>NC_044556.1:135289214-135652812 GCF_007565055.1 Rhinopithecus roxellana | reverse complement strand
AAAATTGACTTAGCAGATATTTACACAACATTCTACCCAACAACTGCAGAATATACATTCTATTCATCAGCACGTTGAACATTCTCCAAGATAGGCCACATTATAGGCCACAAAACAAGTCTCAATAAATTTAAGAAAATTGAAATTATATGAAGTATTCACTCAGACAACAGTGAGATAAAATTGGAAATCAACTACAAAAGGATACCTCAAAACCATGCAAACACACAGAAATTAAATAACCTGCTCCTGAACGACTATTGAGTCAGCAATGAAATCACGATAGAAATTAAGAATTTCGGCGGGGCATGGTGGCTCACGCATGTAATCCCAGCACTTTGGGAGGCCGAGGCGGGCAGATCACAAGGTCAGGAGATCGAGACCATCCTGGTTAACATGGTGAAACCTTGTCTGTACTAAAAATACAAAAAATTAGCAGGGCGTGGTGGTGGGCGCCTTTAGTCCCAGCTACTCGGGAGGCTGAGGCAGGAGAATGGTATGAACCTGGGAGGCAGAGCTTGCAGTGAGCCAAGATAGCACCACTGCACTCCAGCCTGGGCAACAGAGCAAGACTCTGTCTCAAAAAATAAATAAATAAATAAATAAATAAATAAATAAATAAATAAGAAATTCCTTGAAATGAATGGCAATAGTGACACAACCAATCAAAACGTCTGGGATACAGCAAAGGTGGTGCTAAGAGGAAAGTTTATAGCCTTAAATGCCTATGTCAAAGAGTCTGAAAGAGCACAAATATACAATCTAAGGTCACACCTCAAGGAGCTAGAGAAACAAGAATAAACCAAACCCAAACCCAGCAGAAGAAAAAAAATAAAGATCAGAGCAGAATGAATGAAATGATATGGAAACACATAAAAAATACAGAAGTTTTTTTAAAAAGAAAAGCTGGCTCTTTGAAAAGATAAACGAAGTTGATAGACAATTAGCAAGATTAACCAAGAGAAGAGAGAAGATCCAAATAAGCTCAATTAAAAACAAAACAGGAGATATTACAACTGATTTCACAGAAATACAAAAGATTACTCAAGGCTACTATGAACACTTTCACATGCATAAACTAGAAAACCTAGAGGAGACGCATAATTCCCAGAAATATGCAACCCTCCAAGATTAAACCATGAAGAAATAGAAACTCTGAACAGACCAATAACAAGCAGCAAGACTATAATGGTATTTTTTTTTTAAATGCCAACGAAAAAAAGTCTAGGACCAGACGGATTCACAACTGAATTCTACCAGACATTCAAAGAAGAATTGGTACCAATTCTATTGACACTATTCCAAAAGAGAGAGAAAGGGACTCCTCCCTAAATCATTCTTTGAAGCCAGTATCACCCTAATACCAAAACCATGAAAGGACATAACAAAAAAAGAAAACTACAGACCAATACCCCTGATGAATATAGATGTAAAAATCCTTAACAAAATACTAGCTAATGGAATCCAACTGTATATCAAAAATATAATCAACTGTGATCAAGTAGGTTTTATACTGGAGATGCGGGGCTAGTTTAACATACGCAACTCTAAATGTGATACACCACATAAACAGAATTAAAAACAAAAATCACATGATCATCTGAAAAGATACAGAAAAAGCATTTGACAATTCAGCATCACTTTATGATTAAAACCCTTAGCAAAATCGGCATAGAAGGGACATAACTTAATGTAATAAAAGCCATCTATGACAAACCCACAGCCAACATAATACTGAATGGGGAAAAGTTGAAAGCATTTCCCCTGAGAACTGGAACAAGACAAGGATGCCCACTTTCACCACTTCTATTCAACATCGTACTTACTGGAAGTCCTAGCCAGAGCAATCAGACAAGAGAAAGAAATGAAGGGCATTCAAATTGGTAAAGAGGAAGTCAAACCGTCGCTGTTTGCCAATGATATAATCATATACCTAGAAAACCCTAAAAACTCCTCCAGAAAACTCCTAGCGTTGATAAATGAATTCAGCAAACTTTCAGGATACAAAATTAACATACACAAATCAGTAGCCCTGCTATATGCAAACAGCAACCAAGTTGAGAATCAAACAAGAACTCAACCCCTTTTACAATAGCTGCCAAAATAAATAAATCAATGAAATACTTAGGAATATACCTAACCAAGGAGGTAAAAGACCTCTACAAGGAAAACTATAAAACACTGCTGAAAGAAATCATAGACAACACAAACAAATGGAAATACATCCATGCTCATGAATGGCCAAAATCAATATTTTGAAAATGAGCATACTGCCCAAAGCACTCTACAAATTCAATGCAATTCCCATCAAAATACCACCATCATTCTTCACAGAACTAGAAAAAAACAATTCTGTAACTCATATGGAACCAAAAAAGAACCCACATAGTCAAAGCAAGACTAAGCAAAAAGAACAAATCTGGAGGGATCACATTACCTGACTTCAAACTATACTGTAAGGCTATAGTTACCAAAACAGCATGGTACTAGTATAAAAATAGGTATATAGACCAATGGAACAGAAGAGAGAACACAGAAATTAGGCCAAGTACTTACAGCCAACTGATCTTCAACACAGTAAACAAAAACAAAGTGAGAAAAGGACACCCTATTCAACAAATGGTTCTGGGATAATTGGCAAGCCACATGTAGCAGAAGAATGAAACTGGATCCTCATCTCTCACCTTAAACAAAAATCAACTCCAGATCAAGGACTTAAATCTAAGACATGAAACCATTAAAATTCTAGAAGATAACATTAGAAAAACCCTTCTAGACACTGGCTTAGGCAAAGACTTCATGACCACGAACCCAAAAGCAAATGCCACAAAACCAAAGATAAATAGATGGGACTTAATTAAACTGAAAAGCTTCTGCACAACCAAAGAAATAATCAGCAGACTAAACACACAACCCACAGAATAGGAGGATATCTTCACAATCTATACATTTGACTCAGGACTAATATCCAGAATCTACAAGGAACTCAAAAAAATTAGTAATAACAAACAATCCCATCAAAAAGTGGACTTAGAATATGAATAGATAATGCTGAAAAGAAGATATACAAATGGCCAAACATGAAAAAATGCTCAATATCACTACTGATCAGGGAAATGCAAATCAAAACCACAAAGTGATACCACCTGACTCCTGCAAGAATGACCATAATCGAAAAATAAAAAAATAATAGATGCTGGCGTGGATGTGGTGAAAAAAGGAACACTTTTACACTGGTGGTGGGAATGTAAACTAGTACAACTACTGTGGAAAACTTTGTGGGGATTTCTTAAAGAACTAAAAGTAGAACTACCATTTGATCCAGCAATCCCACTGTTGGGTATCTACCCAGAGGAAAAAAGTCATTATACAAAAAAGATACTTGCACACACGTTTTTAGCAGCACAATTCATGAATGCAAAAGTATGGAACCAGCCTGAATGCCCATCAGTCAACAAGTAGATAAAGAAAATGTGAGATTTTATATATATATATATATATATATATATATATATATATATATATATATATACATATATTCACCATGGAATACTACTCAAGCTTAAAAAGGAATGAAATTATGGCATTTGCAGCAACCTGGATGGAATTGGAGACCATTATTCTAAGTGATGTAACTCAGGAATCCAAAACCAAACATTGTATGTTCTCACTTACAAGTGGGAGCTAAGCTATGAGGATCCAAAGGCATAAGAATGATAAAATGGACTTTGGGAACTTGGGGGAAAAGAGTCGGAGTGGGGGTGCAGGATAAAAGATGACACATTGGGTACAGTTTACACTGCTCGGGCAGTGGGTGCACCAAAATCTCAGAAATCACTACTAAAGAACTTATTCATGTAACCAAACACCACCTGTTCCCCCAAAAACCCACTGAAATGAAAACAAACCAAAAAAAACAAATAAACCACAGCTCTTAAACCCCACACCCTATTCCAGCTAGAGTCTGGAAAAAGCAATATACATTTAATAGGTCTAATTTCTCACCTTTTAAATTAAAATTTTATCAAACTGATGTATGCAAAGGGTTAAAACAATAAAAATTAAATAAATGGAAAAATAATGATGTATTAAGTACCTGAAAATATACTAAACTCATTACTGTTATTAATTCATGTATTAATCACAACTACTCTGTGAAGCAGATACTATTTTTTAACCTACATTTCTTCTTGTGTAATGTCAAATTTTATTTTAGATATGGAGGGTACATCTGCAGGTTTTATTACAAGGGTATATTGCAACCAGGCAGTGAGCATAATACCCAATAGGTAGTTTTTCAATTCACGTGTCCCCTCTAGTAGACCACAGAGTCTACTGTTCCTATGCTTATGACTATGCATACTCAATGTTTAGCTCTCACTTATAAGTAAGAACTTAGAGTATTTGGTTTTCCATTCTTGTGTTAGTTTGTTTCCCCCGCCATCCATATTGCTGAAAGGACATGATTTCATTCTTTTTTATGGTTGCGTATTCTATGATGTGTATGTTCCACATTTTCTTTATCTAATCCACCATTGATGGGCAATAGGTACTATTTTCATACCCATTTTACAAATGAGGAAAATCCCACAGCTAGTAAGTGACAGAACCTGGACACACACTAGGCAATCTGGCACCAGAACCAGTACTCTTAACTCCTCTGGTAAACTAAAGCTGTATTTGTTTTCTTGCTTTTATTTTTGTTTTTGTTTGTTTCCTGTTTTTTTGAGACAGGGTCTCTGTCACCCAGGTTGGAGTGCAGTGGCGTGATCACGGCTCACTACAGCCTCGACTTCCTGGGCTCAGGAGATTCTCCCATTTCAGCCTCCCAAGTAGCTGAGACTATTGGAGCATGCCACTATGCCAGTCTAATTTTTAAATTATTTATTATTATTATTTTTTGTAGAGATGGGGTTTCACCATGTTTCCCAGGCTGGTCTCGAATTCCTGGGCTCAAGCAATCCTCCCACCTTAGCCTCCCAAAGATCTGGGATTATAGGCATGGGCCACTGCACCCAGCCTAAAGCTGTATTTGAATAAAATTAACTTTGCAAACTAGGAAACAGCCTATCTGGAATTTAATACAGTCGTGTGCTGCATAACACCATTTCAGTCAATGATGGGCCATACATATGACTGTGGTCTCATAAAATTATAACGGAACTGAAAAATTCTTAAGTCCTAGTGACATTCTAGCCATGGTAACCTCCTGTCACACAGCATTACCTGTTCGATGTTTAGATAGTTTAGGTACACAAGTACTTACCATTGTGTTACAACTGCCTACAGAACTCAGTACTATAACATGCTGTACAGGTTTGCACCCTACCAGCAATAGGCCATACCATATGCCCTAGGTGTATAGTAGAGCATCTAGTACACCATCTAGGAGACCCATCTGTGGTACACCATTCACAGTTAAGGATTACACTACCAGGTAAGTTCACCTACTCAAATGCCGAGGGTCACCCTAAACCTATCATATCTTTATATCACCAGCTCTGAGCATATAGTTGAAATAGGTATACCCAGAATTTCTCAGAATCTGCACATTAGTTCCCTGAACCGTGGTGGACAAGTAAAAATTCTTTGAACTCCTTCTGCTAAGACAAACACTACTTCCACCATCAAAGACTTGTAAATGCAGGGGTGGTGCATCTGTCATCCTCATTTCCTTTACCTCTTTGATCAGTGTAGCAGGCAGATGGAACTTACAGAATACAAGTAGATGATTATAAATTTAATCAAGCGGTGACTCTAATTGTACCTCCTATTCTAGATGTAGTCACTTTGCTTAAGTAAACCAAAATAGTCACTAGTTCCTGACATGTAGCTATTCCTCAGGAAAATGCTTTTTCCTTTTTATCGGTATGCAGACATCAAAATCCCTTCTGGGAGGGGTATCAATACATCTTCGTCATCTTTCTCACTTATGCCAACCTGACAGCTCTGTGCTAAAATTTAGTCCATGCATCCCTTGATAACACCATCTCATATCTCACTGACCCCTTGTATGACAAAAAGAAGTGTACTATTCTATATGCTTTGGTAATACAATGTATAAAAGAAGAAGAACAAGAATTGTAAGATAATATCATGATTTGTAACTTCAGTTTCTGGGAAGTCAATGATTTGGGACAAGTTGAGGTAGCATCCCCAAAATGAGGGTACAGTTGCTAACTTTGAACCTTTTCTCACTGAAAAAGAAGTCAACAATTTTATGAATCTCTTTGGATTTGGGAGGCAACATTCCCATGTATGTGCTGGCTGCTCTGGTCCATTTACTGGATGACCTAAAAAAATTGCTAACTTTGACTAGGGCTACTCCTAATCAATCAAGGGCTTTCTGTCTGGTTTGAACCATAGCTCAAGCAGCTCTGCTACTTAACCTTTATGACCCATCAGGACAGATAGCACTTAAAATATCAAATGAAACAATAAGGAAGCTAAATAGAGCTCACAGCAAGTCATGTGAAAGGCCCTAGGGCTTTGGATAGAAGCCATGCCCTTTTCAGCAAGTAATTATTCTTCTTGTGAGTAACACCTTGCTACTGGACTCTGACAGAGACTAATAAACAGATCATGGGACACCAGCTGACGATTGTGAATGGTTATCTCAGGTGCCTCACCATTAACTCAGTACACCCTATAGCATATGATTAGCAAATGGAAGTGTTTTTCTACAGGCCAAACCACAAACACAAACTTTTGCTCATTCTGAAAGCATAAATTTCATGAGCAAGTGGTTCATACTTCTGGCACCGACCAGATAATTCTGGTTGATCTGCTTCCGACCTAATACCACCCCTCCTCAGCCCACAGTTATGACTTCAGGAGAGTGATCTACGAGTCACGGACTACAACAGAAAAGTCTTGAACAGCATCTAGAGAAGGCTCTGCATGATATTCTGGCACCATTTGAAAGGTTTGCTGAAATGTTTCACACCCATTTAGGCATGCTTCTGAGGGACTATGAAAAAGAGAAACCTCCCTATGAGTAGAAACTTGAGAGCTCTTTTGTCCAATTTGCTTGTAAATAGCAATGGCTTGAGGTTAAATATATACAGGTTCATAGGAATGTGCTAATGGTTTGGTCAGATATTCAGATATTTGGAAGGAATGAGATGGAAGGATTGGAGGTAAGGTTTGGAGAAATGTATATAACTCTCCGAATGGAACCAGGTTGTGAGGATACAGGAGTGCTCACCGAAAGACCTAAGAAACAAGGATATTCCCCAACCCTGTGTGACCCAGGTATTGTCCTGCCTTCTCCTTCTTGCAGTTATTTCCCTAACCCCAGATGGTTGCCTCTCACATGCGTACTGATCATCACTTAAAGACTCAAGGGGACCCCTCTAGAGATCTCTGAAGTGCTCTCTTTGTGGAGTCCTTCTTATTCAGTACTCCACTCTGAAAATTTTAGAAGTCATGACTTCCCCAAACTCTGATCTCCATCTCTTACACTCAGCAAGATGAGCAGAGACCATCCCTACCCTCACTATCAAACCTCTTGCAGATAGGAATCTAGTACAATCTTAGCACTTGTCTTATTTTCTTTCTCTCAAAGGTCGCAGTCCTTTACTGCCTGTTGTCCAACACCTGAAACCATTAATTCGTATCATTTCTCTGGTGCTTTGTTGTTTCAGGCAGAGTGGTAAATCCAAACTCTGTTACTCCATCTTGACTGGAAGAAGGGTGCAGCTTCATTTTTAATGCGTGCCTAGAATTCCATTGATGGATGTACCCTGCTGGACTATATGTACTTGGCAGGACAAACCATGCCTTGTTGACTGTTATACCCAAAGTCTGAGGTATGATGGAATTTGACATATAGCAACATTCAATCAATATTAACTGAATAAATTAATATTGAAGATGTTTCTATTTATTTTTTAGTATAAGAACATTAATAAATGGATATTTTTGTACAAATCTTTATCGGAATTCTATAGTAGTCATTTCTTTATGATACCTTTTGGTAAGCATAAATATTGGCTCAAAAGAAGGCAGATTTTAAGGCATTAATGTTTACTTCCAAATGACCAAATGTAATCAACTTACATCTTCATTAGCTAATAAGCTTTTCATGAATGCTTATTTCTCTATACACCTGACTCAACTGGATAATCCACTTACAAAATATTTCTTAATCTCATAGGTTTTAAAGAAGCTATCTTATATTAGTTGTTACTTTGATTTCTTTGACACTATTGAAGTTTATTATATTTGTGTTTTTGTTTTCATTTGTAGTCCTTGAGCAATTCTATTGTTCAAATATTTTGTGAATTGTCTCTTAATCAAATAGATAATGGGAACTTTTAACCTCTACAACATTCATCTTATATTCAGCACTACATCCAAAGCTTAGAGAGATATTTGGTTTTTATCACCCCTTTTCTACTGTCATGTTTAAAACAGCTCAAAGCCAGAGAGCTCATTTGCTACTATAAAGAATGGACAGTATGTTCAAAGGATCCAGCAGTTTGGCAGAATCAAAAAGCAAAGAGGCAAAGAAAAGAACTGTAATTAAAAGCACTTTCACAGGTCAAAAGTGTAAGCTCATTAATGTTTTATTGAGCAGATGGCATTAATGAGTAGCCAAAGATGCATGCTCATTATTATTGTCCCCATCATTGTTCCTTTGACATAAATGGCTCAGTAGATGTGAGATGCTTACCCAGATGATGAGATTCAATAATTAACATGGTACCTGGTCTCTTTTCCTGCAGAAATACTAAATAGGGTCAATAAAGGAAAATGCATAAAATTAGAATAAGAAACATTCTCACCTTATTAAAGAGATAACTTACCTCAGCATTATTTACAGTTACAAAAACATTGGAAATTTCTAATAATACACTAAATGATTAACTAAATTATGGGACTACCTCTAACTAAAGATATATGCTGCTATTAAAATACTATTTTTCTGCAAAATTGTTAACAACATGGGAAAATGTTCATGACATGTTAATTTTGTTTAAAAAAGCCAATTGTGTATGCATTACAATCTCAATTACATAAAATACATACAAGTATAAATATATGTGTATGTAAAGGAACACAGATTGTAGAAAACACTAAAATATTAACTTTATCTTTGTGTAGGATGATAATGAGTGTTTGACTTTGTTTTTTTCCTTTTACTGTTACAATAGCCACGTATTACTTTTCTAACTGGAGAAAACCACCACCAGAGACTACTTTTTCAAAGAGAGAATTATATATCAAACGGTAGTTTGATCACAGTAGTTACCTCTGTGAAGGGTGGCAAGACTTGGAACTTGCTTTGTCTGTACTATCAGAATACTTTAAAGCAAGAATATGCTCATCTATTACTTATATAATGAAAATCATTTATTTTTTAACAAGGAGAATTGTGGATTATATTTTGGATATTTTCTTTATTCTGTTCCTTCACATTTAATATTCAAGTGTAAGGCTCCATTATAACATTGGATTTAATGTAGTGAAAAGCAGTCTCCCTAGTATTAGAGAAAAACCTTGATTTTTAGCCCAGGTCTACCACTTACTAACTGTGTGACATTGGGCTAGTCACTTAACCTCTCTGTGCCCCAAAATTGTCATATAAAATATTAAATTGATATTTTCCCACCCATCAACATGATTCTGATAATTCTTATAATTTATAGGAATGCTTGTGAACTGTAAAAATGCTCCCCCAATGCAAGGTGTCATTTGGCAGTAACAAAAATGCACTGCCACTGAACAGAAAGGACACTTTTCAAAAGTTGTTTAACTTTACCTTCTGAACAAGGGATATTCAAAAAGTGAGGGAGGAGAGAATTTAAAGAAGCAGGATGAGGGAAGCATGAAATTGGGAAGAAGTAAACTCCCCTCACCAAAAAAAAAAAAAAAAAGAAAAAGAAAAGCTAATCTCTCTCTCTCAATCTGAAGAAACTAAAAGTTCAGAAAAGTAACTTGTAGGAAATTCTCATGGAACTAGATAAGAACCCAGACTTCCAATGTCTGACACACTGAAAGTACCAAACTCATGTTAATATACTAGATTTCAGCAAGTCTTGAAAATTCCATACAGGACAGCTCAACACCACTAGGCAGACAGTAACTCGCTGGAGGAATGACCAACCCCATGCTCAGAACAAAGTGGGGACTCCAGCTTCTCTCCACACCAGCCCTACATCTACTTACTGACATGTGCTCCTGTTACCACAGATGAACTGCCCAAGCTGCTGGGCGGTCCTGGTTGCCCTGGCGTAGTTACCAATGGTACCCTCATTTCATGCTCAAATACGCCCTGGTCTGGATCACAAAGCACATGTGATTTATAGGTATATATCTTGTATATTTTAACCTATCAATAAGCAGTGGCGGGGATAGGTGGGTACCAAGACAGATCAACCTGCTCATGGTCAGCACCAAGTCCTGAGTGCGATGAGCACTGTGTCAATAACTATCAGCTCCCTTCAGCTGCCAAGGAATCATTTTAACTCTGGGATATGAACTAAAAAATGCCCCAGTGGAAGGAGCCAGTAGCTCATGGTCCATGTTTCACCTTAGAGTTCTCACACCCTCTCCTCTCACTAGCCAGGGCTCACAAAGATGATTCCCCATCTCCACCATTACCTTGCTCTCAGCCCTCAGACCTTGGCTTCCACTGATGGACATTTTGAGTCCGATTTGCTGCAACATCTTGATATATCTAAAATCAATTATCACCTTGCCTCCAAACCAGCTCTCTCCTCAGATTTCCTCCATCCGATGAATGAAGCCATCTGTCACCCAGACCCAGGCTGCAGAGTCATCTTCCACCTCCTCTGTGGTTCACCCCACCGCCTTCATCTCAGCCAGCTGCTCAGGTGTGTCAGTCACCAACCAACTTTAGATCTATGTGACTGGGAGACTCTAGAGACCTCTGCCCCTGGTCCCTGCAGAAGCTTTATTTGGAAAATCTTCTACAAGTACTGCTATAATTACACCACTCCCTTTCCAGCACGTGCATCCTCTAGAGTCCAGCCCAACTCATGCCTCCTCAAAAAAGCCTCCCCAACTCCTGCAGAAAGGCATTCTTCCCTCCTCTGGATAGCCATCAAACCTCTTATCTGTAGCATGAGCTCAGCATTTTTACCACAGCCTACTGTTGTCTCTTCTCTTAGCTAGAGGATGGTATTTCTGAGGGCTAGCGTCCTATCTCAGACATTTAAAAAAATCTCCCGCAAATCTAATGTAGAGCTTGATGTTAAGTGTTTTCCCTGTTTGGTAAGCTGAAGCACAACCAAATTAAATGATGTGTCCACTGAGAGAGCTTCAATTACAAAACTAGGATCAAAATGCAGGCCTCTGAGAACATCTCTTCAATCTTCCTTATAAAAGCTGTAGAAATATTCACTAGATGAGTCACATACTCTAATTAATTTCATTAAACCCCTCTGAGCAGAAAAGATTCTCTGTAATCAATATCTCTGAACAAATAGTTTCAAAGATGAAAAAAAAGTGATTCATTTGCCCTAGGCAACGCGGTTAGACTTTTTGATCTTCTGGAGTATATTTTTTATTTAAATATGTCTTCATTCTGGAAATATTATCTAAATTTGTAACTGCTTGAAGGACAAATGGGTATAAGTTGCCTGAAAGAAATTAACATTTTTGACATTCAATATATCCATGAATACTACGTCATTTAGTTCCTCTTATTTTGAAACAGTCATTCAGGAAGCCTTTTGGTAAAGCAGGAAGAGAACTGGTCACTGAATGTAATATATTCCAGTCTGTCTAACACATAGCACAGTCTAAATCTAATACCTTGTCCTTCAAGCATTTGTGTTTTGCTTTTTCCATGTCCCCTTCAAACTGAAATGTGATCTTCATGAGAGCAGGAATATTGCCTGTCTGCTTCTTCAACAACAATGCTTGGTGCTTGGGTGGTGAAATTTACTTTCACTAGGTATTTGTTTCCTCACAGCTAAATTTAAAACACTGATGAACTCCAAGTTTTCTCTTGGATTCAAAAATCCTATTATTTATGTCATTTAATGAGAAGCATAAAAGAGAAGGTTAGCCCGGGCACAGTGGTTCATGCCTATAATCCCAGCACTTTGGCAGGCCAAGGTGGGTGGATCATTTGAGGTCAGGAGTTCAAAACCAGCCTGGCCAACATGGTGAAACCCCATCTCCACCAAAAATACAAAAATTAGCCAGGTGGTAGTGTTGCATGCCTGTAATCCCAGCTACTCAGGAGGCTGAGACAGGGGAACCACTTGAGCCTCGGAGGTAGAGGTTTCAGTAAGCCAAGATCAGGACACTGCACTCCAGTCTGGGTGAGAGAGCGAGACCCTGTCTGGAAAAAAAAAAAAAAAAACAAACAGGCTAATTTGCAGTTCATAGTAACGAAAAATATCCTCGATTAGGGCAGCAGCTGTTCTAGTTAATTGGTTATATTCCATGAAATGAAATCTTTATTTTTCATGTTTAAATCACAAAGCAATATAACCAAGCAATCTTAGCCATATAATGCAGTTTGGCTATTTATGTTATTACTTCTAGACTTCGCAAGGCTAGACCAGATTCTTTTAATGCCTAAGATACTTTAAAAGTCTCAGCTACTCAGGAGGCTGAGGTGGGAGGATCCCTTGAGGCCAGGAGTTTGAGGCCACAGTTTGCTATGATTATGCCTGTGAAAAACCACTGCATTCCAGCCTGGACACTTAATAAGACCCTACCTCTTTTTAAAAAAAGTTATTTTCTACCTCTTCAAGTTCATTGAGGTCTTAAAAGACCAAGGTAATTTTATTAAATGGTCTACAGTAGTTTGTAGTTTTGAATTATCTCCTTTTATAAAATCTTTCTTGTCTTCCAATTCTCAATCATTCTTCCCATTTGCAAAAGTAAAACTTTAAAGTTAGAGTTTGCATTGTTAAAGACTTCATAATTCCCCTCCTCCAAGAAAAGTACTTGTAAAATTCAGCTAACTAGCAAGCTATCTTAAAACGTTTATGAATTCCATTTATAAAAAAGATAATCAATTTTAAACATAGCAATTCAATGAAATGGAAAAAACCAATCTAACCACACTTTTGTTTCAAGCAAGAAGCTGCAAATGCTGTCCTACATTTATAAAATGGAAAATATATCATTAGGAAAAATGTAAGAACAGATTATCAAAAGGGTGATTTTTGAGGGTGATTCTTTATGAAAAGAAGGAATAAATGATTAACAGGAGCCGTTCTAGATTCACAAAGAATGCCAACTTAAACTTACTCATTTTTTTGATAGGAGTACCAACTAAACTGAAAGATCAAAAGAATACTATAGTCATGGAAAGATCTAAATTTCAGTATTTCTGGATAACCTTACTGAAAGCATAGTAAAATGTGAGCTGATAATCACAGTTAGCTGACTTCATCACTGAATGCCAAGAATGCCAATCAATACACTGATGCCAATTTAAAGGGTCTTGATACCATGTTCTGTCTTTATCCTTATATTATGGGGGCTTGGAGATAAATGACATACTAAAGAAATGAGTGTGTAACAAGAAGTTATGTGGAATAGCAAAGTCATAAGATAATGAAGTAGCTATCCAAAATGAATTCAATAGAGCCAAACCAGGCAGTTAATTTTACATGAAAATTATGTGGATAACCAGTCATCAGGAATCTGCAAATTAAAGCAATGAGATAATAATACTATACACATCTTTAAAATGTCTAAAATTGACAGGACTTAACTAGTACTGGAGATGTGGAAAGCTAGAACTCTACACATTACTAGTAAGCATACAAATGGTACAACCACTTTGAAAAATTATTTGGCAGTATGGTCTAAGCAAAACATATTTACCCCATGACCCAGCAATTCCACTCCTGAGTATACAACCACCAGATACGAGTGCCTCTTTCCAAAAGGCATGTACCAGAATAGTCGTGGTAGCTTTATTTTTAAAAGTCAAACAGTTGAACGAATAAATAAATTGTGGTATAATTCATACTATGGAATGCTACATAGTAATAAAAAAGTGATTTTCAGCCTCACTCAGCTATATGAACTCAGACGCACACATGAGAAATGGAATTGTACAATTTTATTTTTATGAAGTTCAAAACAGGCAAAATTAATCTACAGTGGTAGAGATCAGAACAGTGGTTACATTTGTGGGATATTGACTATGAAGGAAGCTGAAACCACCTTTTAGGGTGATAGAAGAATTCTCTATATTGCTCTGGGTGGTGGTCAAATGGATGTTTACATATGTAGAAATTCTTTGGGCAGTGCACTTCAGATTACTGCCTGTTACTCTATGTAAATTATTCTTCAAGAAGATTATATATATATACATACTGTATGTAAATATGCATGTATGTATATGTATATATGAATAAGTTAAAAACTGCATTCAGATTCAAATAAACAATTCTATTGGATAGAGGAGAAGAACCTAAACTGCTACACAAATGAAAATATTAACGGGTTTCAGTTGTCTACTTACATGACATGAGTAAATGGCAAGGATAACGCTAATGAGATCTTAGTATTCATAAAAATGTGGTGTCAAGAACTACTCTATTGGGCCTTCTCTGTAGTATTTAGACCACACCTCGGGTATTATGGTTATTTCTTTCTGCAAAGCTTTAACATCACAAATTGGTATGCTTCTAGAGAAAAATAACCATATGTTGAACATCTGAAGCAAGTCTGAAAAAGCTAACTAAGGCTTTTCAGCCTGGGGAGGAAAAAAAAAAGATTCAGAGGGGAACCAGATTTATCCTATGTATACTCAGAAGGCTGAAGTAGAATTAATAAGTAGAAGTTGCAAGCAGGTTGATTTTGATTTACTATAAGGAAGAAATTTCTACATTATAAAGCTTCCATCAAATTGCTGCAAGAGGTAATAAGTTGATCAAACAATGACCAGACATATGCCTATGTATGTCAAGAAGGTACCTTTCTCAGCTAGTCAGTTAAATAAGAAGCCCTCTAATAATCCTGTTAATTCTGTTACTCCATTACTTTCCCAATCAACATCAGTTTATGTAACAGGAAAATTTGGCAGGAATATAGGAAATCCACAAGCAGCTTATTCTGTGCAGAAAGTCACTGATCATATCTTTCCACCCAAACAAGAGAGGCCTCTGTCCTATGGCTACAGACTTAATCACCATTCAAAGCCTTCATTACTTAGAAGAGCTTTCCAAAGTAAAGTACATTTCTGAGGATGATAAAATAGAAGGGGCGTCTCTTGACAATGATTTACCTGATTGCTCATAATTTAAACTATAACCATCTTTATATAAATTGTTTTCTTTTTCAGTTTATTTCCTCAATCTATATACCATAATGTAGATTATAACTGAAAGGGCAAGATATGTTTTATTGCTCTCATCGTAATTGGACGGAATGTACTCCAGAATCATTGGAACAATTTAAATGTCACTAGCAACATATAAATATATGTATTTTTCTCATACCTCCATTAACATTGGGTTTTGTCATTGTAATTAATTTGTTTCTAATTTAATAAGCAATAGTAGAGCTCTGAGTTGTTTCAACTAACATTTATTTAATTATTAGTGAGGCCACGCACTTGAAAGTATTGAAAGACTGGAAAAAATGCAATAAGCAATCCCGTAGTAATCCCATAATGTTCATTTTTCATTGCACAGATTGCATCTGTTTGAGCCAAATTGTTTACTGCTTAGACAGGGATTTCCTCTGTCCTCACAAGCCAAGTGGTTCCACAGGATGGGAAACCATCTTTCCTTGACATTAGGTGAACATTACATTGCAGTCTTACCGCCTCCTCATAATGTTGCTGTACTTTGTCGCAGGACCAATTTTTCCATCCATGGTTATAGCAACAGCAAATTTCATTACATAGGTCCACAGTGGACAGCACTCCCATAAAGACTTCAGAGAATGCTGGTGTGCCAATGCGTACCAAAGAGAACATTGTTACAAACCAAATTGCTAACAGTGATTGCTTCCATTGATAGGATTGGGGGTAACTTTTTTCTTTTGCTAGTCTGTATTTTCTAATTTTTCAGTGGTGAACATGGAGTACTTGTACAAATTTGTTTAAGTTCTCTTGATCGGAACAGTGAGAAGTGGGAGGAATACGAATAGAAAAAAAGGGAGAAAAGATTTTATCTCTAAACTATATTCTCTTTGTTGTTTTTTTTAAAGGAAAGAAACAATTCCTATTATAGGCACCATTGATGCATAAACTGTTACAAGCCATAGATCAAGGTGACGCAAAAAGTGTGGAAGCGGAGTTCCACAAAGACTTTGGGCTGTATTACTGTAAAGGCACCTGCTTTTCTCAGGCAGGAATAGGGAAGAGAAGGAGAAGACATATCTGTAATAAACCACTTCAAAGCCAATGAATATTGGATTTTATGCAAACATTTTTCTATTTCTGTCCTGAATGGCTTGAACACCAAGTTCATTGTCTATTACCAGGAAATACTCACATGTAATGGGACAAAAGGCAGGCAGAGAACCATGAGCACTTTGACCTCATTGTAGGCCACTTAATAATCTTTCTCTATTTACATGTTCATATATAATTAAGCTTCAAGGGAAGTTATAACTGGAAAAAAAAAAATCCAAAAATGGTCAGTGGGTTATTCTCCCTAAGTTTTGACAAGGCATTATAGCTCCCAAAGCCCAAACAAGACCCAAGGAATGTGTGTGCTTCCCCTTGCGAAACACACAAGGTACAGGCTCTTCCCCACTTCCCTAATCCTTCCTCATGTACTTGCAACCAAGCCAGAATGCTGGATGAGGGGGCAATTCCAATGAATTTTTGTTCTATAATAGCAGAAATATCATTTTTTACTAATGCACACAAGGGCATAATTATTAGGGTGTACCTCTTTTTAAAAATAGAGCTAAAATTACTTTTAACTGTAATTACTGCAGCAAAAAATCTGACGCCTCAATTCAAAGTTCAAAATGTACATTTAAAAATATTCACAGTGCTTTTTATAAAGTCATTTAACCTTAAATGTAGCACAAAATACTCTTTAAGGAAAACAGTAGATATTGGAAACATAGACTGATGAAATCAGGGGTGTTCAGATACCTCTTAGAAAATTATACACAGAGGGTGAAAATTTGAAAACAAAAATACCTTTTAGAAAAACGTTAAAAGAAATCTAATTAATAAAGTTCCACAAAGATGACCTTCAGTTGAGGTACATTTTCAAAATCTATTCAAGATGTAAAGCTTATCATATAGAGGCCTTGGGACATCATGTGAGACATTCAACAGGTCCCAGGGCTCAAGATGCAAAAAATAAAAAAAGGGAAGTGTGCCAACCCGTGTCTGGAAGGTTAGGTGGTAAAGTCTTATAAAGAGAGATGAGGTTCAGGCCGGGTGCTGTGGCTCATACCTGTAATCCCAGCACTTTGGGAGGTGGAGGCGGGTGGATCACCTAAGGTCAGGAATTCAAGACCAGCCTGGCCAACGTGGGGAAACTCCATCTCTACCAAAAATTCAAAAATTAGCTGGGTGTGGTAGTACATACCTATAATGCCAGCTACCCGGGAGGCTGAGGTGGGAGAATCGCTTGAACCCAGGAGGCGGAGGCTATAGTGAGTCAAGATCATGCTACTGCACTCCAGCCTGGGTGTCAGAGTGAGACTCTGTCTCAGAAACAATAAAAACAAAGAGACAAGGTTCAACAGAGAACCAGCAGACTAGAATAGACTAGAAATTCGCTAGAGGAGAGAATGTGCAGGCAGAGCCAAGGTCTCCGCTGAGCACAGCAGGGCAGGGCGCCTGTGCCTGCAGCAAAGACAAAGTGAGCCAGCAAAGTCCAAGGGCAAAAGCTGGAGATTGCTAACTGGCTGGTGTTACTGCAGCTTCAAGGAAAACCACCCCAGCTGCTAAAGGGATACATCTGGGCCCACACCTAAATGGACTTTGCTTCTCCAGAAACCTCTGAAGAAGGAAAGAAACAGGTTAGCAGAACCAGTGTAGTCCAGCTCTGGAGAATGGGAGTCAGGAGGAAACAGAGAGGAAGAGCTGGGGTATGCAGAGGCTTGGGGTTACCAGAGTGCACCTTGGCTTCCCTCAGCGAGGCAGAAGGGAAAACGCAGGGACTTCTTAATTATTAACTGTCTCCAAACTAAGGAAATAAGAAGGAGTGCATGTAATCTGTTCCCTGAAATTTCCTTTCAGGAAGACGATTTGTCTGTTTCTCCTCTGCAGGGTAAACTGCATGAGGGCACAGTGCACCCATGCCTCACAGAGCCCCTGGCGAACAGGAGGGTAGATGCTGATCCACTGAATGAAGGGAGAGGGACCTTCATTCATGAAGGAGTAGAGTAAGTCCATCTCAATAGGGAGTGAAAGGGGTACACTTCAAATCCCAGCTGGTTTTTCTGGAGGCAAATCCCCTTCGATGCCTCTTAAGGGTTAGTGTTACCCTAAAGAAGCAGCGTTGGGAAACCTGCAAGACAGCCTTCTGTTTCCATGAATCTTCTGCTTTGCTGAGTCTATTCAGCTCACAGCTGACATGCGCTAGTTCCCTAAACATGTCAGGCTTGACATTTATCATCACATTTTCAAGTTTTGCAAACGTGCTTCTAAACATGGGTTCCCTTTAAACAAAACTACAAAGAACCCTTTATATTACATACTTTCTTTGATTCTGCCTGCATTAGCAAGCCAGCAAGAAACATGGGCAGTGAAAACTCCTGACCATAAAGCTATCCGGCTCCTTTTATGTCTCTGTGAGTTGTTTTTGTGCACTGTCACTTGGGAATCAAGCCTTGCACCAGCTACATGGCCAGAATTAGAATGGGACGTTCACTCCCTATCGACCTGCTATTGCTATACCCCACAACAGCAAAAGAAAGATTACAAAAACACAAATCAGATCTTGTAAACACTTCTCTGTATAAAACATTTCCCGGAGGCCGAGACGGGCGGATCACAAGGTCAGGAGATCAAGATCATCCTGGCTAACATGGTGAAACCCCGTCTCTACTGAAAAAAAAAAAAATACAAAAAACTAGCTGGGCATGGTGGCGGGCGCCTGTAGTCCCAGCTACTCAGGAGGCTGAGGCGGGAGAATGGCGTAAACCCGAGAGGCGGAGCTTGCAGTGAGCCCAGATCGCACCACTGCACTCCAGCCTGGGTGACAGAGTGAGATGCCGTCTCAAAAAAAAAAAAAAAAAAAAAAAAAAAAAAAAAAAAAAAAAAAAAACCTTTCCCCAGCTTCTTATCACTCTTACAATAAAATTCAAACTCCTTGTCATGACTTCCAAAGCCTGAAACGATCTAGTCCCATCCACCTTGCCAACCTCAGTTTCCACCTCTCTTTTCTCTCTCCCTCCCCATCCAAATGAGCTTAAATATGCTGTCATCCAGGAGAATGGCCTACAACAAAAGACCTCATCATATTTTCTCTTATTTTACTGATTTTTTAAAAAGTTTTCATTGTTACAAAAACTTTTAACACAGCTCTCAATCACTGCATAATCAACATAACAAAATGCAGACGTGCAGTTATTTTGACAAGCCTGGATGAAAAGTTATGCTTCCAGTCTTGGTTTATGATTACTCTGTCACTTACGTCACTCCCCCTTATTATCTATGCACCTATCATTCTCAGCTCCTAGTTATCACAGGGGCGGAGATAGTCAGAGCTAAGACCTACAGAGTCGACATCAACAATTCCACAAATATCACTGAGCAAATCTCTGCCCTTAAAAAGCAGGATCACCCCACGACAGAACATCATCTCATTATTTTAATACAGCACAGCTTTTTCTTGCTAAAAGGCATTTGGTCTGTAGGATGGTTTGGTTTGGTTTTGAATTGCAGTGTTTGCAGCTGGTGCCCAGCTCACAGCTGGGTCTTCAAGCAGGCTCACTGCCCATCTCACCAACTGCTGCATTGTCTCATGGCTGCCAAGGAAAGAGCATTTTGCTGTTTCAGCATTCCAGGAGAGCACGCAGAAAACACAGACTCCAGGACCTTATAAATCAGGCTTCTTCCCATGCTCTCAGTATGGACACAGCAAGCTTTAAATGCATCACAATGGACTTCAGGGTTTAAAATTTCTGGTTGGTGGCCAGAGGCCTGGTGAACTAGGGATGCCTATGCTTCTCCTGATGGTAGGTAAAAGAGACACTTCACCATTTGGGAAGTGAACTTCAGTTATCACCACTGTCTCTTTAGGATTTGCTAAGAGCAGCAGATACCTTGTCTGCCAGAATGTAAGAGCATGAGAGGTAACAGCCAGAGCAGGCTGTCCTCAGGGCCCAGACAAGTTGGTTTTCTCTCCAGTCTTAGAGGTATTCTGTTGTTCTTCAAGATATCAGCCCATGTTCCATGGCCTCTCTCTTTTCAGTCTCTGGGTTGTTTCCTCTGAAACTGCCAGTGTGTAGGGGAAGCTGGTAAGATGAGTTGTTTAAAGTGTCTACTAGACTCTTTGCCTTTACTTTAAACCTGGCTCACCCACCACTCACCATGCGGCCAGCGGTCGACTAAAGGAAGCCACTGTTCACCAATCACCTTTGACCTGCTGGCCTTGATCCCTCCTCCATTCCACTTCTCCAGGCTCTGACCCTTTAGTCTTAATCTTCCATTCCTTTTCCTGTTGGCCCCAAGGTTTCATCACTGAGTTTAAACTCTTCCTCATGACCTGTCACCTTTTCTAGAACACAGTTTATGTTCTCCGTCTCTCTCCTCCCCTCCTGATCGATTTGACCAACTCTCCCACCTCTTCCCCATAGTGGTTTCCAGCCCACCTAATGAGTGACCCTTGAAGATAAATTCAGACATAAAGATGTCAACAAAAGATTTAACTTGCCAGCTCCATTAACCCTGACAGCTACATCTCCAGCCCTTTCCTACCTCCCATTTTCCTATATCTTTTGTGCCTGAAAGCCGTATTAAAATCAAAGTTATCTTTCCTCTAAAACCAGATTTATTCTGGATGATTTCTCTCTTTCTGTTCGTAGTACCATCATTCTTCTGCTCATAGAAGAATGTGAGCTGCTCATTCATTCTCACAAAAGTCAGCATACCAGCCTCCTTTTCACTTGTTTTCAACCCAAGGACTTCACACAAGCTGTTCCCTTTGCCTGGATTGTTCTTACTTTCCTTCATTCCTGCCTCACTCCAACTCATTCCTCAAGTTTCACTGTCAGCATCCCCAAAACCCTTCCCAGTTGCTTATTACACCAGTTCCATTTCTCTGATAGTACATATTACCATTATAATCTAAATCAAGCTTGTCCGACCCACGGCCCAGGATGGCTTTGAATGCGGCCTAACACAAATTTGTGAACTTTGTTTAAACATTATGAGGTGTGTGTGTTTGTTTTTGTTTTTGTTTTCCTCACTAGCTATCATTGGTGTATTTTATGTGTGGCCCAAGACAATTCTTCTCCTCCCAATGGGGCCCAGGGAAGCCAAAAGATTGAACACCTCGATCTAAATATTGACTTGTGGAATTACGTGTAGGATGTTGGTAAACTACACCTCCCAGTACAGTAGGCAAGAGCCACATGAGACTGTTGAGCACTTAACATGTAGCGAATCCAAACTGAGATGTATTATAAATGCAAAACACATACAAAATTTTGAAGACTAACTACAATAAAAAGAATGTAAACTTTTACACCAATTACATGTCATAATATTTTAGCTATATTGATATAAATAAAATGTTATTAAAATTAATTTTACCTGCTTCTTTTGGCTTTTAAAAATGTGTTTACTAGAACATTTTAAGTTATAATATGCACTCCCATTATATTTCTACTAGACTGGGCTGTTGTAGACCTTAAGCCCCATGAGAACAAGGCTATTTTGTTCATGACTGTAATCTCAGCTACATTAGTATAGGGCCTGACACATAGTAACTGGATTGGGGAATATATTTTGAAAGAACAAGCTTTTCTAGACAGCTGGTATTTAAATCTAGGATTCTCAGGTCAGGCATGGTGGCTTACACCTGTAACTCCAGCACTTTGGGAGGCCCAGGAGTTTGAGACCAACATGGCAAAACCCCGTCTCTACAAAAAATTAAAAAATTAGCCAGGCATGGTGGCACACATCTGTAGGCCCAGCTACTTGGGAGGCTGATGTGGGAGTATCGCTTGAGCCCAGGAGGCAGAGGCTGCAATGAGCCAAAATCACACCGCTGCTCTCCAGCCTGGGCAACAGCGAGACCCTATCTCAAAAAGGTAAAAGTAAATGAATAAATAAGTCCAGGATTCTACTTCTTAGAAAAACAGTAACCAAGGATAAACAATTAAGTTGAGGGAGTTAGCAGCTCCCCTCTCCAGCAGTTTGTGCTGTCTGCTTGCCGTGGGCATTAGAGCATCTCTCAGCCTGGAAGACTTCGTTATGGGACAAGATCTAAACAGTCAGGCTCAGACAGTTTGTCACTGGCTTAAATTGATAGCATATCCATCTGAAAGTACTCAACAACTAGGGTTACCTTTCGAATTATAGACAATGATGGAACAGAAAATAATAAAAGAATCTGCATAGCAAGAAAGGATTTAAGGGCAATTCTTTTGATCTAAGTCATTTTCACAAATATGATCTCATGAGTAATAGTTCATTTTCTTTTCTCAATCCTTAGTATAGGAAATTCCTAACCTGAATTCATTATAAAGCAAAACATTTATCATGTGGGAAAACATTTGAATGTGGGAAAGATGAGTGTCTAAGAAGCCCAGTGATGTCCTGAAAGACCATTTTTCTTCCACATGAGTTGGCTCGCTCACATTCACAGACATGACCATCACTGTGAAGTGACTCAGCAATTTCAAGTATCTGTATTGCATTACACCAAGTTCCCATGGTTGGCATTAATAGCACATTGCTTGAGGAAGGAAGAAGCCAAGCTGTCCTGTGATCCTGAGGACTAATCCCACAAGAGAAGCACTGGTTAGTCACAGACAAGAGCACAAGGATTAGAAGCTGTTCAGCCAGATGTGTCAGGTGACAACTGGAAGAGAGTTGCTGAGAGCTGGGATGCTGAGAAGGCAATCTTCCACCAAGTCTCTTAACACAAACATCCATTTCATCTGAAGCATCAAGAACTCCTTACTTGGCAGTATCACTGCCTTCCCCAATGACAATAGGAACAAAAAACATCACTTTAATGAGGCTTACAGAAGCGGAGAAAGCTACAACTCCCTTTTTCTGTCCTCATGTTTCAAAATCCACAGAGCTGAGAGACAACCAGATGGTATATCCTCAGAAGTGTCACAGTCATCCTTAAACTTTCTCAAGAACACAGAAATAGTACTGGGCTAGAAATGAGAAGTTGGGATTCCTACTCTTCCTATCGGGTATTAGTTTGAGAATAATTGAGTTGACATGCATCAGGCCTGTTGTTCTGAGTGTTACCTTGAGACCGTGCTCACAGCAAAAATGACTTAAACAGCAACAGCCATATGACAGGATACCTCAGCTTCCCTGTGGCTGAGGCTCCTGTTGTTCCAAGAAAGTCTTGGAGGAACACAAGATCCAACAGGATGCCTTCATATCCATGAGATCTTACCAACCCTACATCTGTCTTTCCCCACTTACCCAACAAGGATTCACATATTTTAGAGTAAAATTAGAGAAAGGAAAAAACACTCAAAGTTTTTTGTTTTTTGTTTTTTTAAAGACAGGGACATGTAAAAAGGGTACACAAGCCAAAGGCCCGAAGCAGGAACAGGTTGAGCAACAAAACAAATAGTAGTATTGGATTTTAACCCATAGACTAAAATAAATACCCGTAAGTCCACACTGAGTAAGTAAATGAGTGAACAAATAAATTAGGGAGAAGAGACAGCTCTTCCTTACAGAAAAATTTCAATTAATGAAAATAGAAGAAATAGGGAAATAGAAAACAGCAATTAGAATACCACAATAATAATTACTGCAGGCAAGATCTACAGATAGATGCTAAAATTAATGGGCAGAAGGTTGAGGAGAAACAGGATATTTGTAAAGTCTCAAAACATCTCTCCCGAGATATTTATAAATTTTAAAAGGGAAAATAGTAACTTTACAGAAGAGAAACCCAACAGATACCACCTTAACCAAGAGATCACAGCTAACAGTACCAGTAATAAGATACACTGATGGCTGGGTGTGGTGGCTCAGCCTGTAATCCCAGCACTTTGGGAGGCTGAGGTGGGCAGGTCATGAGGTCAGGAGATTGAGACCATCCTGGCCAACAAGGTGAAACCCCGTCTCTACTAAAATACAAAAAAATTAGTCAGGTGCGGTGGTGAGCGCCTGTAGTCCCAGCTACTGGGGTGGCTGAGGCAGGCAATCACTTAAACCTGGGAGGTGGAGATTGCAGTGAGCCGAGATCGCACCATTGCACTCCAGCCTGGCAACAGAGCAAGACTCTGTCTCAAAAAAAAAAAATACACTGACATCAGGTATCCCACGTTAGACTCACTGAGAAGAACACTGACATTACTTTGGCTGTAATGTAATTTTTTACCAAAAATACAGAACCTCAATCTACTCACAAGAAAACGTCAGACAAACCAAATAGAACCAAATATTTGACGAGTACTTTTCAGAAGCATCAAGGTCATGAAAGACAGGGAAGGACTGAGGAGCTGTCATGGATCAGAGGGGATTAAGGAGATGACAAGTAAACAAGACGTGGGCTCCTGAACTGGATCATAGAATAGAAATAGAGCACTAGTGGAAAACTGGTGAAATCCGAAGAGTCAGTAGCTTAGTTGATAGTATTGTATTGATATTAATTTTTTGGCGTTGAAAATTGTGCTATGGTTTTCTAAGATGGTAACAGCTGGAAAATCTGGGCGAAGAGTATACAGGAACTCTATATATCGGCAACTTTTATGCAAATCAAAGATCATTCCAATTAAAAAGTTTAAAAATGGAAATTAAAAATTTGAAGTGGCCTGGCACGGTCTGCTCACATCTGTAATCTCAGCACTTTGGGAGGCTGAGACAGGTGGAACACGAGGTCAGGAGATCAAGACCATCCTGGCTAACACAGTGAAACCCCGTCTCTACTAAAAATACAAAAAATTAGCTGGGCGTGGTGGCGGGCACCTGTAGTCCCAGCTACTTAGGAGGTTGAGGCAGCAGAATCGCTTGAACCTGGGAGGTGGAGCTCGCAGGGAGCGGAGATCGCACCACTGCACTCCAGCCTGGGCGACAGAGCGAGACTCCCTCTCAAAAAAAAAAAAAAAAAAAAAAAAAAAACCTTGAAGGAAGGTTGAATCCTAAAATTAAAAGTGCCAGAAGATATTTAAAATGTAAAAGACCAACATATTCAACTAAATAAAATTTCAAGGAGATAAGGAGTTCACAACAGAAGGTAAATCAATGCACTGCTTCCTTCACTGAAAAAGTCTTGTATGAACAAAACATCAGGCAAATTAAACAGCATGTCTAGTGACCTGGTTGATTTACATTCTGACACAAACTTCTAATTTCCTCATAGACTAGTAACAGCTTGCAGACAGTCACAGGTCCATATTACCACACTTGAGTAACACCTTTGTGGACCATTGTAAGGCCATTGACTTGTATGTAGTGGGATAGGGAGTCCATTGGAGAGTTTTGAACTAAAGAACAATTTGATCTGACTTATATTTTAACAGAATCACTCTAACTCCTACTTTGAAAAATACTGATGCTCCTGAAGTGGCAGGCATATATTAAAAAAAAAAAAGAAAAGAAAAGAAAGAAAAACACTGATGACTTGATGACTTGGACCACAGTTGGATACAGTGGAGATGGTGTGAAGTGTTTGGATTCTAGAAATATTTTGAAGCTAGAGTCAGTAGAATTTCCTGGCAGGTTGAATGGGTAAGAGATGGAAAAAAAGTCAACGACAACATCAGTGTTTTGACCATTGCAACTGGAAGGATGGATAGTTACTGTTCATTGAGATGGAAAGACTTGGAGCAGGTATGAGGAGAAAGATAAGGAACTTGGGTCTGAATATGTAAAGTCTGAAATGCATATTAGACACCTGAGAGAAGATATCAAGTAGAGAGTTGGACACAAGGGTCTGGAGTTCAGGAACTTACTCTAATACCCTTCCTCTTCCCAATCCTCCAGCCTCTTCAGATCAGACCTAGATCTGCCCAAGTTATTCCTTGTAATTACTTATACCATGGAAAATCTTAAAACTATTGCTAGATGGAAATTTCTACGAGTCACTTTACATTTGTTATTCCTTTTAATCCTTACCATTTGGCCAAAGGTTGCCAATGGGATACTATTATCCCATTAAGGTAAGGAAACCAAGGCTTAGGGAAGACAAATAATTTTCTCAAGATCACATAGCCAGGAAGTAATAGAATGATTATTTAAAAACAATTCTGTCTGCCCCCAAGTTCCTATCCTGTAGAATGCCTTGCTGTTCAACTGCTGGACAGTCTCCTTTGGGAATGTGGTCATGGAGATTCTTGTTCACATGGGCAGTTTGGCTGGGTTAGACCAGATGACTGTGAGATGCTTCCCAGCTCTACAATTCTAGGTTTCTATAAAATCTATTTTGAAGTGGGAATACGTTTTAAAATGTTTTATGTCTTCTTTTTCCCCCTGAAAAATCTCTGTAGGAAGGAACCAGTTTCCAGTTCAAGAAAGGGAGTGGGTACTTCAAAATGATTATGAGCAATGGACATTTCCCTTCCCAACCCAGCTCCAATCCGTGGGCCTTTAAAATAAATTAAAAAAAAAAAATCAGTGGTAAACCTATGAATTATATTAAAAAAAAAATCCAGTGATGTTCTTACCACTACCTTCAGTAAACATATACAAACATCCCCAATTTTATCAGAAAGCAAAGACAAAAAGTGAAGACAGCTGCTATTTGAAAAAAATGAATTGCTGCAGGCGCATTCTTTAAAGCACTGTTTCCATATTTTTCTCCTTCCCCTATGACCCTCCGAACAAGTAGCCCTTAATGACAGTTTCACTGTTTTTCACACCAAATATGGCTTTCAAGTGTAGGAAAGTATCAGAAGGTCCCTGCTGGGCTGCCAGCTGGGCAAGTGTCACAGGTCACTGAACTCTAAAATGA
Organism: Rhinopithecus roxellana; assembly: GCF_007565055.1. Taxonomy (NCBI): domain Eukaryota; kingdom Metazoa; phylum Chordata; class Mammalia; order Primates; family Cercopithecidae; genus Rhinopithecus; species Rhinopithecus roxellana. The sequence continues at coordinate 135,625,783 of NC_044556.1, read as the reverse complement.
GCTGTCTCTGCAACAAAGGGTCCCTTTCCCTTGGAACAACTTCAAGGAGATGGCACACTGCAGCCCTCCTCGCCCTTTTTGTATTCCAGTTTGATTAAACTGGGAATTGTTCTCTGCTTACCACTGTTGAGAGCACCAGGTGGTGGATTCTAGAGATAAAGGATTATATAGATCCTTTGTTAGAAATAGACATCTCTATTGTGTGACTTACAATATTTTAGCACAAATGCCAGGAGCTTCCCAGACAGCCTAACGGGTATGCACAGGAGACAATCAATAAATCCTATTCCCCACTCATTCATTGCAAGCAGGGGCTGCTGGTGGCTAAACATGGTCTAGCCACTGGCTAAAAATGGCAGAAATGGAAAAACAAGTATTTACAATGAAAGAAGTGAACCAAAGCAAGGAAGGAAAAAAGAAATGTATCCAAGATGTAGCAACAGTTGATCTTCATAGAACCTGGATGTCAGGAGAAATGAGATGATTTCTCATTTTGATCAGAAACTCGTTGTGGGACTGGTACCACGCTGGATCAGCATTGTCTCCCCAGTCCCTCATGCAGGACATATTTGCTGAAGAGGTCTAATAACAAATGGAATGATGATAGCTAATGTTTATTAGAATCGTTATTTCTGACTATATTAGTTTTCTTTTGTTATTGCTGTGTTTTTGAGATGGGGTCTTGCTCTATTGCCCAATCTAGGGTTCAGCGGCCCAATCATAGCTCACTGAAATCCCAGACTCCTGGGGATCATAGCTCACTGTAACCCCAAACACCTGGGCTCAGGCCATCCTCCTGCCTCAACGTCCCAAATGACTGAAACTGCAGGTGTGAGGCACCACACCGGGCTAATTTTTTTATGTTTCAGTAGTGACAAGGGCTCACCGTATTGTTCCGGCTGGTCTCAAACTCCTGGCTTGAAGCATTCTGCCCTTCTCAGCCTCCCAAAATGCTGGGATTATAGGCGTGAGCTGCTGTGCCTGGCCTTTTTATTACTTTTCTATTGCTGTGTGACCAATTACAACAAGCCTAGTGACTCAAAACAACACACAGTCGTATCTCACCATTCTGTAGTTCTGAAGTCCAAGAAGACTTGACTGGATTTTCTGCTGAGAATCTCACAAGCTGAAGTCCATGTGTCAGCCAGCTGGGCTCTTATTGGGAGGTTCTGAGAAGAATCGACTTCTAAACTCATTCACATTGTTAGCTGAATGTAGTCCCTTGAGGCTGTAGAACTGAGTCTCCATTTCCTTGCTGGCTGTCAGCCGGGGTGTCTCTTAGCTCTGAAGGTGTCTATTCCTTCCCACTTGCTGCCCTCTCTCCTCAAAGCCAGCAATGGCACATCAAGTCCTTCTCACACATGGAAACTTCCCGACTTCCTCCTCTACCAGCCCCTGAAGAAAGCACTCTGCTTTTAAAGGGGCTCGTGTGATTAGATTGGGCCCACCCAGAGAATCTCCTATTTTAACTCAATTGTGCCTACATAACAAGGGGGAGTGATGTTTCATCATATTCCCAGGTTCTGGGGATTAGGGGAGAACATCTTTGAGGGGCATTTAAGGAATCTTGCATACTACACTGGCAGACATTGTTCCAAGTGTTTCACATTTAATAATCCATCAATCCTCATAACAACCCTGTGAGATAGGCTCTACTATCTTCCCCATTTTATAGATGAAGCACAGAGAGACCTTATTTGCCAAGGTCTCCCAGCCCGTATGTGGCAGAGCCTGGATTTCAACTCAGGCAGGCTGGCTTCAGAGCCTTACCTCTTACCCACCATTGTACATTGCTATTCAATTAACTGTTTCTGGAATTGTTGAATACATGAATAATTGAATTTGGTGTGGGACTTGGAGACAGTGCTAAGGATGAGTAAATTCCTTAATTTGTATGGAAAATTTTGTGCATAAATTGTATGCTAATTGTGAAGGGAGTCTGCAGAATCTCAAATGCATAGGTCTTAGAGAAGTGCCTATACCTGAGAAATTCCTCCAATACAATGCCTTCCCTTTTCAGTCTTCAGCTGTGTTAGTAAACAGCAACACTAAAACCGGAATTGCAAACATCTGAGACCAACGTGGAACTCTTGGAACTGCTTTTGACACTAGATCGTCTCTTCCCTCTGTCACTTTCCTCCTTGGCCATGGCCCAGGACAGATATTGACAGTCATGAGAACAAAGCCACTATGGTCATTTGGATTCTAGGAAAACAAGAAGAAAAACTAAGAGAGTCAAAAATTGAGCTGAAACAAACGCAAGAAAGGAGAATGACCAAAAACTGAAGTCATTCCTCAAGCCTGAAATTTATTTTACATGCTGCTGTCTCTTTCTGTGAGTCCTATTGTCTATTGCAGGGGTGTCCAATCTTTTGGCTTCCTTGGGCCACAATGGAAGAAGAAGAATTGTCTTGGACCAAACATAAAATACACTAATGATAGCTGATGAACTAAAAAATAAAAATTGCAACAAAAATCTCAAAACGTTTTAGGAAAGTTTACGAATTTGTGTTGGGCCTCATTCAAAGCTGTTCTGAGCTGCCTGAGGCCCATGGATCACAGGTTAGACAAGCTTGTTCTATTGCTTGCCTGGGGTATAGTAGAAACAACACTGGATTGAAACTCAGAAGACTTGAGTTCCAGTCCTGGCTCTGTTTCTTATGTGATCTTAAGTCACTTAATTTTCTGGATCTTATTCATCCCATTTGTAAAATACAAATAATTCCTACTTCACAGAATTTTGGAAATAATTGAATATGATAGTGAATGGGTTGTGTTCCCTTTACAAATTGTGAAGTACAATACAAATGTTACATGCCATTATTGCACCAGGTAACCAAGGGACTGAGGGAAGGAAGGGATAGTACATGCAGCGCCACCTGATGAAGAGGGTACTTCTCCCAGTGTGATGATCTAAAATCAACATTGGCTTAGGAAGAAAGAGAGTAAGATCAAGAAGCTACAGACTACTCGCTAGTCAGTCTTCTGAACATGCATTTTGCAAAATAAAATACACTTAAAGGGTAAAAACTAGTGTTGATATCATCTTTATGGGGAAAAAATGGAGGCAAAGAAAAATCATTTGCACAAGTGGCAGAGCTGAAAGTCCGTTTTGGATATGCTGACTCTCAGTACAGTGCTTGAAGCCAAACTTAAATGTGTCCATTCTATGTCTAAAATGTCAGGGAGAAAAATGGTATGCTGGTTAAGAGAAGAAATTATGTTGCTTGAATAAATACTGAGACTCAGTTGCATCAAATTAGATGGAATACCAAAATGTTCATCCTCTCAAACCTCTACAGCTGAATGGTCAGCTGTGAGTATCAAGTCATGTGATATTGATTGTCCTTAAAACAGTCATATAATCTACACCTGAGAGGAGAAAATAGTTCTCATGTGCGATATCTCTCACGACACTTTGATTTTGGCCTTGTGAGACCCTGAGCAGACAGCCTAGTCAAGCCTGCTCAGACTTCTGAACTCTAGGACTATGAGAGAATGAATGGGTGTTGTTTTAAGCCAATAAATTTATAGTAAGTTGTTACACAGTTTGTCTCAACACACCTTTTTTTTCACACAGTAATCAAAAAGCTTAAAGAAAGTCACCTTGAGAGCACATTAGCATAAAAGTAATGACTACAATTCATCAGCTTCTGGCAAACTCACCATTGCTAACCAGAAAGTTCTAAAAACCCAGTGAGGGAGTGTACATGGCTTAAAGACAGGCAATCCAGAGTTCTCCAGCAATATCCCATCACCAGTGACATTAACATGAATATACTAACTGTTGTGCAATTAAGCTAATCAGCCTTGCAAAACAATTCAAGCCTACAGACTGTCTTTACTGTCTGACAGAAATACTTCAAGCACATTTCCAAAATAATCTGCAATAGCAAACAAAGCAGCCCAACAAGGTGGCTGCTTTGAGTTGACTTAGAAAGGGTCCTGATAGTCATGCTTCATGGAGAACTTCATGAGAAATGATACCATACCCCCAACACACACACACACACACACACACACACACACACACACACACACTCCTCCCACCCAAGGTGACCACCTCAAGGGCAGAGACTGTGCCTTAACATCTTATAATATTATCATACCAAGTGTTATGGATATTAACAAAGTTTAATGGTACTCACTACCTTCATGTTTATGGCCCTTCAAATAATAAAGTCAAAATTTCTATAAACATCCTTAACCTATGTAGCGACTTCCACCTAACTTTAACATTGTAGACACTTTAATACTTCTGAATGTCAGTTAAAGTAGTTTTAAAGAAGGGCCAAATCTGAGAGGTTAAAAGAGGGGGGAAGGGACTACCAAAAGAAAAAGTTACTGATTTGAACTAATTGAAGGCATGGAGTGCTGAAAACAGAAAGGCTTTCGGGTTAACTCTGAGGGATACAAGATGATATGGTGAAAAGGGTATGCCCTAGAGATGCAAATTCCAGGGGTGATACTCCAGGTGCATACTCTAGGTTGTCTTCACAACTCCCGAGCTTCATAACCCGAGGCAAGTCCTTACCTCTCTGAGATTCAGTTTCCTCCTCTATAAAGTAACAATGATAAGAAATGAGTGTGGTTGTGAGAATTCCCTAAGAGAACATAAATGGAGGGCATCACACAACGCCAAGCACACAATTGGTGTTCAGCATATTTAAGCCATTTCTTTCCGCTCATCATGATATACCAACAATTCACCTCCCTCTTTCTGTGCCCCATCCCCTTCAGCACTGACAAAAAATGTGACTCACCAAGTGAGCAGAATATTATAATGGTATCACTCACCAGAAGAGAAAAATAGCTACTTCTCTGTACAGACAAGTGCCAGGAGAATGGTAAGTAAATGACAGTTTAAAACCTGGCCTTATCTCATGTACAGTTGGGAAACTTTTGGCAAGTTATTTAACCTCTGTGTACCTCAGTTTCTTCTTCTGTAAAATAGAGGTAAGAACTATGTTTATCTCATAGAGTTTGTATGAGAACTAAATGAGCCAATAGATGTAAAATTCATCCTTACAACGGTGCTTAGTACAAGGTCAACACTGGTAGTCAATGTTAGCTATTATTGTTAACTATTATTGTTACTCACAATAGCCTTGTATGTGTAGTAGCTAAAAGAGAATGAAGAAAGAAGGCTGGTTTCTGCCATGAGGCAAAACTGCAGAAAAGGTGTGGCAGCAACAGCAGACTATGCTGCAGGACGGAGGAGCCAGTAAACAATGGAAAAATGAGCTATGGAAAGAATACTAATAAGCACCTGTATAATGTTCATTATGTGGCAGGCACCGCTAAGTATTTTATATATATTAACTTATTCAGTTCTCCTAACAATCCCTTAAGGTTTTGACTCATTTAATCCTTTGAAACAAGTCTAAGTGGCAGACGCAGTAATGATTCTATTTTTCAGATGAGAAAACAGAAGAACAGAGAGGTTAAGTAACCTGACTGGAGTCACACAGGAAGTAGTAGAATCAGGATTTAATCACAGACAATCTGGCTCCAGTGCCTGGGCTCTGAACCACATCATCAATGTAGACTATTGGCTGCAAGGTAGACTCACTGACACACTTATTCCCTATTCCCTCAGAGATAGAAACAGGTCTGGGTTGTTTTCAGTGTGAGAAATGAGAATTCAAGCCATTTTTTAAAGAACGGTCAAATAAAGCCAGATGACTTGAGAGCATCCAAGCTAGAGACATTGTGGGGAGAGAAAAACAGGTTGAGATGGATAGGTTGATGAGAGGATTTCCTGGAGGAATCAAATAAGTAAAATTATTAATTGTTGCAAAAATTAGTATAAAAATTATATACTATAAAACTTTATTTAATTATTTTTTAAATAGTGATGAAGTACATGTAAAACTTAGTTTTCTATCTTTGCAGCCTAGATTAGTCTGATTTCATACTGCTATAAAGAACATCTGGAGTCTGGGTAGTTTATAAAGGAAAGAGGTTTGATTGACTCACTGTTCAGTATGGCTGGGGAGGCCTCAGGTAACTTACAATCATGGGAGAAGGTGAAGGGGAAGCAAGGCACCTTCTTCACAAGGCGGCAGGAAGGAGAATGAACACAGGAGGAACTACCAACCCTTATAAAACCATCAGATCCTGTAAGAACTCACTGTCAGGAGAATAGGGAAACTGCCCCCACGATTCAATTATTTCCACCTGGTCTCTCCTGTGACATGTGGGGATTACGGGGATTAGAATTTAAGATGAGATTTGGGTGAGACACAAAGCCTAACCGTATCACCGCCTAACTTTCTTCCTACTTGAAATATCAGGGAGGAAATATGGCTTGAAAATTATATTCTCCCTTTACACTTACAATGAAATTAGACTTAAAATAGGAAGACGAATTCCCAATTTCCTTTTCATCCCAAGAGAAGAGCCAGCTGACCCCAGGGGACACTCAACCCCATGGGGTCAGGCCACAACCCTTGAGACCCTCCCTAGGGCACCTTACATAAAAGCACCAACAGCTATGGCAACTGGGATGGGAGTGGGAAATATTGACTTCTACCATAGCTTCCCAACTATTCACCTGCTCCTAGATTCATGCTCATCCACAGTCATCCTCCCCAAAACCTCCAGTCATATTTCTAAAAGACAAATCTGATTATCTTCCTCTTCTGCCAAAAATCTTTCAAAGGTTTGCCATCAACTATGGCAAATTAGTCAAAATCTTTAGCATGGACAACAATGTCCTCCCTAAGCAAACCCCCTTGGAAAGCTCATCTTTCTCATCCCTGGTGCTGCATGCTGTGTGGTGGTCTGGAAGATGGAAAGGGATGCTCACTGTATCAGCAAAATTCTTTGTAGATTATGATGTCTCTTAACCAGCTTCCTAGTCTTAATTTATGGAGGCTTTGGTAGAGGGACTCAAAAGATTCCAATGGGGATTCACTGGTCAGGAAAAAAAAAAAGCAGAGAGTATGTATTAAATCATAAAACACACATTTGCAAAAGTTGTCCTAAAGCTTTCCCAAGTCAGAAACTATAAATCCCCTTACAGCCATTTATTATACATTAGGGAACACAGCTTTTTCAGATGTCAAGATGTAAAAAGTAAACATTTTAACTCCCCTTTTTTTTAAGTTCAGGTCTTTTCAAATTTAATTCTAAGTATTTGCCTTTTTGAATTCTGGTGAACTCAGCAGTGGTGGGGGCTAATCTAATTTAGAACCACTGTCTTTTCCTAGACTAAGGCAACCAAAAAGGAAAATCTCAATTGAAAATGAACTAAGAAATGTCTACATTGTTGATGGGGTGAAAGATGACTAACCTGCTAGTGGGCTTCATTATCATTGGAACCTGGGTCCAAAAACAAAACAAAACCCAATATAGGGCTTAGTGCAAAAACTGTTCTGGGAGTTAACATTGATATTTAATATATAACAATGATTCACTGAAACTTATTTGTATTATTTGGTAGATACCTTCCTGGGCAAAAAGAGTCACTCCAGGTTGTTCTAAGTTACAAACTCCCTGAAAACTCAGAAGATGCTAATTTCATTTACTGAATATTAACTAACACTAAACTTGTTTGGAGCTATATTTAGTACAGTAGTGAGACCACAGGCACCAACCAGCAAAGCATATGAATTTTCCTTTCAGATTCTCAGCCTTGGCAGCACAGAGTGTTACGACAGTGAGAAAGGCCTCTTGCTTCACCTGAAGAATCTATCAAGAAATTTTATGACAAGCCTCAGAAGTGACATTTTGCACCTTCTCAATGTGGCATTGAGCCATTTCACACCGGCTGGAGAAAACAGTGTGCCTGTTAACAACATTTTTCAAGGAAAAATTAGAAATCCACTCCAAAGCAACTGTAAATAGTACCAGTCTACCACAATTACTGTGCTTCCAACCGACACATAGTTCTCAGGCACAAAAGGTAACAAAAATAAACTTAAAAAAGGAAAGAGGGGCCAGGCATGGTGGCTCACACCTATAATCCCAACACTTCGGAAGGCTGAGGTGAGAGGATCACCTACGCCCAGGAGTGTGAGACCAGCCTGAGCAACATAGCAAGACCTTGTCTATAATAAAAAATAAAAATTTTTAAATGTGTTTGGAAAAAGGAAAAACGAAGTAAAATGAGTTATAATGAAGTGCTCTTTCTCTGTAGATGCTAATCTTATAATAAAGCCAACTGGGGAACTCTATTTTTAATTAATATTTTCGAGGATTTTTCTTAAGACAGAGAAAATAACACTTTTACGGAATATCCAGTTTTGGATACACATTTCATTTATTCATTCATTTTAAGTTCCAGAAAGTTAGGAATTTTTGCTGTTTTGTTCACTGCTGCATCCCTAGCTCCTGAAACAGTGCCTGGCACAAGGTAAGAACTCCATAAATATTAGTTGAATAAATTCATTCATCAAATACATATCAAGTGCCTATGCTGTATCAGGCTGGGTGATAGGTCCAGGGCTGTAAAGAGTTGTTCGCAGTCTAGGAAGTATACCCCTCCCAGCTCCAAATTCATATATCTAAATGCTTCCTTGAAATATCTAACAGGCTTCTCAAATTTGACATGGCCAAAACAGAGCTTTTTTCTGCAACTACTCATCTATCTCTTGCTCATAATCATTCCTACCCTTGATAGGTGGAAAATAATTACCCCAGGACTTCTGATCACTTGATGCAAATATATGCCAATGAAACACCAGTGTAAGGTTTCCTATTATGTATAGCTAGACACAATCCTAACTGCTATATCATTCAAAGGGTAGATAGAAGAGAGGCAAGGAAGAAAACAAATTTTAAAAGGGCTTTCAAAGGTAGTAAGAGGACCAGGGAAGCAGATTAGATAGGAAGGTCAACTTGAGACCAGGGGACCACCACCAAGTGGTCAAATAAAATGAGAATATGATAAAAAGTGATTTTAATTGGCAGATGTCAGTTCCAACAGGAGTGAAAAGAAGAAAAGGAGATTAACATATTTCCGTTGTTCTATTTAGAGAGATATCTATGCTTTATTGACTATTAAATCTGTATATTCATAAAACTTTTTTGTTTAGCTTTACTTAAACGGCCGGAGAATCATATACTAACATATCCCAGCTATCATGGCAAAGAAAACCAGTGGAACCTGAGTTAACCTCTAGTAAGAGGAAGCAAAATTAATTGGCATGACTGCTTTCACCAATATCCCCCTAACTACAACCAGACTAATAGATTCTCAACAACAGTGAAAGAGTCTATAAAAGAGAAGGAGAAAAGAAGGAAGAAGAAGGGGCGAGGGGAGAGTAGGAAGGAAAGAAGGAAGTGAGGAGGTCTAGAGGGAGCGACACAATGCCATTTGTATTACAATAGACAGTGGACATGCTAGAAGATAGCCAGGGAAGACTTCTCAGCAGAAGTTGCTCATAAACTGAGAGCTACAGACAGCAGAATTAATCAGGAAAGAATGTGAGGAAATGCTCCAGGCTGGGTCAGGAAGGACCACGGAAAGTACATGAAGCATGTCTCAATCATCTTAAACATCTTTCTCGAGGTTTCTTTCCATCCTTGTGCTTGAACTTAACAGGTAACCTACTATTTTGAGTTACGCTGATTTGGTTTGTCTGGTAATTTGAAACACTGCCCATCATCCAAAGTCATTAACTGGATTTTACCAGTGGGCACCTAGATCCCAGCTAATACCCCAGTTCCCAAAGCAAGGGTCTGGAAACTGTTATAGTAACATATGATAGTAACATGTTACTATCATAATATTTAGTGTCTTTTACTGAAGCATACCAGTGAACCCGGAGAAGAGAAAACTCTGAAATCATCCTAGTCATTTATTTGGATATTGATGTGCAGTCTTTCACGTATCACCAAATTAGAACACAACAGGGTTTTGTGGCAGCCCCCATATACTCATTGTATGATGCCAAGGAAAGCATCCAAAATAGCCTGGATTTAAGAGTAAAATCTTTGTCTCTAATATAGAACCAAAAGACGACAAGCATAAGAAAAAGTTTCCTTTTGCACCTTGTGTTTACTCATCCTGTTCAAAAAATTGTTAGGGATTAGTGCAATGTGAAAGCAACCTTTTGTACTTTGGGTTCTCAGCCATTTACTCCCCGATAATAGCCAAAGAGGTGGGGGTGGGGAGGAATTTGATCAAGATTTGTAAAAATCCCCCTGTAACCTAATATTGAAAACTTTAAAGAGCCTTTCTGAAATTACCGTTACAAAAATATTCACAGCAGCCAAGCCTTCTGTCGAAATCCTTAGGCCCTGCTAAGTCAATGTGAGGGATGAAATCAATTACACAAGCTTAATTTGCAAAGAGAGAAAATTTAAACATCTAAACTGGGATTACTTAGTTTCACAAGATATATCCAGTTACTGAAGTTTTTATGAGCCCTGCATAGAATAAGTCCCCAAATATTTGTTTAATGAGTTAACTAGTGAATGAGAATCAATGAATAAAAGTAAAGGAGGGAAGGAAATTCAGCTACAAGAATTAGCAATGTATAAATATGCTTTGAGTATTAGACATTAAATATAGTTTAAATCCATGTCAGTATCCAAGTAACTGATGAGAGATGCCTGATATAAAATGAGCTATCATCTCAATGAGACTATTAAGAAAGCAAGTGACTGGAAACCAGGTTGTAGCACACAAGTCTTCCTTCTTCCTTATCCTCATGCTCTTACCTTCTAATTGGCTTTTTCCCCCCCTTCTCCAATCTCACTTCTGTAATCTCTGGTCCCCAATTTTTTTTTAAGTATCCAAAGAGGTAAAGACTCTTCATTCCCTTTCTGCTAGCAACACTCACACCTTAAGCTGGATGAGTCTGTTCAATTGTTCATTCATTGCTTAGTTGACTCAACAGCAAGTGAGCAGCTGGGTCCCAAGCACTGTTCTTGGGCTAGGGTCAAAAACAACCAAAAAACACACTTGGTCCCTACCCTCAGGCTGCTTAGAGTCTTTGCGGGGACATAGATGAGTAAAGGACCAATTACAATACAAACAGAGGTATATTTGGAACTCAGGGGAAACACAGCCTAATGTTAGAATTTATAATCTAGTTGCAGAGGAAGGACATTTGAAATGTAAAGGAAATGAGTGTTGGTTAATGGTTCAAGAGAACCACTATATAATAGTGGTTAGAGGGATATTGGCAAAAGGAGGTAAGATCTAAGATGGAGTCTGGAGATGAGAAAGCATTAGCAAGGTGGAAATGGAGGGGAAATAGAAGGGAAATGTAGGAAAGGTAAATAGAACTAAATCTGTATTGAAAGACCAGAGCTGACGGATCAGTATTTTGAGGGAATCTGTCTGGATAAGACCTGTGCTTTACATCAAACAAAGCAAATGCACCACTTCACTAAGCACAATCCCACTGTGCTTTGTCTGTCTCCTCACCAGTGGCGACATGGGAATATCCTCCCCATCTTGCCCCCAGTCCCACCCTTCCTAATGCATAACTTTGCAATTCATCATGTCCTGTCTTAAACCTTACATTTCTGTGGCTCTTTTTAGGGTTCACATATGTGCTTTGTCAATGCTTGTGATATCTGTACTGTTTCAAATGACCCTTCTCCTCCACTAATAGATTGTAAGTAGTTCCTTAAGAACAGGATGATCTTAAAACAACCTGATTGACATAGAATTGACATAGAATTGTCTTTGTCTTTGTTCCTGGTACAGTACTTTCCTAGAGCAAATACTTACTATTGATTAATTAGTAACACCATTTAGGTAAGCAAAAATGACAAAATTATAACCCAAAACTACCTATTCATCCAGGTTCTGGACTATTCTTAAGGGAGAAATGGAAAAAACTAATTTTTCTTGGTGTCGCTTCCAGTGGATCTATGTAGGGATTCACTGTGATAAGAAAGTGAACAGGTGGTTCTGTTCCATAAACACTACACATTTGGACTAGAGGTCCAAATTGTTAGATTAGCATGACACTAAAACCATTATTACTTAAGAATAATTCGGGGTTGGGGTCAAATATTTATCCTCTTTATTGAGATGATGGTGACACCTAAATCTCCAGTACACCTGCAAATTCCGGAGGAAAGGAGGATCCTCTATGACCAGCTGAAAAGAGAGATATACTTGGGACATGTGGCGGTAAATTTTCAAAAGACTGATGCCCAGAAATTTCAAGCAAAATTTCTAGTCATAATAAAATGATACATGTAGCCAGCTCTCTTAGATAAGTTTTTGAGACAAAAACAAAATTAAGATTGAACTTTGAGAAACATTATTTTTCTTGAGGCAGCATCAGAGGACTTTGTACACTTCTTCAGTTCACTGGTTTACAAAGTTGTGGTTGCATGTAGTTCAAAAGAAGTTCCAGTGTTCTGTAAGAAATGCTCAATGGCCAAAACACCCATTCCATGGCTCATAGGTATCTTTTTATGAAATGGAAATTTCCACTAAAAGTAAAAATTATATTATCATCCTGATACGGACAGGAGACAGGGAAATACTAGGTAGAAGAGGGTAGTTCCCCAGCAAAGGCCCTATCCTCAAGCCTGAAGACCTGTGGCCCTAAGTGAGGACAGGCATTTCTGTTTTCAGGCTCAAAAAGTTGCCTTTTGGCCCATCATGTCCCCCATCCTGCCCCTATATAAACCCAAGACACAAGCAGCTGAACATCAAGACCAGCAGACCAGCAACGGTGGAACAATGAAGCAGAGAAAAAGAGAAGAGGAGGGATGTCTGGATGCTGAGGGGAGTTCAGCTGGGGGCGGTCAGAGAAGAGTCTGACCACTGGATGGCCCAACTCCAGGGGAAAACCACCCTCCCACTCCATCCCCCGCTTCCAGTTCCCCATCTGTCTCTCTGAGAGCCACCTCCACCACTCAATAAAACCTTGCACTCATCCTTTGAGTCCACATGTGATCCAATTCTTCTGGTACACTGGGCAATAACTTGGGATACAGAAGGCTGTCACACTGCCCACCCTGCCCTTGCTATAAGGAAGAGGATCCACTGAGCTGATGAACAGACAAGCCATCTGCAGGTAGCCAATCTAAAAGAGCTTGGTGACACATGCTCACTTCGGGATTCACAGACATCCACCCCTAGATGCTGCTATGGGGCTGCAGCCCAAAAGCACTCACACGGGCCTCTGCACCTGTGTGCTCCCCTGGGAGTTTGAGCTGTGGGACAACCAAGCAGATGACACCCCTGTCACACGTCCTGTGAGGGGAATCAGGGAACTCTCCGTTTCAATACTGGCATACCAGTGCTGATTAAGTGATAGGCTTCAAATGCGTCTCCACATTTGGGGACTATCTAGCAGGATCAGCTCCTATGGACAATCATTGGCATTTGCCTGATACGACAAGGTGTCTATTTTGCCATTTAGGGCTTTGCAGACTTTGGTATAAAGGAAGCTTAGACTCTTGCAGTATTCACTATTCTTAATATATTGTCTCTGAGAGACTTGCAATTTTTTTTACTAACTCAACAAACATTTATTGAGCACCTATCATGTTCCAAGCGCTGAGCTGTGGCAAAGGTGATTCCATTCTGGCCTTGCCATCCAGGAGCGAACAATTCAGTGGTGGAGGCAAACATGTAAAACAGATAATTGTGCTAAATAGTGGTAAGTGCATAATAGAAGTAGGAGGAGAATACAGTGGGTTCAAGAGAAGCAAAGAAGAATATTAATCGTTCTGGGAGATGTTAGACTACTAGAAGGGATATCAGCAACTGAGGTTACTGCAAACATTCCTCAATTGCTTTCTTGAAAAACACTTAATTTTCTATCAGGAACTTTACTTAGCGATTAATCCCTTGATCAGTCATAAGACCTAAAAAGATTTTTTTTTTAATAGAGTAGGACAGACTTCACCATCTCCAGGTAACCCACCCACCTACAATTCAAAATGTGGGTCAACCCCAGTTTGACTCAGAGGGATCAAGTTCACTCAAAATACCCCAGAAATGCCCAGGTGACCACCGGTCACCTTTAATCAGAAAAGCAAGAGAAGACCTTGTCAACTCCAAAAGCAACCTAAAACACAGCTGGAATTCTCTGCATTCCCAAGGCCACTCACATTTACCTTCTTACCTTTCCAGGGCATAGTTGCCTAAACAGTATCCCATCCTCTCATTGATGGCCCTCTAGCCATAAAGTTAACATTCCCCAAATGTGCTCAAAACTCCTAACCATGTATGTCTTACGCACAGAATATTGCGTATAATGAGAGCTCACTTACATTTGTACAATGAATGAATGAATGAGTTTTTCGATTTTTATTCACTTTATCAGGCTTTTCTCTCTATGTCAAATGGTATTTCCATGTCTTCCTCTCCTTCCTCTCCCACTACAAATCCCTGTCCCCCCACCATTATATCATCTGTTAAGCAATATTTGAAGGGAGATGGTATAATAGGAAGGACAAGGATTCTGCAATTAGACATCTCTGATTCAAACCCTGACAACATTACCTTATCAAGTCACTCAACATCTGTGACTCCCAGTTCTCCACCTGTAAAATGAGAATAATGCCCCCTAATAAATAGTATTGTTGTGAGAGAAAACAGTTATGTCTAAAGTTCCTGGTATGCTTTTGTGTCAAACCCCAATGCTAATTTCTTTCCTTTTCTCAGGACCCAACTTAAATCCGTCCTCTTCTGAGAAGCCTGTCTGCTTACCCACTAAAAATTAATCTCTACTGTAGCATGGGAACACTTTCCCAGTCTCTGAATGCCTCCATGGGGAAACAAATCTACAGTTGAGAAACTTTAGACATTACAGAGAAAACAGGATAGAAAACTGAGGGCATTGTTAAGCCTGAACTGTTTTAAGTTCAGTAAAATAAAACCATAACCCAACTTGCTACATAAAAACACTATCAATTTTATTTATGGCTCTTAAATTAGCAATTATGCCTACTGTAGTATTATTTTTCATTTACCACTCCCTGCTCATTAGAAGATTTCTAAAGAGTTCCTTGTAATTGATAAAGCTGCTTGTAAATTCATTTCACTTTGAGGCAAATTATCCACATACTGCCAGAAGCTGTGTTTTATCTACAGCCAAATGTTCAATGCCTATCTGATTTTACGGCTCCCATTATCGACTCCTGCTTCTCAAGTGCCAACATGGTCTCCAAAACAAGGAAGCACACAGGGCTTGAGAAGAAAAACAGCTTTAAATAGGTTCTACTAAAGCCCTGTATATTGCTAGTGAGCAGTGTACAAACCCCCACTTCTCAGTGCTCAAGATGATGCAGTTTTCTTCAGTCCATGATAACCCCAGGTTTTAAGATTTCCTGACCTCCAATGCCCAAGGCTGCAGCCTGAAAAAGGAACTTTTTTTCAACTTCCTTTATCAACTTCTTCCAGCTTCATGGACAAAAATACTAGTCCTTGTGAAACCAAGCTTTTTGTTTTTTCCTTCTTCTTTATATGGTCTGATGTCAAATTAATGTTACTTGGTCAAGGCCCCACCAGAGTTATCACAATTGGATGGAATCACTGAGAGAAGAGAAGTGCCTCTAGGTACCCCAAAGTCTCCTCTCCCTTAACCTATCTTTCACTGAGAGATGTGGTCCTCTTTCTGAGGACACCAATAAAAATGTGATACGAAAGAATTTTAAAAATACAATCCTGGATTGAAGCATTAACAACTCTGTGCAGTATTCTGCTTTCTGATAGAGAACAACAAAGACCATTTTGTAAAAGGCATCTACAGCTGCCCACCACAGTCCTTACTGCCTTTTAGTGAGCTTATATGGTACCATCAATCACTAATGTTTCACACACTTGTGGACCAATTCATGCTATCCAGGCAGAAATTTATATAGATTTTTCTGTACTTTCTCCAAGGAACACAAAATGTAACTTTTCACGTCAAGATTTATCCTCTTCTTCTGAATCATTCAACAAACACTTATTGAGTTCTGAGACACTGCAGTGAGCAACATAGACAATGTATTTTTTCTCATGGTGCTTAAATGTTAGGGTGGGACATGGACAACAAACAAGTACAGTTAGCCCTGCAATTCGATGGGTTCCTCATCCCTGGATTCAACCAAGCTCAGACCAAAAATATTCAGAAAAAAAAATGGATGGTTGCATCCATGATGATCATACACAGACTTTTTTGTATTATTTCCCAAACAATAGCGTATAACAATTATTTACACAACATTTACATTGTATTAGGTGTGATAAATAATCTAGAGATAATTGCAAGTGTGCCAGAGGATGTGTGTAGGTTATATGCCAGCACTCCACCAGTTTATATGAGGGACTTGAGTATCTGTGGATTTTGGTATCCAAGAGGGATCCTGGAACCAATCTCCTGCAGATACTAGGGTACTGAGGGATGGCTACAAGCACTTAATTGCAGATAATGGTAAGTGCTGTGAAGAAAATTAGGCAGAATAATGTGTGTGTGAGAGAGAGTGTGAAGTGGGTATACGGGAAATTAGTACAGATGAGGTCATCGAGGAAGGCCTCTCTGAAGAGGTGACATTTAGCTGAGACCTGAATACTGAGAAGCAATCGTGCATATTCCAGACAGAGGAAATAGTGAATGGGAAGTCTTCAGGTAGGAACAAGACCAAGGAACTCCGGCCCCTGGGAGAGCTCATTGTCGTGTGTGCTTCTTCATGACTTTATAAACTTTATACATAAATCCTGTTAACCTTGATCTTTGTGGACAAAATTATGCAAATCACATCTATGAGTTTCTAGCCCTCTTGGTTCTTTCTGGCGCACTCCTTCCAGGGCAAGCTGCAGACATCCAGGAATACTTGTTAATGATTAACACCCACAGATGATGAAAAACAGATTTTGCTGGTTGGTCAGCCATAAAATTCTAAGGAAGGCTGCAGGAGATTTAGCACAATCCTTAGGTAGCTGGGTCATTCATTTCTGTATAAATATTACCTTACCCAATCCCTCACCCCATCTCACCCGTCCCCAGGAACATAATAGCTGTGCTGAGTAATAACCTTTCTTAATCTGTGGGAAGTCAATAGTTAACAACCGAGGATTGTCTTTCACATTGCTTTTTGTTGAAATACACCTAAGACTCTCAGATGTTATTTGGGAAAAGCTCTAAAACTTAACCTGATAAAGAGGTAATTTACAAAAAGATAAGCTTTGATAGATATTCCTGATGAGGCTGCACTCTAGGCTTACAAAGCATTGTAAACAGTTATGAGTACAAACATATGGTTACATAAAAGAAATAAGTTCTGTTTGATAGCAGATAGTGTGACTATACTTAGCAACAATGTTATGTATATTTCAAAGTAACTAGAAGAGAGGACTTGAAATGATACCAGTACATAAAAATGATACTCACTCAAGGTGATGAATACCCCAATTACCCTGATTTGATTGTTACACACTCTTTGCATGTAAAAAACACTCACAGTACCCCATAAATAAGTAAATTATTATATATCAATAAAAGGGGAAAAATAACCATAAAATAGAAGCACATCATATTCCATGTTAGTGATATTACATCCTCACGTTAAGAATGGATACGTTTTCTTCACATTCAATTCATTCATTATTCACACAGATGAATTCATCAGGCCTGAAATATCCAGTGTCTTAGACTTTTTCCCTAACCCAGTATAAACTGCTGCATTCCCAAGGTTATGGGAGCTGCCTCAGTGGTATCACCCTTGCTAACCTAGTGTGTGATACTTTCTTTCATTCACACATTCACTCATTGGTCCACGTACCTCAGGAGAATGATAAAATCTCTTTTACTTGTATGTTTACAGAAAGTCATCATAGCCTGTTATTGAAGAAATATTTTTAAATACCCTGTAAGTCTGTACTGCCCTAAATTGACACAATCTACTCCTTTCTGTCCTGAAGTCTAAGCTAATGTTCAATCCCAGAGACATTTTACTTTTATGATGACATAATTAAGTGCCAAACATAGTCAAGAGACCTAAATTCCAGTCCCAGATTCATTTCTTCACTCACCAAGCACTTATTATATATATATTATGCACCAGACTTTGCACCACTGGTAGGTTTTTTCACTTTGGGTAAGTAGCTAAATTGCTTTATCCCCCAGCTTTCTTATCTGTACATAGTTCTATAAAAGGGTCATTTACCAGATAATCTCTAAGGTATTTTGCAGTTTTAAATACCTTTACTTCTAAGTCCAATTCTAACGTCCATATTGTTTCTGAATCATACTTGTTTCGAAGTAAACTGAGTTTGTCTCATAGACATTTCCCATTAAAACAAAGGTCAGTACTGGTTATTTCTCCTAAGGCATTAATATAATTTCATTGGTTGGGAGAAAAATACATAATAATATTTCTGGAATTCAGATGAATATTTGCAAGAATTATCAATGAAGAAATCGTACTTTATATATATGTACACACACACACACACACTCACACACTGTGGCCATTCATATTCACGAGTTCCACATCTGCGGATATGGAGGGCCAACTAAGAAACTTGTACATCCTGGGATTTTGATGTCCTGGTGATAGGGGGTCCTGGAACCAATTCTCTGAGGATATGGAAAGCTCCACTGTATATATATTCACAAGAGTTAGAAAACAATAATATGTTACAAATGTCTCAGAACCAGTTTCCCTAACAAAAAGAGAAGTATACAAAAATAGATATATTTTGCTGGTCATATTGTATACTCTTTCTCAGACTAATTTGACAATATGTAACAAGGATCATAAAACTGGTTGTGTAGATTAATTACAATAATAATCTTAATTCATTTCACCATATCTTTTTTTTTTTTTTTTTTTTTTTTTTTTTTTGGTCATGGTGTAATGTATTTTCTTTTTTTTTTTTTAATTTTAGTTTAAGTTCTGGGATAAATGTGCTGAATGCGCTGGTTTGTTACGTAGGTTTACATGTGCCATGGTGGTTTGCTGCACCTATCAACCCATCATCTAGGTCTTAAGCCCCACATGCATTAGGTATTTGTCCTAATGTTCTCCTTCCCTTGCCCCCACCCCCAACAGGCCCCAGTGTGTGATGCTGCCCTACCTGTGTCCATGTGTTCTCATTGTTTATCTCCCACTTATGAGTGAGAACATGTGTGTTTGGTTTTCTGTTCCTGTGTCAGTTTGCTGAGGATAATGGTTTCCAGCTTCATCCATGTCCTTCCAAAGGACATTCTTTTTTATGGCTGCATAGTATTTCATGGTGTATATGTGCCACATTTTCTTAATCCAGTCTATCATTGATGGACACTTGGGTTGGTTCCAAGTCTTTGCTATTGTGAATAGTGCTGCAATAAACATACATGTATGTACATGTGTCTTCATAGTAGAATGATTTATAATCCTTTGGGTATATACCCAGTAATGGGATTGCTGGGTCAAACGGTATTTCTGGTTCTATATCCTTGAGGAATCACCATACTGCCTTCCATAATGGTTGAACTAGTTTATAGACCCACCAATAGTATAAAAGTGTTCCTATTTCTCCGCATCCTCGCCAGAATCTGTTGTTTCCTGACTTTTTAATAATTGTTATTCCTACCTGAGATGGTATCTCATTGTGGTTTTGGTTTGCATTTCTCTAGTGACCAGTGACCAGTGATGATAAGCTTCTTTTCATGTTTGTTGGCCGCATAAATGTCTTCTTTTGAGAAGTGTCTGTTCATATCCTTCACCCACTTTTTGATGGGGTTGTTTGTTTTTCTTGTAAATTTGTTTAAGTTGCTTGTAGATTCTGGATATTAGATCTTTGTCAGATGGATAGATTGCAAAAATTTTCTCCCATTCTGTAGGTTGCCTGTTCACTCTGATGATGGTTTTTACTGTGCAGAAGCTCTTTAATTGGTCCCATTCGTCAATTTTGGCTTTTGTTGCAATTGCTTTCCGTGTGTTAGTCATGAAGTCTTTGCCCACGCCTATGTCCTGAATGGTATTACTTAGGTTTTCTTCTAGGGTTGTTATGGTTTTAGGTTTTATGTTTAAGTCTTTAATCCATCTCAAGTTAATTTCTGCATAAGGTGTAAGGAAGGGGTCTAGTTTCAGTTTTCTGCATATGGCTAGCCAGTTTTCCCAGCATCATTTGTTAAACAGGGAATCCTTTCCCCATTGCTTGTTTTGGTCAGGTTTGTTGAATATCAGCTAGTTGTAGATGTGTGGTCAATTTCTGAGGCCTCTATTCTGTTCCATTGGTCTATATATCTGTTTTGGTACAAGTACCATGCTGTTTTGGTTACTGTAGCCTTGCAGCATAGTTTGAAGCCAAGTAGCGTGTTGCCTCCAGCTTTGTTCTTTTTGCTTAGGATTGTGTTGGCTATACAGGCTCTTTTTTGGTTCCATATGAAATTTAAAGCAGTTTTTTTCTAGTTCTGTGAAGAAAGTCAATGGTAGCTTGATGGCAATAGCAGTGAATCTATAAATTACTTGGAGCAGTATGGCCATTTTCATGATATTGATTCTTCCTGGTTCACCCATGTAACTTCCTTTGGCCAATGAGCTTTCTCTCTTTCCAATCAGGCTCCTTTGCCATAACCATGAGGACACGCCCACCTCAGCCTGAGGAGTGAATGTGAGAGACACCTGGAAGAAAACCAAGTCATTCCAGCGGGGACCAGCAGTTTCTATGAGTTAAGGAGATCTAGTCAGGAGTCCAGGAAGGCCAGAGCAGCTAGAATTTGCAAGGCAAAATACCAAAGAGAGAACGCTGCAAATCTGCAGAGCCCCTCTCAAATCTGTGCAGCACATGACAAGTAATGATCAGCACATGTGTGTGACGAAACTGCCCACGGTTTGGGAAACAACCACGCCCCAAAACGATTAGAAAAGATATTCTCTAGCGCTCACACAGAGCCAGAAACAGTTCTTGTTCCCACTAGCTAAAGTGAAAACCTTGTAATTCATGAGGCATCAGATAGCGTGACTGGGGAAGGGCATGGCCTGTGTAATGGGGCAAAATCAACTCTGGACAAAATACTGCTTTGCTGTCACCTAACAAAACTTAAAAGTGAAACGGAAAGAATCAACCTATTTCCAAGTAATTTAACTGTGCCCTAGAACAAATCTCAAGAATATTTACAGAAATACAAAAATATCCATTTATCAACAAGGTAAAACTGATCATTTCTGCATCCAATGAAAACTTACCAGGTATATTAGTTGGCTAGGGCTGGGTGACATTTATTGTGTCACAACTCTGGATTCCAAAAGTTCAAGGTCAAGGTGTTGGCAGGGTCAGTTTCTTCCGAGGAATGGAGGGAAGGAAGAAGGGATCTACCACAAATTTTTATCAGGCTGCTGAAATTGGGGTAGGAAGAAAGTAGAATGGGGCCAAATAAGCCACTGGGACAGAAATAAAATTCCATTTTTTTAAATAATCTATGCCTTTTACAAAAGAATGTGAGGGTGCTCAGCAAGACACACACAATAATGCAATTAAAATCTAAATGGAAAGCAAAGCCATGAATATCTGGAGGAATTAAGTAAATATGTTAGCCTTAAGTGCTTAGTTACTACAATCATCAATAAACATGGCTTGGAGCTTCCTGACAGCTGTAGCCGAAGGGGAAATACAGTTTGTAAGAAATTATGCTTTGTGCTAGGGAGAAAAAATTATTAATGCACAAATACTCACTGCCTTCCTCTACCCTTTCCCTAGATGTCTTTAAATCTTACTTCTCCCACCCAGACTTTTGCTAGACCCTGGGGTTGGGGAGGGGGGATCAAGAACATACACAGTAATGGCCAGGTACGGTGGTTTATGCCTGTAATCCCAGCATTTTGGGAGGCTGAGGTGGGTGGATCACCTGAGGTCAGAAGTTCAAGACCAGCCTGGCCAACATGGCAAAACCCCGTCTCTACTAAAAATACAAAAATTAGCCAGGTATGGTGGCATGTGCCTGTAATACCAGCTACTGGGGGAGTTGAGGCAGGAGGATCGTTTGAACATGGGAGGCGGAGCTTGCAGTGAGCCAAGATCGTGCCACTGCACTCCAGCCTGGGCAACAGAGTGAGACTCCGTCTCAAAAAAAAAAAAAAAAAAAGAGTATACACAGTTAGGAAACTCAGGTGTTCTATGTCACCGTCTGAAGGAGGAATCATACATTTTGGTACCCAAAAAGGGGAAGTATGTTATCCCTTTCAGAGCATACGTAAATCCTTACTCCATCATTTTACACCAGTTAAATGCTTTATTTACCTTTGTCAATGAGCAGATAAGCAAGTGCTCTTCTGCAAAACTATAAATAATTAGAAGCCAAAATGGTGGAATGCTGAAATCATCATCTGCAAATTAGCAATGGCTATTTTTATGTCAGGTTTTGATTTTAGGAGAAAGGAAAAGAATATATTCTAATCTACTTCCTACAAACAGCTGTAATCAGCAGATGATGGAAATGACAAAACTCAAGTAACTAAACTTTTTTCTCATTTAAAAAATCTATTATTCAACAGCAAAAGCAAAAAATACATCAGTGGATTTTTACTTTCGACCACTGGAAAGTGTTCTATCTCTAAATGGACTATCATTAATTTATATAATATATATGATTAGGCAAACAAACAAAAAGGGAAGAAATAAATATAACTACCTTAGAAAATAATGTTTTGTAGCTTACTTCTTTCTTTTATGGCCTCAATATATTGAAAGATATGTGACTATGGAAATATCAGTCTATCTCTTTTTTTCTCTTCCTCATTACTGTCAAGTCCTGCAGAATGCAAGATGGCACTGGAATACTGTGTTCCATTCTGTTGCATTAAGAGACTTAACCCATTATTAAATCTCTGAGTTCTTTTGCTGGTCCTTTGGCAAACAGGTAAATAAATTGCTGGAAAAAGTCCTCATCAGTCATTTGTTCATTAAACTAATATTTATTGACCCTACTATGAGCCAACAAGATTCTATTAGGTGAATGAAGCAGACTAAAATCCTTGTCTTCGTGGAGTTTACATCCTAGTGGAGGAAGGACAATGAAACAAGCAAGTAGAGAGTTAAGTCATATGGTGATGAGAATGGAAGAGGAATGAGGTTGGGGAGAGGGCGCTAGGGAGGTGGTAGCATTTTAAAGGGTGTGATAAGGTCTCCATGAGAGGATGCCTTATGACATTTGAGCAAAGATCCAAAAGGTGTGAGGGAGGGAGGCATGGAAATAAATGTAGAAAGAGCCTTTCACACAGAGGGAGCAGGGCTGGCAGGATTGAGGAATGGCAGCAGAATAGAGCAGTCTAGGGGATGAGTGCGATGAGTTGAATCAGGGAGGTGAGGGACAGAAGGGCAGGGCAGATTGTGGAGGACACTGTGGGCCATTGTTAAGACTTTGGCTTTCACTCTGAGACAGATGGGAAGTCACACACAAGTTGAACTAAGGAGAAGCCTAAAATGGCACATAGATTTTAAATTATTGTATGGCCATTGTGTTGACCACAGACTATAGAGGATCAAGGGGAGAAACAGGAGGCTCTGCAGGAAGCTGTTATTCAGACAAGACAGGATGGGGGCTCAGACCAGGGGTTGCAGCCTCCATGGTGAAAAGAACCCTGCAGATGACTTCCCACCCAGCTGTTCATGGGATTAAGAGATGCCACAGGTTGAGTCATATTTTCTTGGAAAAGTTTTCCTTAAAAAATAGTCAGCAGGGTGCGGTGGCTCACGCCTGTAATCTCAGCACTTTGGGAGACCAAGGCAGGCAGATTACCTGAGGTCAGGAGTTTGAGACCAGCCTTGCCAACATGGTGAAACTCCGTATCTACTAAAAATATAAAAGTTAGCCAGGTGTGGTGGCGGTTGCCTGTAATCTTAGCTCCTCGGGAGACTGAGGCAGGAGAATTGCTGGCACCCAGGAGACAGATGTTGCAGTGAGCCCACATGGAGCCATTGCACTCCAGCCTAGGAGACAGAGGGAGGCTTCATCTGAAAATAATAATAATAATAATAACAATAGTCATTGTGTTTTTTTGTGGTTTTTAAAATTTTTTAATTTTTTGTTTTTTTGAGATGGAGTCTTGCTCTGTCACGTGGGCTGGAGTGTAGTGGCATGATCTTGGCTCACCGCAACCTCTGCCTCCCAGGTTCAAGCAATTCTCTGCCTCAGCCTCCTGAGTAGTCGAGATTACAGGCACCCACCACCATGCCCAGCTAATTTTTGTATTTTTAGTAGAGACGGGGTTTCACCATCTTGGCCAGGCTGGTCTTGAGCTCCTGAACTCGTGATCTACCCGCCTCG
The DNA here is from genome assembly GCF_007565055.1 of Rhinopithecus roxellana. Lineage (NCBI taxonomy): Eukaryota > Metazoa > Chordata > Mammalia > Primates > Cercopithecidae > Rhinopithecus > Rhinopithecus roxellana. Next base: position 135,601,616 of record NC_044556.1, on the reverse strand, counting down.
GCCTCCCAAAGTACTGGGATTACAGGCATGAGCCATTGCTCCCAGCCTAGTCTTTGTTTTTACTAAAAGTATAGAATATCTTTTAAAGCCAAAAAAGCCAACATTTACAAATGGGAAACTGGTATTAAAGGGTTATTGCTAATGAAATTAGAACCACAGCAATACATCTATTTTTAAGGGCCAAGGTTTATTCATTGTAGTTTCTATTTAGGCAACAATTAAATAAGAATTTTACTTACTTGCACACTTAATGTGGAAACGCTTTCTTACACATAATTGGCTCACTTCCCTACCTTTGTAAATGTTATATAGTGAGCAAAATTAAATTAATTCAATGTTTGATGATTGAAGTTTTGCATTATCTGAGAGTCCTACTTCCTCACCAATAATTCATATTAAACAGATGTTTGGATAAAGATGTAAAAGATACACAAGATAGGCCTGAATTTATACTGAATCACAGAGCATACTTTAGATACTTGATTATTTTTTAAAATACCATGTATGTTTGATTTCTCATTATTGCAAATTTTTCTTCTAAGAGTAGATTACAAATGAACTGTAGTTAATGGAATTATAGAGATCAAAATGTGGTTTTTCCCCCAGTGATTCCCAGCATTTGAGGGCCACAGTGCACATCACTTGCCAACTCTACAGATGATTATGACACTTACCAAATAAATACTGAAATTTATCATCATGTTTCTGAAATAAACATACTGTATTACGGGCGGGTACGGTGGCTCACGCCTGTAATCCCAGCACTTTGGGAGGCTGAGGCGGGTGGATCACGAGGTCAGGAGATCGAGACCATCCTGGCTAACACGGTGAAACCCCGTCTCCACTAAAAATACAAAAAATTAGCCAGGCGTGGTAGCAGGTGCCCGTAGTCCCAGCTACTCAGGAGGCTGAGGCAGAAGAATGGCGTGAACCCCGGAGGCGAAGCTTGCAGTGAGCTGAGATCACGCCACTGCATCCAGCAGCCTGGGTGACAGAGCAAGACTCCATCTCAAAAAAAAAAAAAAAAATACTGTATTACTAAACTCAATCATGTTATTCGAAATATAGATCAAAACATTCTCTTTCATGATAAGACTGTACTTCTATAGCCTCCCCTGCTGTTCTCACTCCCGCAACATTTTTCTGGCCTGACAGGACCGTTAACCAGATTTTCCAACCAAGAATTATTTATATCCTCCTGTGCACTTCAGTGAAACTAATTTGAGTTGTCCTTCTTTTTCACTGGCTTCTCAATAAATCTTGCTGGTAGTTTAAATAGAAATATCATCAAGTCAGGCTGGAATGTGGCAAAAATTACCATTGTTAAGCCCAGAGCTTAAGTGGTAAAAGAAAAAAGAGATTGGAAAATATGAAGCAAGAGCTTTTTGATAAACATGAGACACAACAGAAAATACGCAAAGCTTCACAGTGTATGCATAAGAAAAAAATTCCAAAGGAATGGTGCAAACATAGTGTTTTAGTTTTCTACGGCTACCATAACAAAATACTGCAGACTGGGTTGTTTAAACCAGCGGTCCTCAACCTTTTTGGCACCAGGGACTGGTTTCGTGGAAGACAATTTTTCCACAGCCCAGAGGTAGGTGGATGGTTTGGGGATGATTCAAACACATTACATTTATTGTGCACTTTATTTGCGTTATTACACTGTAATATGTAATGAAATAACTATGCAACTCACCATAATGTAGCATCAGTGGGAGCCCTGAGCCTGTTTGCCTGCAACTAGACGGTCCCAGCTGGGGGTGAAAGGAGACAGGAACAGATCCTCAAGTATTAGATTCTCATAAGGAACACGCAACCTAGATCCCTCTCCTGCGCAGTTCACAATAGGGTTTGTTTTCCTATGAGAATCTAATGCTGCCACTGATCTGACAGGAAGTGGAGCTCAGGCAGTAATGCAAACAATGGGGAGCGGCTATAACTATAGTTGAAGCTCTCCCACCACTAACCTCCTGCCGTGTGGCCCAGTTCCTCGCAGGCCACGGACCACTATCAGTCCATAACCTGGTGGCTGTAGACCCCTGTCTTAAACAATAGTAATTCATTTTCTAACAGTCCTGGAGGTCAGACATCTGAGACCAAGGTGTCAACAGGATTGCTTTCTCCCAAGGCCTCTCTCCTTGACTTGTAGACAGTTGTCTTCATGTTCACACGGCATTCCCCGCAATGTGCATCTACGTCTACATTTCCTCCTTTCCTTGGCTTATAGTTGGCTGTGCATCTCTTCACATGGAGTACTCTGTGTATGTGCATCTGTCTCTAAATTTCCCCTTTTTATAAGGACTCCAATCATACTGAATTAGGGCCCACCCTGATGACCTCATTTTAACTCTTTAAAGCTTCTATCTCTAAATACAGTCACATTCCAAGATGCTGGGAGTTAGGACTTCAACATATGAATTGAGGGGCCATACAATTCAGCTCATAACACACACCATTTAGGAAAAGTATATGGAATACACCCATTGTCACCTGTTAGCTGTTTAATAAACTATGGTTTTTGATTGTTTCAACACCAAAATTATGCTAAGCCCAGAATACAGCATTTGACATACTTACTCTATATGTGAAGAGTGACCACCACGTCTTTGTGTGACCCACCAAACCCGTGGTAGAAACAGAAAGTGGCTGGAGGCCCTGGAATCTAGCACACTTTCTGTTCAGCTCTGTCTTCAAGGAGCAGTCATTAGTCAGCCTCAGCATGTGCCTTATGAAGAATGTTTCTTTACCAAGTGTCCCAACATTTTGCATAATTCAGGAAGCCAGGTAGAAAGAATTGCCTTGTGTTTTCTGAAAGACACTTATCAAAGAAAGAGACATCCCTTTGAGCTTTATTTTTTTCCACTAACACTGCAGCTTCCATCTTGGGCCATAGACATGGAGTCCAAATTCAAATCAGCGCTAACATCAGACAGGTATTCACGGTGACCATCGCTGATTATTTATGGCTCTCATGAGCCTGGACCTGACTTCAGAATCTTTCTCAACACAGCCACTACCAATTGATTGGGGTTGACACATAACATAAAATTTATTTAGCATCTTTGGTCCAAACAAAGTAGGCTGCCAGAAGCCTCTTTCCATAAGCGGTCCCTTCAGCCAGGGATTACCAAACCAATTCAGTCTTAATTCCTGACTGGCTAAGCTGGCATTGGTTTCTTTGTTTACGAGAACCATTCTAAAAACATTGGTCCAGGCAGGGGTGGATCTGGTTTTTGTGGAGCCTGAAGCATACATTTTGGAGGAAGAAAATCTCCTTTAATGAAAAAAGTGAAAAATTATAAATTAGAATTTCTAGAGCCTCTCCCAAGGTCTTGGAAGAGTTAGTGACATGCAAGTGAGAGGACTAAAGCTTAAGTTTCATTAGCTTCAACCTGGTATATCTGGCCCTGCCACAAAGAAAAAATCTGCCTCAAAATCAAAACTCTTCTGTAAAGAGTGTTCATTCCTTCACCCCCATCCCCTATTCACACACACCCGCCTCCTTCAGCTCTTATATGTCTGTGTCTTGCTCTACATGGTCTCTGTTACTATTGCCTTACTTTGTCCTCCAGTCAGTTCTGATTCATAGGTAGCCACAGGATGGGCAAGTTAGGAGATTCAAGACCAGGGCTGTGCTTGAGAAACACCCAGGCCTCAGAGGGTATTGTCATCTTATTTAGAAAGGGACATGTATTTGGTTCCCTCTGCTTCTGAGGTTAACCAGAGGTCACATTTTTAATGAATTAGAGACAAGTCTGCAGGATTTAGCATATAAAGACAAGCCAACCCTCTCATATACAATTGAGAAGTTGAGTGTGGAGGTTTGAAATGTAGTGTACAATTTATATAAAGAGTCCAAAGCCTTCTTAGGGAAAGGAACCAATATTACTGTGCACTTCCGCAGATATTCAAAGTTATGAAAGCAGATGCGATAGACTGAATAGGCTTTGTCCAAGTCTGAATGTCAAAAAAAGGCAATGGGACTCTTGAGGGAAAAAGAGGCTTTAAGAGTTGAAGGAGACAAAAACAGACAGGGGGTCCTTGCTCTAAGATGGTCAGAAGGGACCTTGGTTCTGGATCCACCTAGACTTCATAGAGATGACACAGGTACCCTACCTACTACCTTTCCGAAGTAGCTACAAACAAGTGGGCAGGCTGGGAGACCACTGTTACTATGCAGCTGTAACTTTGGGAACACAAACCTTCTTTAGAATAGAATGTTCATAGCTGAACATAAAACTGATGATAGAGACAGATATTTTACACATTTGCCTTCCCCTTCCCCCTAGCCTCTCTCTTCACAGGTGTCACTTTTTCTGCATAGCATTTTCTGGAATATCCAGGACCCCGTGAATTCCATCCCGTTCTTCCCACAAGGGGCAGTGGTAGTGGTTTTGGTGGCGGCAACACGCCTGGGATTCTGTCTCACCCCCAGCATCTGGGAATCCTTCACAGGCCCTATCTTAGGGAAGCTTTTTAGTATAGTGGAAAAGAATGTGGAAATACGGGAAACCTAGGTTTGAACCCTGGCTCCATCATGTACCAACTGTACGGCTGTAAGTAAGTTAACTTACCTCTGTGAACCTCAGTTTCTTCATCTGTAAGCTGAAGTCACTGTGGGCAACAACCGAATAGATTTGTCTAACATGCATAGCATGATTCCCAGCACAGCATATGCTGTGAAAATTTTGGTTCCATAACTTTGCACTCCCAAAGACTTCCCTGGTAATGTTTGACCAATCACAAGTTTTAATTTGGAATACAGTCAAATTTAGAATGTAGCCAAAACAAGTCCTCTTATTATCACCATCACCTGTACATCACTGTTGTAATCCACTGGAAGCTATGGTCACACCGTTGTAAGGAGCTGTGGAGGACAAAAAGGCCATGCCCATCATAAATAGGGCTTAGGTTTGAACACTGAATAAACACCGAGAAATGAGATAAGAAAACTAGGCATCACTCAGCTTGGATTGAATAATAAAAAAGAAACCTCCCAAAACACAGATATGCAATGTGAATAAAAAACAAAATGCATATGAATCAATGACTAGAACCTGAAGTAACTTGCTTTGGAGCAGACAGGAAAGCAAACAAGCAAACTGGCTTCAAGAAACTTGACTGGCAATCCCCGCCTTAGATGGATCGTTTACTTACTGTGAATTCTCTCCACCCTTAAGTACAGAGGTTGGGTTGCCTCACCCTACACGTATCTATGTTCACTTGTCATTCTGTTTCAGGTTTTAGCTCCCTAAGTTCATTGTCAATTCCACCAGGGAAGAAACAATTATTTGTTTCTTTGGTATGCTCCCATTGAGTAGGAACACAAGAAATAAAAAGAATAAAGGGAGCAAGAAGGAAGAAGGAAGGGGACAAGAAGGAAGGAAGAAGTAAAAAGAGAGCAGAAAGGAAGATCTGCTTCAAAAGGAGGCTGAATTTTGCAGCGAAGTATCCTGTAGCAAAGTATCTCCATGCTAGGAACCTGGCCAGCTGCAAACTGCTCTTGGCTGTTCTATTGAACTTGATGCATCCATCTTCCTATAATAGATACTTGTTGGAGGATTCAGCGTAAGGAAGCATCTGCCATGTTTGACCTGAATTGTCATCAATAAAGCAATAAACTCTTTTATAGCTTGTATTGATCATTAGTGACTAATTAAATGTGGGAGACAAATGCAAGATTTTCCAGGACAGCTATTATACAAAGGGGCAAGGCAGCAGAAATAATTGCACAACTGCTTTTATAAAGAGCTTTGTCTTTGAATCTAAATCCAGGTATTTTCCTATGATGGCAACACCTAAAACAAGAAATAAGTAACACTGGCAGAAGAACTTGAGAAAGAGCAGTTCTCAAGTCCCCTTAGACCCTGCACCACTATGATAGAAGGGATCCTTACACCTGCCCAAACATGCTGCCTTCTAGAAGTAACCTCTCCCACTTCTTAAATTTCCTCAGCACACAGCTCATGAGGCTCTTATTAAGCACTGCACTGGATTATAATCCTCTGGGTCTGTGTCTTTTTATTTCTACCATTTGTAGATTCTTTAAGGCAAGGACTTTTCCACATTTAACTCTGAACCTTACATAAGACCAAACTAGTGCTTTTTACTGAGTCTATGATAAAGAAATATTTGTTGCATGAATTAATAAAATTTGTATTATCTTTTAGTCTGAAATTTGTTCTTTTATCTTTTTTTTTTTCATTTGGGCTTGAGCTCCCAAATCCAATAACTCTATGTAGACTTTGTTAAACAAGCACCAGACAGCATGGCCTAATAGTGAAAACACTGGGTAGAGGAGGTCAGGAAACACAAAGCATAATTATGGTACTTTTTCTAAATGTAAAAGTGAACTTTGGTAAGTCACATAACTTTTCTATACCTTGATTTCTTTATTTTTCTATAAAATGAGGAAAAATAATATCTGCCCTCCAAAGAAACAAGGGAGGGGAAGGGAGGAGACATTTACTGGGTGCTTATTATATGCCAGACACTGAGTTAGGTGTACACACAGGAATCATCTCATGTGATTCTCTTAATAACTTTGTGTTTGTTTTCCAGCTATACAGGTGAAGAAACTGAGACTCAAGTAACATAACTGCAAAAAGTTATTCAACTAATAATTGACAAAGTGAGAATACACAGTTCAGGTCAAGCCATTCAACACTTAGTGAGAGCCACTGAGCTGGCACTATGATTATAGTCAAGGATACAAGATAAACTAAACAGAACTCTTACTATCAAGAAAAGGAAACATATAAACAAATAATTATATGCAAGTAAGCATTTAAGATTCCTTCCAACCACATCTGCTGCTTTCAATGAGACTGTGAAAGATCAAGTATGTAAAAGTATGTCACCAAGTCAAAAGGTTTATTTTAAGTATCTGTACCTAATATTGTAGAAACTCCACTAGGAAACATACTTTAAGTAAGTAACTCTTGGTCATTGGTCACTGTCCTCAAGACGCTTACAATCTTACTGAACATATTGGTGCTTAAAGTGGTGGACTTCATCTAGAAAACTCACTCACATGAAATAATACATTATACTAAAATAATAAGCAAAACTGATACGAATAATTCTGCTTTTGAGACTGCTTGACAACTATAACAATGAAGACAAACAGTGTCTTTGCCGTACAATGAGTACAGTGTTAATTACATATCAGGGGCTAAGGTTTTCTGAATATTATGTCACCTACTTACAATTAGTCTGCAGATTTCATTGGGTTTATAGTAGGAAATATTCCACCACCCATATTCTGGCTTTGGCCATATATTCCTCTACAATTCAAGGCATTTTCTGGTTAAACAATATTTTAACATTTTCATAATGGCTTTCTCACTTGAAGTGGTAATATTAACTTTTATTCATAAAATCTTCACTTCTTCCCATGAACCCAAGAACTGAGAATAGTACACATGAAATTAAAATAACAAAATATATAAAGGAAATTTCAAAAGAAAGTCAAGCCAAAAACTAGCACATCATTAATTAGAAATTACAAAGCAAACGAGTTGTAAAAAGATGTTTTACATTATCTTTCCTTTCATACTTCGCTTTCGTATTGTTGTGGATCTTTTACAAGCATAATTTTCTTGAATCTCTTGTGTTATTGTTGAAGTGATATTTAAAGCATCCACACATAACCCACAGGCTTAAATTCGGTGACTGATACTTACATATTTATTATGTTAAAAATATGTGCAGTTTCAGAATGCTTCTCTCTCTGGTGTATCATGAGGATTTAATTTGTGTCCCTCTATACAAAATAAGAACTGATTCCTTCTTTGTTCTGTAAGCACTTGGAAGAGAAGGCCTCAAAAAATAATATGTGGAAATACACCCACCACCACCTTCTAAAAAATAGATTGAAACAGGTACACCTCTCTCTTCTGAACAGACAGAAGTCCACTTACTAGCACAGTGAGTTCTTATTTAATATTTCACAATTGTCCTGTGAAACAAATATGCCCTCTAGGAGTACCTTGAAGTTTCTTCAGATATTAATAAAACTTTAAGAAAAGAAGGGTTTACTACAAGCTCAATACGCTCTACTTTGGTGATTGTTTAGGAAAGTTAATTGCTTGTGAAAGGAATCATGAAAGAATGGGGCTGGAATTTTCAGGGCCTAAGTTAGGTCCCATGAGGGTCCTGAGGGTCTAAGGCTTTCCATCTCTCCCCAGGACAGCCCTTTGCATGTGGGCCTCAGATGCTACCAGGTGGAGTTAGGTGTTGTCCCTCTTTGCTTTTAGCAATCTTGCTCTAAATTTTATAGGGATGAGAAATCACTTGGGAGAAAAAGCCTGGGACCCAGTTTCTCTTTATTGAAATTCATAGGGATTACCCAAAGTGATGCCTGGAAAGGTTATGCTAAAAGACAAATTATACAATCCAGATCTTATTTAAAAATCTACCACAAGGCTAAGCACAGTGACTCACACCTGTAATCCCAGCAGTTCGGGAGGCTAAGACGGGCAGATCACTTGATGCCAGGAGTTCCAGACCAGCCTGGCCAACATGGTGGAACCCCATCTCTACTAAAAATACAAAAATCAGCCAGGCATGGTGGCAGGCACCTGTAATTCCAGTTACTCGGGAGGCTGAGCCACAAGAATCACCTAAACCCGGGAGGCAGAGTTGCAGTGAGCTGAGATGTCAACGTTGCACTCCACCCTGGGTGACAGAGCAAGACTCCAACCCCCCCTAAAAAATCTATTACAAGTTTCAAAAAGTAAAATTTTAATCCATTTATATTTTAAAGATAAAATTAACCAGCTAGCTACAGTTCTGGATCACAAACCCAAGTGGTTGTGCTTTCGGGTAATATAATGAAATAATATAACGAACGTCACACATCATGAAGAGGTCACATGGTGAAAGGCCTCCCCGCCCTGGCTATCCAGCCACCCTCTTCACTGACAGCCTTTCCCAGAGTAATCACTTTTTCCAGTTTCTTTGTATCATTCTTAAGATATTCTAATCATATACAGGCATAAATGTGTGTATCACCTTTTAAAACACAAATGGAAACACCACAGTAATATTAATAATAGTTTTAGGCAAAAAGCATCAATGGATGCTCAAATTAGTGGATAAGAAAGTACAATGAGTAACAGGATATTTGCATAGTCTCAAATTAACTCCCCACAAGACACTTGCTATGTACAGAATTGTATCCTTCCAAAATTCATACAGTAAAGCTCTAACCCCCAGTGTGATGATATTTGGAGTTAGGGCCTTTGGGAAGTAATTAAGTTCAAATGAGGTTATAAAGGTGAGGCCCTTATGATGGGGTGAATGTCCTGATAAGAAGAGACAGCAGAGAGCTTGCTTTCCTTCTCTCTCCACCATGTGAAGACAGAGCAAGAAGGTTGCTGTCTGTAAGCCTGGAAGAGAGCCCTCACCAGAAACCAAACCCTTCTGGATATCCTGTTGGACCCTGCTGGATCTTGACGTTGGACTCCCAGCCCCCAGAACTATGAGAAAACAGATTTTTGTTGTTTAAGTCACCTAATTTATGGTATTTTGATATGGCAGCCCAAGCTGCTAATTACAAAAGAAAAATAAAATAACTTGGCAATGGAGAACGCTGGCAGATACCTCCTTAACCAAGTGATCAAGTTAACATCTCCAGCAACAAGGCACATCAACATTATGTGCCTCCTGATGTGCACCGTGAAGAGCTAACATCACTTCTGTGGTATTCTTGCAAAAAAAAAGAAAAAAATCAAAACCTGTATCTAATCATGAGGAAAGCTTAGACAGTCCCATTTTACAAAATATCTGATGAATAGTCTTCAAACGTGTCAAGATCATCAAAAGAGAAGAAAGATGATGAACTGGAGGAGCTATCCCTGATTAAAGTACACTGAAGGGCATTAGAGGAGCAAGTGAAAAAAATTTTGAAAAAAAATCTAAAAAGGTCTGTAGATTAGTTCACGTGATTTCATCAATGTTAATTTCCTACCTATGTAACTTTTTATAAGTATGAAGTTATTTTAAAAAGAAAAGTAAATTTTAAAAATTAAAAACACAAGTGGTTGTGTTCTGTGTATACTATTTTCCATCTTTCATTTCTCCTCTAAACTATGTCATAAGCATCATTCCATATCAGTATAGATACTGCATTTTTTTTTTTTTTTTTTTTTTTTTTTTTTTTTTTGAGATGGAGTCTGGCTCTGTCGCCCGGGCTGGAGTGCGGTGGCCGGATCTCAGCTCACTGCAAGCTCCGCCTCCCAGGTTTATGCCATTCTCCTGCCTCCGCCTCCCAAGTAGCTGGGACTACAGGCGCCCGCCTCGTCGCCAGGCTAGTTTTTTGTATTCTTTAGTAGAGACGGGGTTTCACCGTATTAGTCAGGGTGGTCTCGATCTCCTGACCTTGTGATCCGCCCGTCTCGGCCTCCCAAAGTGCTAGGATTACAGGCTTGAGCCACCACGCCCGGCAGATACTGCATTTTTAATGAATGCGAAATGTTCCACTGTATGGATTTATGTGTTTAATCAGTTCCTTATTAATGAATACTTTGAGCTATTTCCTAGCTTTTGCTATTACAGTGTTGCAGTTAACATTCTTTTCAATAAGACTTTTTGTGAACATGGTAAAGCCACTCTAAATGCACAATAAACCAGTGTCTCCCTTCCTTTAAGAAAGAGGTTCCCCAACATTTCTGGCACCAGGGACCAGTTTTGCAGAAGACAATTTTTCCACAGATAGGGGTAACGGGGGGATGGTTTTGGGATGAAACTGTTCCACCCAAGCATTAGATTTTCATAAGGAGCTCGCAACCGAGATCCCTTACAATAGGGGTCATGCACCTATGACAATCTAATGCCACAGCTGATCTGACAGGAGGTGGAGCTCAGGCGGTAATGCCTGCTTGCCGACTGCTCACTTCCTACTGTACAGCCTGGTTCCTAACAGGCCACAGACCAGTACCTGTCTGTGACCTGGGGTTTGGGGACCTCTGCTGTAAGACTTAGAATCCATACCAAGCAAGTGTTCAGGACAGAATAACACATGTGGCCAAGCTCTTTATCAAAGCCAGAGTTAAGAAAAATAATACACAACTTATTTTTTGATATTATAAATTCTTAATGTTGTGGTTAAAACAAAGCAGTTTTTAAGATTGTCTTATCCATTGAATATATATTCCTTGGCTTTTTACTTGTCATCTAAATTATTTAATTTAGGGGTGGAAAAAGTAAAATTATCACAAATGTTACTAGTTAAGGCGTTTTTTAAAAAAAATAGATGAAATTAATCCTAAATTTAAAATTCTAATGCACCTGTCTTCTCTGGCAATTAAGACTCTAACCAAATCTTCAGTGTGCAAATCAGCTGTTTTAATGATCTGAATCCTAAGGCATGTGCAAGAGTTTAAGATAAACTTAATAGGCCAGGCGCAGTGGCTCACCCCTGTAATTCCAGCACTTTGGGAGGCCGAGGCAGGTGGATCACCTGAGGTCAGGAGTTCGAGACCACTCTGGCCAACACAATGAAACCCTGTCTCTACTACAAATACAAAAAATCAGCCGGAAATGGTGGCACGCACCTGTAGTCCCAGCTACTCGGGAGGCTGAGGTGGAAGAATCCCTTGAATCTGGGAGGCAGAGGCTGCAGTGAACCAAGATGGCACCACTGCACTCCAGTCTGGGAGACAGTGAGACTTTGTCTAAAAAAAAAAAAAAAAAAAAAAAAAAAAAAAAAAAAAAATCCTAAATATTGCAATAAAATGCTAAAATGCACTTATCTACAAGAAATATTGTATCAGTAATCAGAAAACTCTGAACGCATTATCCCTCTCTTCTCTCTGTACTGTAAACATAACCTTCTTACTCTCCATTTGCCACCTTAACTTACTTCAGCAAGTAAGTGGTCAAACAAGGCATTCTGATCCCAAGTCCATGCTTAAGGAAAGAGGAGAGATATTTTGAGCTTGTTCTTTCCCTTTTAAAGTCTTCCACACATTTTTTATCATTGAAACAGCATCTATCAAGCACTATGCCGGGTATTTCACAAAGCCAATGAACAGTTCCCATCCACTTTTTAGCTTATAACAACAAACCAACAGCAAATACAGCAAACCAATAAACGTGGGTTTTCTGCTGAAGGTCAAGTAAACAGAGCACTGAATGAGGTGAAGGACTGTTATTAGGGGTCCTTTATTTTTCCAGGAAGGTCTTCCTGGAAATTTCCAGATATTAGGATTCATTTGAGGAAAAAGCTAGGAAGCCATATTAATTTCCTCTGTCTGTTGTAACAAAGTATTACAAATAATAATAATTTGGTAGGTTTGAAAATAATGGCAATTTATTCTCTTGAAACCAGAAGTCCAAAATCAGTATCACTAGACCCAAATCTCCCTTATGGCATCCCAGAGGCTGTAGGGGAGAATCTGTTCCTCCCTCTTCTAGCATCTGGTAGCTGCCAGCTTCCTTGGTTTGTGGCTGCAAGCCAATATCTGCCTCCATGTTCACACTGACTTCCGTTTGTGTCAAATCTTCTTTTGTCTCTCTCTTATAAGGACACTTGTGACTGAATTTGGGGCCCTCCCACGTAATCTGGAATAATCTCCCCATCTTAAAAATCTCTTACTAAATCACATCTGCAATGACCTTTCTTCCATTAGTGGTAACAATGACAGGTTGCAGAGATTAAGATCTGATATCTTTGGGGACTATTATTCAACCTACTCCAGAGTTCCTTCCCTTTTGTGGGGAGCAGTGTTCTAGAAAGCTTGAAATCAAAGTAAGGGAAGTCAGTCGGTGCAGTGGCTCACACCTGTAATCCAAACAACTTGGGAGGCCAAGGTGGGTGGATCACCTGAGGTCAGGAGTTTGAGACCAACCTGGCCAACATGGTGAAACCCCATCTCTACTAAAAATAAAAAATTAGCCAGGCATGATGGCGGGCACCTGTAATCCCACCTACTTGGGAGGCTGAGGTGGCAGGATCTCTTGAACCAGGAAGCAGAGGCTGTAGTGAGCTGAGATCGTGCCACTGCACTCCAGCCTGGGTGTCAGAGTGGGGCTTCATCTCAGAAACAAAAAAAAACGAACAAAAAGCAAAGTAAGGGATGTAGAGGCTCTCACCAACACAGCAATAAAGAGTTTGAGTTTGTGTTGCTTTTGTTGTTTATCAGAGTGTCTAGTTGAAGCCTTGAAAGTACTGACTGAGATAAAATGTAATTGGCAGGGGTTCTGGAGGAAAGGTGTGGTGACCAAGGAAAACCCAGAGATCACAGATCCCAGACTCATCAAGACTGTGGGCTGAGAACCAACAGTACTTTCACCTACTTATATGGCTTTCCTAGGGTCTACCTTGACACAGACCATCTTAGCCTCCCACCAGCGCCCCCAGGACTCACACATACTCCAGAGACAGCCACAGCAACACCCCCACCCTCGCCCACCCCCAGTGCTCCTTGCTGGATGGCCTTCTCCTTTCACAACTCTGTTTGCATTCCATTTCATTCTACTCTTTCCACCAGATGGTCTGCTTATTCTTATTATAGCTGAAAAGAATTCAGCCAGATTAAAATAAATCCTCTATAGTCATCACCTAAGTGTTAATGTAAGCCCAATGCTTGTCTTAATACCAATTTTTCTATTTAAGGTCTTAGTACAATGTCTTGGGGTGACCGGGGTGAACAGGATGACAAACTGTATGGTTTTTTTTCATATCTTTTGAATGAAACTAAGGAGACTAAGCAATTTTTCAGGCGGGGGACTAATGATTTTAAGTTCTTTTTACTATAACTTGGGTGCTAGATAATATCCTCCACACGACAACCTGAGAACAGCCACCAATCCTGGTTATAAGGAATTTATTGCTCTCTAGGAAATACAAGGGGCCGGTTCCAGGAGATGTTTCACAGGAGCACTTATGTGTGGCTTTGGCTTCTTGCCTATGGTGCACTCCAGCATGGTGCACAATCCCTGGGTTCCATGTCAGATCACCTAAGTTCAAACCCCTGCTCCAACACTCATCATTCCTGTGAATTGCTTCACAGAGGTTGCTTGAGGGTTCAATGAGATAACACATGTTTTATGTGTCAATTTGGCAAGGCTACAGTCTCCAGTTATTCAATCAAACATTAACCACAGTGGTGCTGTGAGAGTATTTTGTAGATGTGCTTAAAGTACATAAACCTGACTATAAGTAAGGGAGGTTATCCTCAATAATCTGAGTGGATCTGATTCAATTGGTGAAAGGCCTTAAAAACCAAATTGCATTCCCAGAAGAAGAAGAAATTCTGTCTGTGGCTGGTAACCTCAGCTCATGCCCCAGGGTTCCAGCCTGCCCTTCCTAACAGCCTTGCCTACAGAGTCCCCACAATCACATAAGCCAATTCCTCTCAATAAATGTCTATATATGTCCTGCTGGTCTTGTGTTTCTGGTTGAACTTTGACTAATGCAAGACATAAAATGTGCAGAACAGACACCGATACAGTGCTCAGAAGGTTTTTGCTCCTATTTTTGTTGGTGATGGTGGTGGTAGTCATAATAGTGATGGTGGTGTTACATAACATAAACTGGAGTTTTCCTATTCCTATTGGAAATTTTCCAATGCCCAGTATTCTGTCCCATTGACCCCAATAAGTACATTCTTTCTTGTCAGATCATATGACTCAATGTTTCATTTAAAAAAATGCAGCCACTAAAACTTCTCCACTTAACAGACAAAACAACTCACATTCCAACCCATGTCATACGATTTCCACAGCACAATAATTAAAACATGTCCCAGTAGAAATATGTGCTTTAGACAATCATTAGCTTGGAGAAATTTTTCATCTCTTGAGTATTAGAACAAATTCTACATTTACTTTTTTTTTTTTCTTGAGATGGAGTCTCGCTCTGTTGCCAGGCTGGAATGCAGTGGCGTGATCTCGGCTCACTGCAACTTCCGCCTCCCGGGTTCAAATGATTCTCCTGCCTCAGCCTCCCAAGTAGCTGGAACTACAGGCACACACAACCATGCCCAGCTAATTTTTGTATTTTTAGTAGAGAAGACAGGGTTTCACCATGTTGGCCAGGATGGTCTTGATCTCTTGACCTCGTGATCTGCCCGCCTCAGCCTCCCAAAGTGCTGGGATTACAGGCGTGAGCCACTTCACCTTGCCTCTATGTTTACCTTTAAGTTGTTTTTTTTTTAAGCCTAAGAATTATATTATTTCCTTCTACTTGCTCTCCTTGTATTTTCAACATTCTTTCAAATATATTAATTTTCACCTCTTCCTGTCTTCCTCTGCTATTTTCCACTTAACATGGCAGAATTATTTCAACTCCATGAAGCTATCTACATACAGCAATTAATTATCTGCTAATAGGTTTATTCTATCTGTAACTGACACAAGTTTGTGGCAAGAGCCACACAAGCAACTCTTAGACCTGATGACATCACATTTTCCACTGACCTAAATGTCTCATGCAAATTTGAAGTACAAGATTGTTTTCACTTTTTTTCTAATAGTCTCCATTACTTCATGACTACTTTGTCTTCCAGAAGTATGCTTTACTGGTTCATTTGACAGACACGTATCAAGCACCTGCTATGAGCAAAAAGAATGTGTCACCTCTCCTATTCTCATGGTGTTTTCAACATATATGAGAGATAAACACAAATAACTCTATTAGTTAGAAGATGTTGATAACTGTCATGAGGGTGGTTCAGACAGTGTGACAGTGATTCTGAGAAGTGAAATGTCACATCTGGTTCATTGAGGGATTACATTGAGAATAGCCTAACGACAGCTTCTGAGATAATTCTTAGGATGTCTAGGATTTCAACAGGCTGACAAGGAAGTAAGAACCATTTCAGAGAATGAAAATAGCACATGAGCACTGAAAATGATTCATTTTATACATGAGGAAAGCAGACAAGAATTTGCCCAAGGGCGTGCAGCTAGTCAGTCACAATAAGAACCTCTAGTTGGTGGACCTCTAGCTGAGGTCAGAAACCCCAAGGAAGCTGATATAACACCTTTCATCTGTAGCTTCTCCACTCCTAGTTACAGTACTGAGACCTGAACTTCTGGGCCTCCCATGAAGAGGCCATCAAAACAAATGTCTCCTACTTTATTCCCTTTTAACTCAACCACTCTCAGAAGTCTAAGACCCTATCATTCATCCACACATCTCCCTCCAGTCTGGATCCCATACTCCTCCATTCATTCCCCCCACCTTCTCTATCCTCTCCTTTACTGAGCCACTGGGGACTCCCAGTTGGTCTTCATCTTCTTTTCCTTCATGAAACCTTTTCCTTCCTATAACCATAAGCAAGGGTTGCTTTTTTCTTTATAACCCATGAACCTAGAGCCTGATTGATATCTTCCTAGCTCCTAGTACCATTTTCAAAGCTTTCTTTTGCTTCTCCTTCTTTAAAATATCCAGCTCATATCATTAGACCACAATTCACTCACATCTTCCTCCTTGTAGATGGCATATATCAACCTCCTGACCACTCCTCCACTCACTGGTGACATTTTTTCCAGTCCATTACCTTCATGTCCTCATTGCCCTTTGTGCCCAGACACCTGCTCCCACGCAAACTCTTTTAATTAATTTCCACCCCTTCCCTCCTTCTGACTACCCCAGAAAACCTTCATACCTGATTAAATTTAACTCTAGCCAAATTCTTGTAACTGAATTTTGCTAAAGAAAACCATTCAATGCCACTAAATCGTTCCACCATAAATTCGTGACTCAGAGTTCGTGAATGGATACTCAAGACTTCCCCAGTGTGCTTGTTTTCCAGCTCTCACAGACAGCTATTTTACTCTTTCTCTTCCTCAAACATCCCTGTCTCATCCCAGCCCTTGACCTTACCTCCCATTTTCCTGAGAAATTAGAAGCCATTTAAGTGGAATTACCTTATCTTCTCATCACCAAATCTATATATCTCCTTTCTTCTGTGCCTCTGCTTTCTACCTTATTTCCTGCAGTTACTAAGGTAGATATGTCCTTTCTTCCAAAAAAGCCCACCTACTCCACTGGAATCTCTGAATCCATGTTCTCCCACTACTTTGCAATTATACCCTCTCTCTCCTATATCACCCTATTTCTCCCATGCTTCTGAATCAGTTGCATCAGATCTAGTTTCTCTATTTATAAAAATCACCCTCCCTGGACCCAAGATACTCTCTAGTTACTACCCCATTTCTTTCCTTCTCTTTATAGCAAACATCTCAAAAGAATAACTCTATCTCCTGTCTCCACTTTCATACCTCCCAGTCTCATCTCAACCACTCCAATCAAGCTTCCATGTTCTTGTTGAGATCGCCAATGACCTCCATGCTACCAAATGCAATGGATACATCTTGTGCCTTCATCATGCTGAACTTCTTAGCAACATTTAGTGTTACTGACCACTCCTTAACTTTCTGAAACACTTTTCTCTCCCCAGAAGAGTGTCACCCCCACTGTCCTAATTTTCCTCTTATCTCACTGGTCTTTCACTCTTCAACTCCTCTTTTTCTACCTACCTCTGAACTTTGAAACAGTGTTGGATTCCCTTCTTTTTCTTTTCTTACATTTGTTTCCCAGGTGACCTCATCTGAGTCTCTGATTCCAGTCACTTCCACCAGCAGAGCACAGATCCCTGACTAGGCCTCACAGTGCTTAAAGGGACAAATAAGCCCAGATGGAAATTAGGCTGCACTCAACCAAGTGTACTCCCCACCAAAACTAGATGGGGTTCCCAAGGTCACATCCTGAGGCTCATTCACACACTCGGTTCTCCCCCATAGAGTGGTCTTTTCCCAGGACAGGGCATCACACAGGCCTATCCAGAGCCATCCTTTGTGTTGAACTTCCATGCTCCCCACTCTGAAGCTGGGAAATCCCTCCTTCTTCCTCTCCCATGTCTGCTTCCTGTCACAGAGTGAGTGAACTCTTTTCAGAGCACAGTCCCCACAACCACCTATTGCTTACACAGACTTCCTGATTCTGCAACCAAGATTTTTTTTACACTGTCAGATCCTTACTTATACATTAAATTCCATTTTATGCTACCCCGTATATACATTGTTCGCATGAAATTCTTATCCTCTACAACAACCACCTTCCAAAAAATAATTGACCATTCATTCCTATGTGGCCCCATAAAATACTAGCAGGGGATGCAATGTGGCACACAGAAATTTATTTTTCCAAACAGGTAAAACAAAAAGCTTGGTTTAACAATAATAAGTACTTTATACTTGTGCATACAAACAACACCAAAAAATCTATTTCTTTATTCTTGTTTTCCTTTGCAATAGTCCACTACTATGTCATATTTCAAAACAAAAGCTAGTTTCCATCGGAAGGGAAAAGAGATTAAGTAATACAATGAAGAAAGGAGTACTGTGTGTAAGGTTTGAATGTGAAATCTTTTTTTTTAATATTTTACTTTAAATTCTAGGTACATGTGCACAACGTGCAGGTTTGTTACATATGTGTACATGTGCCATGTTGTGTGCTGCACCAATTAACTCATCATTTACATTAGGTATATCTCCTAATGCTATCCCTCCCCACTTCCCCTACCCCATGGCAGGCCCTGGTGTGTGATGTTCCCCTTGCTGTGTCCAAGTGATCTCACTGTTCAATTCCCACCTATGAGTGAGGATATGCAGTGTTTGTTTTTTTGTCCTTGTGATAGTTTGCTGAGAATGATGGTTTCCAGCTGCATCCATTTCCCTACAAAGGACACAAACTCATCCTTTTTTACGGCTGCATAGTATTCAATGGTGTATATATGCCACATTTTCTCAATCCAGTCTATCATTGATGGACATTTGGCTTGGTTCCAAGTCTTTGTTGTTGTGAATAGTGCCAAAATAAACATACATGTGCATGTATCTTTATAGCAGCATGACTTACAATCCTTTGGGTATATACCCAGTAATGGGATGGCTGGGTCAAATGGTATTTCTAGTTCTAGATCCTTGAGGAATCGCCACACGTCTTCCACAATGTTCGAAGTAGTTTACAGTCCCACCAACAGTGTAAAAGTGCTCCTATTTCTCCACATCCTCTCCAGCACCTGTTGTTTCCTGACATTTTAATGATCACCATTCTAACTAGTGTGAGATGGTATCTCATTGTGGTTTTGATTTGCATTTCTCTGATGGCCAATCATCATGAGCATTTTTTCATGTGTCTATCAGCTGCATAAATGTCTTCTTTTGAGAAGTGTCTGTTCGTACCCTTTGCCCACTTTTTGATGGGGTTGTTTTTTCTTGTAAATTTGTTTGAGTTTTTGTAGATTCTGGATATTAGCCCTTTGTCAGATGAGTAGATTGCAAAAATTTTCTCCCATTCTGTAGGTTGCCTGTTCACTCTGATGGTAGTGCAGAAGCTCTTTAGTTTAATTAGATCCCATTTGTCAATTTTGGCTTTTGTGGCCATTACTTTTGGTGTTTTACACATGAAGTCCTTGCCCATCCTTTGTCCTCAGTGGTATTGCCTAGGTTTTCTTCTAGGGTTTTTAATGGTTTTAGGTCTAACATTTAAGTCTTTAATCCATCTTGAATTAATTTTTGTATAAGGTGTAAGGAAGGGATCCAGTTTCAGCTTTCTACATATGGCTAGCCAGTTTTCCCACCAGCATTTATTAAATAGGGAATCCTTTCCCTATTTCTTGTTTTTGTCAGGTTTGTCAAAGATCAGATGGTTGTAGATGTGTGGTATTATTTCTGAGGGCTCTGTTCTGTTCCATTGGTCTATATCTCTGTTTTGGTACCAGTACCATGCTGTTTTGGTTACTGCACCCTTGTAGTATAGTTTGAAGTCAGGTAGTGTGATGCCACCAGCTCTGTTCTCTTGGCTTAGGATTGTCTTGGCAATGCGGGCTCTTTTTTGGGTTCCATATGAACATTAAAGTCATTTTTTCCAATTTTGTGAAGAAAGTCAGTGGTAACTTGATGGGGATGGCATTGAATCTATAAATTACCTTGGGCAGTATGGCTATTTTCACAATATTTATTATTCCTATCCATGAGCATGGAATGTTCTTCCATTTGTTTGTGTCCTCTTTGATTTTGTTGAGCGGTGGTTTGTAGTTCTCCTTAAAGAGGTCCTTCACATCTCTTGTAAGTTGGATTCCTAGGTATTTTATTCTCTTTGAAGCAGTTGTGAATGGGAGTTCACTCATGATTTGGCTCTCTGTCTGTTATTGGTGTATAAGAATGCTTGTGATTTTTGCACATTGATTTTGTATCCTGAGACTTTGCTGAAGTTGCTTATCAGCTTAAGGAGATTTTGGGCTGAGACAATGGTGTTTTCTAAATATACAATCATGTCATCTGCAAACAGGGACAATTTGACTTCCTCTTTTCCTAATTGAATATCCTTTATTTCTTTATCCTGCCTGATTGCCCTGGCCAGAACTTCCAACACTGTGTTGTATAGGAGTGGTGAGCGAGGGCATCCCTGTCTTGTGCCAGTTTTCAAAAGGAATGCTTCCAGCTTTTGTCCATTCAGTATGATATTGGCTGTGGGTTTGTCATAAATAGCTCTTATTATTTTGAGATACATCCCATCAATACCTAATTTATTGAGAGTTTTTAGCATGAAGGGCTGTTGAATTTTGTCAAAGGCCTTTTCTGCATCTATTGAGATAAACATGTGGTTATTGTCTTTGGTTCTGTTTATATGCTGGATTACATTTACTGATTTGCGTATGTTGAAGCAGCCTTGCATCCCAGGGATGAAGCCCACTTGATCATGGTGGATAAGCTTTTTGATGTGCTGCTGGATTTGGTTTGCCAGTATTTTATTGAGGATTTTTGCATCAATGTTCACCAGGGATATTGGTTTAAAATTCTCTTTATTTGCTGTGTCTCTGCCAGGCTTTGGTATCAGGATGATCCTGGCCTCATAAAATGAGTTAGGGAGGATTCCCTCTTTCTCTATTGTTTAGAATAGTTTCAGAAGGAATGGTACCAGCTCCTCCTTGTACCTCTGGTAGAATTTGGCTGTGAATCCATCTGGTCCTGGAGTTTTTTTGGCTAGTAGGCTACTAATCGTTGCCTCAAATTCAGAGCCTGTTATTGGTCTATTCAGGGATTCAACTTCTTTCTGGTTTAGTTTTGGGAGGGTGTATGTGTCCAGAAATTTGTCCATTTCTTCTAGATTTTCCAGTTTATTTGCTTAGAGGTGTTTATAGTATTCTCTGATGGTGGTTTGTTTTTCTGTAGGATTGGTGGTGATATCCCCTTTATCATTTTTTATTGCATCTATTTTATTCTTCCATCTTTTCTTCTTTGTTAGTCTTGCTAGTCGTCTATCAATTTTGTTGATCTTTTCAAAAAACCAGCTCCTGGATTCATTGATTTTTTGAAGAGTTTTTTGTGTCTCTATCTCCTTCAGTTCTGCTCTGATCTTAGTTATTTCTTGCCTTCTGCTAGCTTTTGAATGTGTTTGCTCTTGCTTCTCTAGTTCTTTTAATTGTGATGTTAGGGTGTCAATTTTAGATCTTTCCTACTTTCTCTTGTGGGCATTTAGTGCTATAAATTTCCCTCTACACACTGCTTTAAATGTGTCCCAGAGATTCTGGTATGTTGTGTCTTTGTTCTCATTGGTTTCAAAGAACATCTTTATGTCTGCCTTCATTTCGTTATGTACCCAGCAGTCCTTCAGGAGCAGGTTGCTCAGTTTCCATGTAGTTGAGCGGTTTTGAGTGAGTTTCTTAATCCTGAGTTCTAGCTTGATTGCACTGTGGTCTGAGAGACAGTTTGTTATAATTTCTGTTCTTTTACATTTTCTGAGGAGTACTTTACTTCCAACTATGTGGTCAATTTTGGAATAAGTGCGATGTGGTGCCAAGAAGAATGTATATTCTGTTGATTTGGGGTGGAGAGTTCTGTAGATGTCTATCAGGTCCACTTGGTGCAGAGTTGAGATCAATTCCTGGATATCCTTCTTAACTTTCTGTCTCATTGATCTGTCTAATGTTGACAGTGGGGAGTCAAACTCTCCCATTATTATTGTGTGGGAGTCTAAGTCTCTGTGTTGGTCTCTAAGGACTTGCTTTATGAATCTGGGTGCTCCTGTATTGGGTGCATATATATTTAGGATAGTTAGCTCTTCTTGTTGAAGTGATCTCTTTACCATTATATAATGGCCTTCTTTGTCTCTTTTGATCTTTGTTGGTTTAAAGTCTGTTTTATCAGAGACTAGGATTTCAACCCCTGCTTTTTCTTTTTTTTTTTTGCTTTCCATTTGCTTGGTAGATCTTCCTCCATCCCTTTATTTTGAGCCTATGTGTGTCTCTGCACATGAGATGGGTCTCCTGAATACAGTACACTGATGGGTCTTGACTCTTTATCCAATTTGCCAGTCTGTGTCTTTTAATTGGAGCATTTAGTCCATTTACATCCATTTACATTTAAGGTTAATACTGTTATGTGTGAGTTTTATCCTGTCATTATGATGTTAGCTGGTTATTTTGCTCGTTAGTTGATGCAGTTTCTTCCTAGCATCGATGGTCTTTACAATTTGGTATGTTTTTGCAGATGCTGGTACTGGTTTTTCCTTTCCATGTTTAGTGCTTCCTTCAGGAGCTGTTGTAGGGTAGTGGTGACAAAATCTCTCAGCATTTGCTTGTCTGTAAAGGATTTTATTTCTCCTTCACTATGAAGATTAGTTTGGCTGGATATGAAATTCTGGGATGAAAATTCTTTTCTTTAAGAATGCTGAATATGAGCCCCCACTCTCTTCTGGCTTGTAGAGTTTCTGCCGAGAGATCCGTTGTTAGTCTGATGGGCTTCCCTTTGTGGGTAACCCGACCTTTCTCTCTGGCTGCCCTTAACATTTTTTCCTTCATTTCAACTTTGGTGAACCTGACAATTATGTGTCTTGGAGTTGCTCTTCTCGAGGAGTATCTTTGTGGCGTTCTCTGTATTTCCTGAATTTGAATGTTGTCCTGCCTTGCTAGGTTGGAGAAGTTCTCCTGATTAATATCCTGTAGAGTGTTTTCCAACTTGGTTCCATTCTCTCCGTCACTTTCAGGTACACCAATCAGATGTAGATTTGGTCTTTTCACATAGTCCCATATTTCTTGGAGGCTTTCTTCATTTCATTTTACTCTTTTTTCTCTTAACTTCTCTTCTCACTTTATTTCATTCATTTGATCTTCAATCACTGATATCCTTTCTTCCAGCTGATCGAATCAGCTACTGAAGCTTGTACATTTGTCATGTAGTTCTCGTGCCGTGGTTTTCAGCTCCATCAGGTCATTTAAGGACTTCTCTACACTGGTTATTCTAGTTAGCCATTCGTCTAATCTTTTTTCAAGGTTTTTAGCTTCTTTGCAATGGGTTTGAACTTCCTCCTTTAGCTCGGAGAAGTTTGATCGTCTGAAGCCTTCTTCTCTCAACTCGTCAAAGTCATTCTCTGTCCCACTTTGTTCTGTTGCTGGTGAGGAGCTGTGTTCCTTTGGAGGGGGGAGGCACTCTGATTTTTAGAGTTTTCAGCTTTTCTGCTCTGTTTTTTTCCCCATCTTTGTGGTTTTATCTGCCTGTGGTCTTTGAGAATGGTGACGTACAGATGGGGTTTTGGTGTGGATGTCCTTTCTGTTTGTTAGTTTTCCTTCTATCAGTCAGGACCCTCAACTTCAGATCTGTTGGAGTTTGCTGGAGGTCCACTCCAGATCCTGTTTGCCTGGGTATCAGCAGCGGAGGCTGCAAAACAGCGAATATTGCTGAACAGCAAATGTTGCTGCCTGATCATTCCTCTGGAAGCTTCGTGTCAGAGGGGTACCCAGCCATGTGAGGTGTCAGTCTGCCCCTCCTAGGGGGTGCCTCCCAATTAGGCTACTGGGGGGATGAGGGACCCACTTGAGGAGGCAGTCTGCCCATTCTCAGATCTCAAACTCCATGCTGGGAGAATCACTACTCTCTTCAAAGATGTCAGACAGGGACATTTAAGTCTGCAGAGGTTTCTCCTGCCTTTTGTTTGGCCATGCCCTGCCCCCAGAGGTGGAGTCTACAGAGGCAGGCAGGCCTCCTTGAGCTGCGGTGGACTCCACACAGTTCGAGCTTCCTGGTGCTTTGTTTACCTACTCAAGCCTCAGCAATGGTGGGCGCCCCTCCACCAGCCTCACTGCTGCCTTGCAGTTTGATCTCAGACTGCTATGCTGCAATGAGGGAGGCTCCGTGGGCGTGGGACTCTCCAAGCCAGGCGAGGGATATAATCTTCTGGTGTGCCATTTGCTAAGACCGTTGGAAAAGCACAGTATTAGGGTGAGTATTAGGGTGGGAGTAACCCGATTTTCCAGGTGCTGTCTGTCACAGCTTCCCTTGTCTAGGAAAGGGAATTCCCTGACCCCTTGCACTTCCCGGGTGAGGCAATGTCTCACCCTGCTTCAGCTCACACTCGGTGGGCTGCATCCACTGTCCTGCACCATCTGACAAGCCCCAGTGAGATGAACCCAGTCCCTCAGTTAGAAATGTGGAAATCACCCATCTTCTGCATTGCTCACACTGGGAGCTGTAGACTGGAGCTGCTGCTATTCGGCCATCTTGACTTTTTATCTGGATGTGAAATCTTACACAGCTTTTCCAAAAATACCAATTTGGCTGGCACTTTACTATCTTTAATCCTGAACATGACATTTAAACTTCTATGGAAATAAAACTATATTACCTATAAACAAAACAAGCAAAAGAGCAATCCCTTCCTGATTGAACTCAGGATGAATTTCTCTTGCAACACTTTTCACATTTGAGTAATGTACCTTTTTCTCTAGCCATTTAAAAATAGATTAGATTTGAAGCTCTCAAGAAGTCAACTGACAACTAAACTAAAATAGGGTAGGAAGAAAGGTCTCATTTCACGTTCCTCATAGCATATTCCACTGGTAATTAGTGCATTGGACAGTAATAATGTTCATGACAAAGCCTATACTACTTTTCTTTGGGTTATGAATTATTTATTTATGACCTTTAATGAAAACCAGACACTGCCTCATTACTGTCCCATCCAAGAAGTTTGTCTTGCAATGAATTCTGGCAATATCTATTTTTCCCCCATTAGAGTGGTATGCATTTTAATAATTAGAAGTGATATTATTAGATGATCTGTTCAAGTCAATGTTTCTAGGACTATAAATTTATGGCTAGCAGGTGCCAATTCATGTTATTGGAAATTTGGAGACTATATAAGAAAGAAGTACTAGAGCAGTCAATTCCTGAGTCTTACTGACCATCATTAAATTAGGGACATAGGAAGGGGTCACAAAACAGCTGTGTTCCAACTTTGAGTACCTTAAGAGCTCAAAAGAGGTAGACATGTATTATTGAATACCGTATCCATTTCCTATTTGATCTTTGTGTTCAAGGAATATTCTTAAGCTAATAGTTCAATCAGATAGTACACTATGATAAAGGCAGGAATGAGCTTGGGTGGCATAAACGTTTGAGTCTGGCAGACCTATATTTTAATATCAACTCCGCCTTAGACCTTAGGTGACTTTGGACAAATGGAATAACCTCTTAGCTTGAATTCATCTTTCTGAAAATCAGAGAGCTAATACATAGCCTCAGTAAGCCTATAGTTTGGATTTAAAGATGTAAATGTATGTACTGTGCCTGATTTCTCTCTCTTTTTTTTTTTTTTCTTTTCTTTTTTAGCCTGAGCTCCTTCCTGCCAGTCCTATGGGTTGGTCTCTGGGCACAGTAAGAAAAATTGAGGTCACACAGATTCAGCCTTTGACCTCTGGCAGATTAGGACAGCTGGGCCAAGGGAACAGCAGGTACAAAAGTCCAAATGCTGCCACTTCAGGTAAGTCCAGTGCTCAGCCAGGCTGCAGCAGGTGGATGGGGCACCATGGTTCTCTTTTGGTGAAGGGTTCACCATGGTAGTGTTTCTTCTCAGGCAGCTGCTATGACCATTTGATGATTCTAGCCAGGAATTGCTGCACCCACCACTCCATCCAGGCCAGTGGGCACAAAGCTGTGCAGCAGGTGCTAGGGGTCTTCTCCATGTACTGTATAGGCCTTGGCCCACTCTCACTGGCTGGGCCACCATCTGGCTGCAGTTCCACCTGCTGCCAGGCTTCAGACAGTAAGTAAACATTCTCCCCATGGGTGCAGTGCCTGGCTTCTAATAAGAGTTAATTCCCTTCCCTTGAACAATTTTACCTCAGGAATCAGTGGTAGATTCCATCATATCACAACTGCTCACTGATTCTCTTAGGTATTCAGTACAGTATTGGCCTATTTGTTGCCTCTTTAGAGACAAAAAGATTTCTAGGGCTTTAGAGCCCAATGATAGGCCAATCTCCATCTAATGACCCATTTCACAGATAGAACTCATGGCTCACAAATGGTTTTGTTAACCAAGACAATAAAAATATTAAAGCTTTTCTATAACAAAGTAATGTCTGTGGGCCCAGCTACATTTTTTTTTTTTTAATTAGATGTAGATTTCTAACAATCATTGAGTTCACTAATGCATACGCTCCAGAACAAAGGCAGGGAAGATTTTTTTATTATTGTTAATACAGAATAGACAAGACTAAGAGTATACACAACAATAATATTTCTGGGGGGGGCTGAAGTTTGGCAAATTTATTAAAAGGTTAAAAATGATCTATGCTTTAGACTCAACAAATAATATATTCTAATGAAATAATCACGGTTATGCATAAAATTTTACCCATAAAAGTGCTTAAAATGCAACATTTGTAATAATAATAAAAAACTGAAAACTAGTGCTCCAAAATAGATCATTGCTAATTAAATTATGTTATATCCATACAACATAGCTATACAAAGCCATCAAAATGATGTTGTAGAATACTGATAGAATGTTATAGAATATTGTAGAATAGATATTTTAGAAATATGTTAATAATTGGTTATGTGAAAA
This sequence comes from Rhinopithecus roxellana, assembly GCF_007565055.1. Lineage (NCBI taxonomy): Eukaryota > Metazoa > Chordata > Mammalia > Primates > Cercopithecidae > Rhinopithecus > Rhinopithecus roxellana. The sequence continues at coordinate 135,574,747 of NC_044556.1, read as the reverse complement.
CAAATTATAAAATGGTATGAATAGCATTCTTCCATAAAGAAAGAGAAGGAAGAGAAGGAAGGAAGGGAGGAAGGGAGGGAGGAAAGAAGGGAAGGAAGAGAGGGAAGAGGGGGAAGAAAAAACACCAATATTAATAGTAGTTTAGTCTATTAATTTAGACAGTAGAAATTTGGGTGTTTGTTTTTAATTTGCTTTTCTTTTTATAATTATCTGTTTCTTACAATGTATTATAATTATGTATTCAATTATGCGTAAGTATGGTAATTTTGAGCTGTTTTTAAAGAAGTAATAAATTGTCCAAATATCTCGATCAGTTAAAACATCATGGAGAAAAAGAATAACAGACTGGGCAAGGTTGCTCACACCTGTAATCACAACACTTGGGAAGGCCAAGGTGGAAGGATCACTTGAGCTCAGGAGTTCAAGACCAGCCTAGGCAACACAGTAAGACCTCATCTCTACAGAAAATTATAAAAATTAGCCAAGAGTGGTGGTGTGTGCCTGTAGTACCAGCCATTCATTAGGAGGCTCAGGAAAGAGGATTGCTTGAGTCAGGGAGTTAGAGGCCACAGTGAGCCATGTTCACACCACTGCACTCCAGCCTGGGTAACAGAGTAAGACTCTGCCTCTAAAAAATAAAAATAAATTAAAAAAAAGAATAACAGAAGGGGAGGAAAGATGAGAACCTATAAAATATAGACTACTCCCTGACAAATGTCTGGAGAAAATTTTTAAACATGTGTTGTGAAAAATAGGACATTAGTTAATAATAATTACATAATAATATAATTTTTTTGCATGTGGGGTTTTCCAGTGAAAACCAGAAAATCTAGTATATAAATCTAAAAGAGTGGTAACATTATTATAATATTATTAATAACAAATATTTTACTGTTCATAAAGTGATTTCAGATTAACTTCACTGCCTTTATTCAGTGACTGCTATGTTGATCAAAAACGCTACAGATACCATGTAAATAGATTTCTGCAAAGCATGTGGAGTTTCTCATAATATTCATTGGAGAAGATGGTGAAAGCAAACCTAAGTGGATTATAAATTTCCTGAACAACTGAAACACTCAGGAGATTCAAACACTTATGTATTTAACAACTGCTCACATAGAGTTTCCTACATGCCAGACACTGTTTCAGAAATATTAGAGGCTTCAGAAATATTAAATTACTTAATTCTCACAATAGTCATAGGAGATAGGAGATGACAAAACCCTATTATAACTCCCTCTCTACAGAGGGCAGGTTAGGTAACTTGACCAAGGTCAGAGGACTAGTGAAGGGCACAGCCGGGATTAAAGCCCAGGCAGCCTGTCTCCGGAGAGGGTGCCCCTAAGCACCACACTATCATGCACATCTTCACGGCATATGGGCCATGGTTATGCACTTAATACATTTTACAAAGCAAATTTTATATCTTAAATTTAGGACCAGAAAATACAACATGTTATATAAATATAGAATGAGAGAGACAGATTTACATTACAAAAAGTTTGGATTTATTTCAGGTCCAAAATAACAATAATGTAGTAGCTACAAAAACTAATTAATAAATTTTCAGACTTCATTAACAGGGAAGAAGTGAGGGAGAGGAATGGAAGAAAAAAGAACTAGGTTTATTGATTGACTACAGTGTATCAGATCATTTACACATAATATTTGTTTTTCGTTAAAATTCTTGGAAGTAGGTAATTGTGCTAGATTAAAGGCATTATCGGCTTCAATGGCCTCCTTCTATTCACATCCATTACAATGTGATTTTTTAATGACTCCGCCCCCATCAAGAGATGAAATCTTCACCTTTTGAATCTAGGCTAGATTTGCTTTGGCCAAAAAACTGCAACCAAAGTGATGTTGTGCCACTCCTGAGCCTGAGTCTCACAAAGCCGCCTACGCTTCCACCCTCCCTTTCCTGGAACCCTGCTAATCTCCATAGAAACAAGCCCAGAGTAGCCTGTGAGGAGATGAGAAACCACTTACATCATGACAGCCGAAGTCATCCTCGACCAGACCAGCCCCCACCAACCTACTGACTTTAGATACGTAAGTCCAGGTTGGGCACAGTGGCTCACACCTGTAATCCCAGCACTTTAGGAGTCTGAGGGGACAGATCACTTGAGCCCAGTAATTTGAGACCAGCCTGGCCAACATGGTGAAACCCCGCCCCTACAAAAAAATTACAAAAACTTCATTGGGTGTGGTGGTGCATGCTACCCATCCAGGAGGATCTCCTGAGCCCAGGAGATTGAGGCTGCAGTGAGCCATGATCACACCACTGCATTCCAGCCTGGGCAACAGAGTGAGATGCTGTCCCCCACAAAAAAAAAAAAAAAAAAAAAAAAGAGTCCAGCCAAGATCAACCAACTCTCCCATAGTCTCTTGGGAAATAATATACAGATGTCTTTTTAAATCATTACATTTTAGGGTGCTTTGTTACACAGCAATTGCCATATGATTCAGGATAATTTTTTTCTCTTATAAATGTAGAAATTGAGGCTCAGAGAAGCATTTTACCCAAAATCACCCAGTTTGTAAGTGGCAGAAGTCAGCCCCCGTCTGTTTTATTTCAAAGCACATAACATTCAGATGTTAGAATAATCATCTCACTGAGTTCTATACTAGACTGGCCATATATGAAGTGCTATATTTAATTCTATACAACCTAACATGAATCCAGAAGAAAATACAAGGAATTTTATGATGTCTATAAACTAAAACAAAAAAACAAAAATGAAAAAAATAAAGAAATAAATAAAAGAGAAAGACAGGTTTGCTGGCTGAGTACAGAAGCTCATGCCTATAATCCCAGCATTTTGGGAGGCCAAGATGGGAAAACAGCTTGGGGACAGGAGTTTGAGACACACCGAGGCAAAGTAGTGAGACCCAATCTCTACAATAAATAAAAAATTAGCCAAGCATGGTGGTGCACACCTGTAGTCCCAGCTACTCTGGAAGCCGAGGTAGGAGGATTGCCTGAGCCCAGGAAGTGGAGGCTGCCGTGAGCTATGATTATGCCACTGTACTTCAGCCTCGGTGATACAGCAAGACCCTGTCTTAAAAACAAAATAATAAAAAATAAAAAAAAGAAAGAAAAAGAAAGGTCTGCTTAGGTTGGAGAAGATAAAGCTCAGGGAGGACATAAATAGAGGGGTAGATTTTTTTCTGTTGCTCCTGTCTCATCTACTCTGATTCCTTCAAGCAACAGCTCCCTAGCACTCATGAAGAGACACATCTAACTGCTCGTGCTGATTACTGGGTTTAGATGTTAATCTCAGTCTTCCTGGTCTTCATCACATCAGGGCCTATTCAACCCTTATAGACTCACTTTGAGCTTCTAACAGCCTCTCTCAAGTCCATCTCTGCATCTTACCACAACTGTACTCAGTGTGATGTTTTCTCAAATTCCTTTCCAGGTAACGCTGTTCCCAGCTAGACTTGGCCTCCAAAATTGGTCTCTTTCACCACAAAAAGAAGTCTCCGTATCACAAGCACACTTCCTGGCCTTGCTCCAGAGATCGACGGCTAAAACTAACAGAATTTCATCAGATTTTAGCTTAATAAAAGGGAGATATACCTACCAATACATTTGTCAGGTAAAAGCACTAGCCCTTCATGACAACAAAGACCCAAACCCAGAAAGCATGGTATGTTGTATAAGGGAATCCTCCTCATGTGATAACTTGGATAGCATAAGGTACTGAAACAAACAAAACCCCCAAATTTTAGTAGCTTAAAACAACATAATATTATGTCTCACTCCTGTATCAATCCAATGACAGTATTTCTAGCTGCCTGACAGCTTTCCTGAATGTGGTGATCCAAGGACCCAGTTCCTTCTGTCTTGTAGCTCCACCATCCTTTGAAAACATGGAGCATTTTGTTTTTATTTAGTCCACCTAAGAGGCAAGAGAAGACAAACTAGAAAAGGTACCCATTTTTTTAACCACCTCAGTCAACAAGTTATGCATGTCAGATTCCATTAGTGAGACCTAGTCATACATCCCTATCTAGATGTAAGGGGAGTTGGGATATGCAGTCCTTGGCTGGAAAGCCATGGCCCAGTAACTATTCCTCATTACAAAAGGGGAATATACATATTTGGTGGGCAGACAACCATTTCTACTGCCATTGGTAATAAAATAAATGGGCTCTAAGTTCTGTTTTAACTCCAATGTTCACCACCCTCAACTTTCAGCAAGGTTCAGTTAAAAAAAAAAAAAATCCACTTAAAAGTATCAGTTTAGCTGCAAACTCTTCACATTTCTAGTTGAAGATATTAATCAGAAGCTCTTATACTAGACCCTAAGGACTTTGAGAGCAAGAATTGACTCCTTCAAGCTTTGTATGCCCGGAGCCTCCCACATATAGTAGCTACCCATGGAACATTTGCTGAGTAAATAAACTAGGCGCTGGTTATCCTATCCCAGGTTCTTTTTTTTTTTTTTTAAGTTGGTCTGCTTTTTATTTTTATATTTATTTACTTATTTTTTAACTTTTTTTAAAGGCAAGATCATTGAGACTTTAAACAAATTTTTTTTATTATTATTTTTGAGACAGAGTCTTGCTCTGTGGCCCAGGCTGGAGTGGAGTAGTGCGATCTCGGCTCACTGCAACCTCTGCCTCCCAGGTTCAACCAATTCTCCTGCCTCAGCCTCCCACGTAGCTGAGATTACAGGCGTGCGCAACCATGCCCAACTAATTTCTATATTTTTAGTAAAGACGGGGTTTCACTATGTTGGCCAGGCTGGTCTCAAACTCCTGGCCTCAAGTGATCCACCTGCCTCAGCCTCCCAAAGTACTGGGATTACAAGCGTGAGCCCCTGTGCCCTGTTTTTTAACTTCTAAGTTCAGGGGTACATGTGTAGGTTTGTTATACAGGTAAACTTGTATCATGAGAATTTGTTGTACAGATCATTTCATCACTCCAGGTATTAAGCCTAGTGCCCATTGGTTATTTTTCCTTATTGTCTCCCTCCTCCCACCCTCCAACCTTTGATAGGCCCCAGTGTGTTTTGTTTCCCTTTATGTGTCCATGTGTTCTCATCATTTAGCTCCCACTTATAAATGAGAATATGCAGTATTTGGTTTTCTGTTCCTGCGTTAGTTTGCTGAGGATAATGGCCTCCAGCTCCATCCATGTTCCTGCAAAAGATATGATCTCATTCCTTTCTATGACTGCATAGTATTCCATGGTATACATGCAGCACATTTTCTTTATCCTGTCCCCACCATTGATGGGCATTTAGGTTGATTCCATGTCTTTGCTATTGTGAATAGTGCTGCAATGAACATACATGTGCATGTGTGTTCATAATAGAACAATTTATATTCTGCTGGATATATACCCAGTAATGGAATTGCTGGGGTGAATGGTATTTCTGTTTTCAGCTCTTTCAGGAATCACCACACTGTCTTCCACGATGGTTGAATTGATTTATACTCCCAATAATAGTGTATAAGTGTTCCTTTTTTTCCACAACCTCACCAGTTTCTATTATGTTTTGACATTTTAATAATAGCCATTCTGACTAGTGTCAGATAGTATCTCATTGTGGTTTTGATTTACATTTCTCTAATGATCAGTGGTGTTGAACTTTTTCCCATATGAGTGTTGGCAGAATGTATGTCTTCTTTTGTAAAACGTCTGTTCATGTCCTTTGCACACTTTTTAATGGTTTGTTTTTCTCTTGTAAATTTGTTTAGACCTTTGTTAGATGCATAGTTTGCAAAACTTTTCTCCCATTCTGTAGGATGTGTGTTCACTCTAGCCAGGGTTCTTTATACAAAATGAATTTGAATCCATACTTGAATTCAATGTTGGGGATGTTGTTTCTCAAGATAAATTTCTTCTATGCCTGTCTGCTCCTGCAATGCTAAGCTACTCATGGTTCTGTGAGAATGCAATATTTTGGTACTTCATTCATTTCCAGATACAGTCTCCTTTGCCTGGGTTGCCCTACCCCACATTCACCTGGAAAAGGCTTTTTCCTTCCTGAAGAGCTGGCTCAAGAACCACCACCTCCCCTCCACACCATTTAACCAATTCTCCCAGCAGACTTAAGCACCCCTTCCCCTGTGCTTCCACTATGACCATTACTATTCTTATCTTAATTTATAGGAATTACACATTTGTTTTCTGTCTGTCTATTAGATAAGGGTAGGAACCATGACGTTTCATATTTATATTGGCAAAATCTTGGCCACTGTGTGACATATCAAAAAGGCTCAATTAATATTTGTTAAACAAATTATCATTGTTTTAATCTATTCTATACCTACATAAAAAGCATACAAATGTCTCAAAGAATGATATGCCCCCCTCTTTCATACTCTTTGCCCCACACATAGAGTGGTCTGATGTATTTTAACAAATCAGAGATGTTGAAAGCAGAAAATCTTCAGTACCTTATTTAAGGTGATAAGCTTCTAATACCATTCATACTATAATACCCATGACTCTAAGCGCAATGATACATTATCTGTTGCATCATGTTATAGTTTCATACTTCATTGGAACCTTAACTGGATATTAGCCAGTATTTTGTCTATGTGATAATTATTTTGGACATATTTTTAGTATTTTATATTTGTGCTACACAATTTATAAAGTTCAAAGACCCACTGCCTTTGAACTAAAATATTTAAATTTTCAGATATTATCAAAGGGGATAAGAAAAAAAGAAATTAAAATTAACAGAACACCTATGGGGGTGCTTGGTTGGTGGTAGCACTTTACATACTTACCTCATCAAAATGTTACATCAACCTAATGAGAGATAAACACTATTAACACCATTGAGATAAACCTAAGGCTTAGAAAGAATAAAACATTGTTAGAGCCAGGATTCAAATTCAGATGTATCAAGCAATGTACTAGGCTGAAGAGTGGTCTCACAAGATGTCCACTTCCAATCCCTGAAGCTTGTAAATGTTATCTTATATGGCAAAAGTGATTTTGCAGATATGATTAAGGATCCTGAGATGGAAAGATTATACTGGATTGTCTTGATGGACCCTAAATATAATCACAGGGACCTAGTAAGAGAGCCAGAGGGAATTTGATTACAGTAGAGGAGAAAGCAGTGTGAGCATGAAAGCAGAGATTGGAGTGATGCAGCCAACAGCCAAGGACTGCTGGTGGCCTCCAGAAGTGGCTAAGGTAAGGACTAGATTCTCCCAAGTAGCTTCCAGAAAGATCCAACCTTGCTGACACCTTCCTTGATTTTAGCCTTTTATGATTCATTTGGCCTTCTGACCTCCAGAACTGTAAGAAAATAAATTTGTATTGTTTTAAGTGTGGGATTTGTTGCACCAGCAACAGGAAACTAACATACACACTCCAAACTTAAGGAGATCTTTGATTAAATCAGTTTAGTGCAACAAACAAGGCAGAGTAATTAAACACCTTCTCTAACAGGAAAAGAAAACAGCTGGAGCCACGTCAGAGCACATAAGGAAGTTCCAAATGTGAACATCCTCCAAGAACACTTGAGCCATCATCATGACTATTCCAAAGTAATATCTGGAAAGCTTTAGCCAAGTGCTCTAGCAGATCTTCCCAGCTGGGAGGAAGGAACAGTGTGAGGGCCAGTCCCTCAGGTAGCCAAGTCATAAACCCTGCAGAACTAAACCAAAACTTTGAACTGAGCCCACAAGCCTGAGGTGGCCAACACAAACCTCAGTAGAACTAGTTGTACTTCCAGTAGCAAAACACTTTTAAATAAGGGCCGTATTCCATTTGCAACTTTTGAGGTAAAGCTTTGTCTATGTCCTACAGTAGCCCAGGACTGGAATTTACCAGGGAATGAGTAAGTCAGAAAAAAAGTTTGCAAACTCTGTGCCTAGCCCAGATGGAAAAACAAGCTACTGGCTTTAATGCAGTACATACTCCAGACCCTGAGCCAGTAATAGCCTCCTCCAGGATTGCATTTGGCATAAGAATGAGAATTATAGTGGTGTGAATTACACATATTTTCCAATGCAAAATAAGGACTACCACAAAACGAAAGAAATTTTGTGTATGTCTTCTGTTGTTCATTAAGACAATTCTCACCGGCTCTCATGTCTGCTGTCCAGGGCTATCCTCTTGAGGGAAGTGACTCAAGCGGGAAACAAGCGCCAAGGCCAAGAGAAAACAGAATCTTCTGAATGAAATTAGCTTTTGTTTGCCTGCCACCTTTTGACCTTGATGGATATTTCTACATAAAAATATGTTAAGTCTTAGCCTTCTGAAATATTTGGAAAAGTAAGGCTCAGAGGTATAAGCAATAAGGCTGTCTCCGAATTTAGTAAGTTTCCCTGGTAGAGGTGGACGCTGATCTGATTAAAGAAAAAACGAAAACATAACAAGGAAACTGATGGAAATCTACAGGGATTTTTAACAGTAAAGTGTTAAAGTAATGAAATATCTCACTGAAATCCTTAATGATATAGCTACTCTCAAAATTTAAAAATCCATTTATTTCTTCACCAATCTCTCTGAATTACTAACACTGTGGGTGTAACAATTGTCAGAAGTCCCATGAAAAGTACTTTAAATGCCTCAAAACAATCTTGACTATGACTTTTATATCAGATCAACTACAGCTTATAAACTATCTCCTTCACACTAATTAAAATCAAATCAATAGGTAGTAATCGAGCATCAATTATTCACAAAATGATGTGGGAAGTACAACAATCAAAGTCAGTGCCCTCATGGGGCTTATCATCTACTAAAGAGAAGAGCAATACACATGCAAAACATTAAATAACAAAATTTCAAATATGGGTTAAAAAATAGAAACCCATCACAAAGCAGTATGTGGTCAGTCAACACATGACTCCATAGGAAAAGGCCAGTGTGGGAGTTCAAGAGAGAAGGAGGTTAGAGCAGCAAGGTTAGATGGAACCTAGAGAATTCAGTTGTTTCTATTTTATCTCAATGTGGCTAAAGGCAGTAGGTAACTGGTGTGATGGGAAGTGTGAGATATCAGCTCCACAACTTGCCAGGCTTCACACCTTGACAGTTACTTAAACACTCTGAGCCTGATTATCTTACTCTACAAAATATAGATCAAGCCTACCTCCAAGGTTGCACTGAGGTTAAAGTGAGAAATATATATAAAGGTCTCAGCAGATTGTAGATGCTCAATAAATATTAGTTGTTTTTCTTTCTGTAGTTATTTAGTCTTCAATACAATTTGTTTTCTGAGAGTGTTGTGATATTTTGTTATTTTCCACAAACCCAAACATGTATTTTATCTCACAGGTCTCTTGAAGCATTATTTGTCTGTAAATGCTAATTACTTCCCAGTGAATTTTAGATTCCAGGAAACATGGAGAGTCCTGTTTAAATTTGTTATGCACCTTAAGCTGAGAGTAAAGTCACTAAGATGCTATCTAGTTTAAGAGACGTAAAGTTTTCCCTGACTTCTAGACACTTAAAAAAAATCTCTTTCATAGTTCAGGCTTTTAAAAATGCAATGCTTCTCTCGTAGGTACTGGTCTTGCCACATGTTTGCTCTGACACATTAAATTACCTTTGCAGCATCAACCCAATCAGATAGAACTGAGTGCCAATGAGACAATGGCCCCCTGTCAGGCCTCCTGTCAGTTCATGAGCTTTGCTCATTTCCATTGTCACACAGCATATGGAGAAAGCTAACCATCTGTCTTAGAATTTCTTGCCCATAATTACAAGAAAGACTGGGTAGGACAGTATGGATACAATTAACACAGATCTATCACCAATACCAGGCATTTGTGTGGGGACTCCCTCCTGGGAGAGCTGGGCAGAGGCTCAGGGCTGAAAACCAGTGAGGAAGGAAAAGGAAGTCGCTTCTATAAGCCAAAGTTTAAATAAAATCCGTCACTGATTATGTGTTCTGCCAAATGCAGTCTTTTCCACCATAACCAAGCCAGACGACAAAGCTGGCCCTCCGTTCTTCACTCTTCCCCCACCCCACTCTCAAGCTGACTTCTCCCTTTCAGTTCCAAGCTTGCCTGTGCTCTTCTCTATAAAGTGGATTCCACCTAATAGGAAGAACCCATCTTTCTCGCTTAAAAATATCAACATTCATTTCATGCAGCCTCACACCTATGCCTCAATTCTGCTACCCTTGGTCTATACATTCTGCAGTTTCTGTCAATGCCATATGGAAAGGGAATAAGGCACGTGAAGCCACCAAAGCAATGAAGATGAGACGGTAGAGTACTTGACTCCCCTCAGCCAGAAGGTGGCTAATGGGGTTGCCTGGATAGTATCGTGGTGCTCCTATGACTGCCCAACCAAGTGCAGCATTCCAGCTTGATCATCTTCTACACCATGCAGAAAGTGACTCTCCCCTCAGAAACATTTTTTGAAACTCCTGCCATTGCCATGGGATAGAAAGAAGCCACATATTTCCTCCATTCTATGATGCATAATTTTCACTTCTGAAATTGGAGTGTGTCTTATAACTGACATCCAAAGAAACTTGCCAGGAAAGTCTTTTTAAATAAAATATTGCTATGAATATAGTGCTTTGTTATACAGTTAAGGGCATCTTCACATGGAGGAAATATGGTCCTTCCACTGAAGAGATTGGAGTTTCAGTAGAGAACAGTCATGGACTCAAGTTTAGAGGCAAGAAGCCCACAGATTCATGTCACAGAGCTCTATACTTAAAAATGGTAAAATAATAAATTTTATGTTATATATATATTTACCAAAATTAAAAAAAAAATTTTAAGCCACAGAATCTGTAACTACCCCCTGGATAAACAGTTCAATATTGTGCAAGTGAGCCAGCATCATGCAGGGCTTATTGGAAAAAAAAGCAAAGTCTTCCATAGGAACCAACTGGTTCTCTGCCTTCAAGCGCATTCTTTGAGGAAGAGCACAGGCATAGGCTGAGGCATCTCTACAATTAGTTACCCAGGGTCCAAAGCAAGACATGGTTTTCCTACTCAGGTGGACAGACTGGAGAGTCACAGGAGATGATGGTAAACACTCTTCCCTTAGTCCTACCAGTCAAGAGTTTTCAACAGTTCACTTAGTGCAAAAGACCTAGAAACAATATTGGAACCCACCATGGATTCTTCACAGTGCTCTAGTGCTTTGTGAATGGCTCTCTGGAATAACAGATAACTCCCTCCAGAGAGCCAGGCCCCCTCATTCACTGAGTCCCACTGTTGTTTCCAATAGGTGGTATGGTTACTGGCAGTTCAGCATTCCACTGTTGGTGCTGCTTGGTCAGAAGGGGTCCAAAAGGTGGTCAATCCATCTATCCCTCGTTTGGCATGTGGTACCATATGAAATGTTCAAGACTGGAGATTGCTCAGCAAATCTGGCGTTCAGTGGGGCCAATGACCAGGTCAGCCATTGTAAGGGGAAATTTTGTTGTTGAACATATGCACAGCCTCCAGCCCTGACTCCTACCTTGTTCACAGAACACTGAGCAAGCACAGGGGTGGCCACAGAGGAGGCTGAGTGACATCCACAGGACAACTCAGCATGTCTACCCTTCCCCTGAGTCTCCTCTGCAGCAGAAGCTCTTCGGTCTGCACTCATGAGGAACATGCCCTGGGGCCCACTCAAAGAGTATCACCCACTTGACCTCTGAAACCTCCTTGCCATCAACCTTCAAGTCTTCTCTCCTTTCAGGCAAAATGGACCCCAAGGTGTACTTCTCAAAGTACTGGGGGGATTTCTCTTCTCCTCTAAACTCCAGGGTACCTCAGCAGCCCAAGTCCAACTGCTATCAGCAGAGCCATCTGTAACCCTGTACCTAAATGAAGCAAACAACCCATGAAGCCACAGGTGTGGGTGCTACAGGCATAATGGCAAAAACAATAGAAGCAACTGAAATGTCCAGAAATGGAGGTTGGTTAAATAAGGTATGCTATATAGAAATAATAGGCATCCATTTTAAATGACACTACGAATACTCGATGAGATAAACTATTTGTTGCTACATGGTTAAATGGAAACATACATGTTAAAAACCAGTAATTATCTCTAAAGATGTAAAATTATGAAATACTACTTTTCTTCCTTCTGTTTATTTGCACATTTTGTGTACTATGAACATTTATTCATTTTGTAACATGTCATTAAAATAAACCCTTTTGGTAGACAAAACACTGCTACCAATCTTCCTAACAACAAGCATGTTTTGAGTATCACTGTAGGGTAGTGCTGAGGTCAGTTAAATGATTTAAATGCTTTTGCTTGCTACAGGGAGTATATTAAACAGGGGGAAAAGTCATTTTCTGCAGAAAATTGCTTGGAGTTATTTTTTAAGAGATCCAAGACATCCAACAGGACTTTCTACATTTCTGGACAACAAATTCAGTTCTCAATAAAATGCTTAATTCTGGATAGCAAATAAATTTTTGGTCAGATACAGCTGATGCATATCTTTAGATCTATATCCTTTCCACAGTCCACATATGGTATATTTATATATATCTCTCTATATATATTATTAAGATTTAGAAAATACATTTACTTATTTGGATACTGCATGTTTGCTTTTATAACACACTATTGGCCATAACAATGACTTACTTGTTTCAAAGTTCCATTCTAACTTTGTTTCTCTAGAGAAAATACAATCTACTCTGTACTGATTTATTTGTTGATGGTGTCTAAGACGAGCTACATAGGAAATTATCTCAATAAAAACATGGAATGGACTCTCCTTAGCTAGAATCCCCCGAAAGATAGACTTGGCTTTGCACTCCTACGTAAGGGTATTATTTGCATTCTCTTATTTATGTCCAAGTCAGGCAGCCTCTCCAACAAGCTGACTGCCAATAAATAGACCCACATAAATGTATTAACAAAGTTCATCTTTGTCATTTGGGCCAGAGACTAAAAGGAGTATGGTACAGATTCCAAAAAGATTTTCTTCAAAAGTGTCATTTTTGTGTTTATTCACATTCTTAATTAGCCTTCACAGATATACATTCCGTTTATTTTAGGAAAGTTTTGAGGTTATTTTAAAAGAGCTGCAACATCGTAAAGAATGCCATATAATTTAGTCAAAAAGGTGTTTGTTTCCCCCCACGTTGTCAGTGGCTATTATCTCTCTCATCCATAAGCCCACACACTGAGAAAAATACGCATTTTTCACTCCCTGGTGTGTGACCACTCCCCATACATTGGAGCTATACATTGGCAGATGGTTATTCCATCACCCCACCTAGAAAGAAAACAAATGACTACCATTCAAAGAAAATGAAGGGTTTTAAGTGAAGTGGTATAAAAATAATTACCTAGATCATTTCTTCTGTAATTTGTAACATTCTATTTGACCCAGAACAGAGTGTGATGCATATTTCTTCCCTTCGAGGAAGCTATCTCTATTGACACTCATTCATACACGATCATCCTGATTCTTCTCCCTCTCAGCATCCTCTGTTTCATTCCTGTGCAGAATTCTCGTTGATTATAGACTAATCTATTGGAAACACTGGGAGGGTCCCCTTCCTCACCACATGTGTTCCAGTGGTCTGAAATAGTATCTTTACATATGATTTGTTTTAGGATCTTAAAGGCTTTTTTTTTAGTCTCCAACAATCTCATGAGAAGTCAAGAGTAAATCCTAGAAGCTGCTAGCACCCTGAGAGTGTGGAGACAACCTGCCGTGTTAGGGGAAGGATTCCAGGGGAAGGAAGGCAGAGGAGAGAGGGCAGTGACAGAAATCTTACTGGAGGACAAATTTAATCTGACTTCAAATACAAAAGCATTTCTACAGGCTACTTGGCAGTTTATTTACTGCTATTAAACTCTCCTTTACATTCACATTTAAGTCAAAACAATGACAAATAAAAATACCAAAGTTATAAACACACTAGAGTCAGTAGTAAGAAAAAAAGAGGGGTATTTTCCTTCTAGAGGCCCAAAAAGGGGATAAGGTAAAAGAAAAAAGGTTGAGGAAGAAGTTAAGTACTTTAGAGGGGGTGGGGGCAGAAGTGTGCTGTTTTACTGAACTGTGGCCAGTGTGCTTTGCTTTGTTTGTTCTCCACACTTCCTTCCCCAATTGCACCACATCCTTTACACTAAAAACCCCAATAGCACCTTCCCCAGTTGCACCACATCCCTTACACTAAAAGCAAAAACTTTGGTCAAAATGTTGTAGAGTCTGAAAGGTCAAAGAAGGATCTCAAAGACTCCACCACCAAACAATGAAGCAATCGCTGTAGCCTTGTTCCCCCAGCCCAAAACCTCACATTCAGAGAAGTATTAACACTTCCAAGGAAGACCCAAAACTCCACCTTTCTTTCTGTAAACCGCATGAGAAGCTCATTGAGGCTGGCCCTGGGCAAAACTGGAAGGGAGAGAACCTAAAGATCTGACCCCTCTGTCCTTCACTGCCCCTTCCCTACAGGCCTTTTCCAGAAACCACACCCCACATTCTCAGCCTATTAACAGCATCCTGGTGACCAGGTACATTCTCATTTTATCATGAGATTGCTGAAAACTAAAGAAGGCATCAAGACCCCCATATGAATTTCTATTGATGGAATTTCAGACCTGTGGAGGAAAATATTTAACACAGAAAATGCTTTCTCGAGAGGGTGCCTTCGAAGTTCCCAGAGCTCTTGTGCCCCAGCTGACTCTCACAGACCTGAGACCGAGTGACCCAGCAGCTGCGGGCTCCTCCATTGACTCAGGCTTCATCAGAGAGCACCATGAGTGCCATATCTCCTGCTTCAGACCACCTGAGGACCATTCTACCTGTATTATTCATCTGCTAGGGCTGCCATAACAGAATACCACAGTCCTAGCATGTAAAATATGGAAGAGATCCTCCAAAATGGAGAAACCTATTGGGGATACGCCTTCTGGAGTTTGATCAAGGAAGATGGACACAAACGGAAAAGAAAAACAGTCCAGAGGAAGCTGAAGGGTCTCCTACATTGCACCAGATGCTGCAGATGAGGAGGACCATTCCACTGCATGCATTCAGGACTGTAAACAGCAGACTGTGAGTGTGGCAGGCAGGGATCACCCAGGCTTGACAACTCAACAGAGTGAGTAATCTGCTGTTCTCCCAGACCCAGCAAGAGCATCTGGCATTACTTTAGGGCTGTTTCTCATTTAAAGCAGCCAAGCCATTCTTTTTTTATTTTTGTTTGCTTTCAGTAATAATAACAGTAACAGCAGTAACAAAAATGGTACCATACATTGAACACTTGCTGTATAGCAAGCATTGGCTTAATTGCTGTGTATACTTTGTCCCGTTTAATTCTCACATTATCTCTATTTTATACAGGAAGAAACTGAAGCACAGAGAAGTTAGGTGAGTTATCCAAAGTCACGCAGCTAGTAAGAAGAGCTACTATTTGAACCAGGAACTCTGACTACAGAGTGCTTAGCTACTTCTTGTCATCATCCTAACCTTGGGAGGAAATATGGTTTGACTAGAGCAATGTAGTGAGAAAAACATAAGCTTTAGCCTCACAGACTAGTGTTTAAATCCTAGCCCTATGACCAAGGGTAAGTTCATCTCTCTACACTTGGTTGCCTCCTATTTGAAGTGAGGATCATTTATGAAAAGTACAATCAAAGTAACTCATAAATAGTATCTATTATTATTACTATTATTATTTTTCTCTCCTGGCTGTGTTCTATGATTAAATTTGTGACAATATAGACCAATAACATTTCAGTAAAATATAAAATAAAGTAGGCTGGGCATGGTAGCTCATGCCTGTAATCCCAACACTTTGAAAGACTGAGGCATGACAATCAAAACTTCAAGACCAGCCTGGTCAATGTAGATGGACCCAATCTCTACCAAAAATTAAAAAATTAGCTGGACATGGTGGTGCGTGCTTGTGGTCCCAGCTATCTGGGAGGCTGAGGCAGGAGAGCCCCTTAAGCCCAGGAGTTGAAGCCAGGAGGTTGAGGTTGCAGTGAGCTGTGATCGTACCAGTGCGCTCCAGCCTGGGTGACAGAGCGAGACTCTTGTCTCAAGAAATAAAAAATAAAAATCATGAAGTAAAATAAAGTAATATCTTCCATTGCAAGTTTACATTAATTAGTACTAATTTAAAGATGTCCTTTTAGCTCATTCTTCAGCAAAGGTGAAATGTAGATGGACCCTTCTTTTTCACCTCCTTTTTAAAATCACAACTGATTGCTTATTATCATTGCATTTTCATTATCCCTACAGCATCTCGATCCCTCAGGAAGGTAATGAATGATTTAAAATTCATGTTTAATTTATTATACATGCTTATGGCAACTATTTTGATGGACCGATCCTTGTTAAAGTTCTCAGAGGCCTTGAGGCACAGGTGGTTCCATTAAAAATGTATTTCTGTTTTCTGGAGGGATGCTGTTTTAAAGTGCTGGAATGAGCATGTTCATAGTTAATTGACAGTAGATTAGATGCTACCCTGTTCAATATGTCCAAAGAAAAAAACATTGCTTTTTTTCTGCCCCCGAATGAGCTATACGTCAATACTTTTTGTTTCCTTCTTTAGGGATTGTAATTAATACATATAACATAAGACAACATGACTGCTTCAATCATTTTTTGGGAAATTGTTAAAGGGAGCGTTACAGAGGAAAACTGGGAGCAGAGGAGAGGAAGAGTGAGGAAGATATGCTTCTGAGTAGGACCTTAGGAAGTTAGCATAGTCGGAAACAGCAAAGAGGTCAGGAGCTTTCTTGGCGTTGTCCAGATGCTCTGAATGGAATAATGAAGATGGAGAGCACTTTGGTCTGGTCATGACCTCCACTCTGGGGCCAAGATGCATCCTCAGTCAGGTATCAGCCACTTGCCAGCAACAGAACTGAAGCCGGAACATAGCATATTTTTCTGCTGAACATAGTTCCATACTCTACCAAATGGTTTATGTTTCATTATCACTCAGCTTGAGTTTGTAGTCTCCTCATACCTAAATCGGGCCCCCTTATAAGCTTTCTACATATTGAGTAAATAGAGTTATCTTGTAGAGATGTGAAAACTCTGACTACAATAAAGGATGTCAGTTCCAATTAACATGGTGTGGGAGGCATGGGTTTTATGTGGATTAGTGTATATTAATTTTTTTTAAAGAATATACCTATGGTTAAAAGTCTTCCTTACTTGATGTTTTTGTGCCATCAAAACTATGAGAGGTGTAAACAGCCTTGGAAAAGGCTCTTTTTCCCCAGGTGAGGGACTTAGGGAAGCTCTACACTACTACAATACAGTTTTCACTTTACTTGCCAGACAGGTGGACCAGACTTAGGGTTGGCTCTAGAATTTTCTATCAAAATAATTATGATTATTCCCCAAAACATACCAAATTACTTCCATTAAGTTAATATGAACAATGGCCCAGGATTGAGAACAAAAGTTTAAGTGATCTATTTGTGAATATTCTCTGGGGTGAAAAATCATATACATTTTTACAGAGACCTTATTTAATGCAGAGTATTAAAAGCAGCTCTTGAGAGCAACAATGTTGATTGCACTTATCATTATATCTCCAATACCTGGCTAGGGCATATAACACAGTGGGAGATTTCAAAATATTTGTTAAATAGGGAAAAGGTACATGCTTGAAAATAAGCACATTCCAGCATCCTAATTCATCTTATATAATATATCCAATTAGATAATAAATGTATTTTTTCTTTAACACATCAACACTGCAACTTGCTGTGAGGTTGGTCTTCTCTCAGTAGAGAGTAGCAATTAGCTTTGGAACAGACTTTTTTGTATACAGAGCATAAGAACACTAAGGGAACAATAAGAACATAAGGGGACACTGCCCTTAATCTTTTCAAATTCCTTGATGTAGAATTTCATTAGCCATTTTAAGAATAAAACCTAGGAATTCCAGCAGCAGTAACCCATTTTACAGATGAAAAAGGAAAATCCAAAGGTAATAATGACAGCTGACACTAACTGAGCACTTACTTACGTATTCAATGCTTACAAATCCCTAAGTGTACTATCTACCCTCACAGCCATCCTGTGAAGTAGGTATAATTTTAGTCCCATGTTACATTGGAGAAAACCAAAGCTTAAAGAGGTTATGTGACTTGCCAAATGTTACATGGCTCCCTAGTGGTGAAGACAGGATTTGAACCAAGGTCTGTCTGGCTCCAGAGTTCAGGCATGTAACCACTGTCCTTTCCTGGCTCTGTGCTCTTCTATCTTCTGAAAGTCCATTAAGGCATTGATAAAATCCATTCCTGGATATGGTATACTTTAATGAAACAGGGTCTTCCAAGATCTCAAAGCAAAAATTGTCTTAAAAATAAAAACAGGCCGGGTGCAGTGGCTCACACCTGTAATCCCAGCACTTTGGGAAGCCGAGGCAGGCAGATCACCTGAGATCAGGAGTTTGAGACCAGGCTGGCCAACATGGTGAGACCCCATCTCTACTAAAAACACAAAATATTAGCCAGGCATGGTGGTGCATGCCTGCAATCTCAGCTACTTGGGAGGCTGAGGCAGGAGAATCGCTTGAACCCAGGAGGCAAAAGTTGCAGTTAGCTGAGATCACACCACTGCACTCCAGCCTAGGCAATAGAGTGAGACTCCATCTCAATAAATTACAGTACAATACAATACAATACAATACAATACAACACAACACAACACAACACAACACAACACAACACAGAAGATGAATTAAAAGGAACTCTGAGGCCATGATCTGGGATCCTGCAATGAGGTTTGCTAACTCTTACTTCAAAGTCCCGGTCCCAAGCTTACAGTGTTTGGGCCTCTTGGGCTGCATATCCAGTTTCATTTGAAGCTGCTCATCAACAAGCCTCCTCTATTTAAATCAGGCTGGACTCCTTAAAATTCCTACTACAACTTTTATGTATTCCTATCTCTATTCCCTTCCAGAAGCTGTTCTCCCCGTTGGAAATGCCCTGTGGTAAGATAAATCTGGCCACGAATTCTTTAAAGCTCTTCCCATCAAAAGGCGGAATCTATTTCCCCACTCCCTGGGATCTGGGTTGATTTTGTGACTTGTTTTGAGCAATAGGATGTGGCAGAAACAACATCATATGTCTACCAAGCTTTGGCTTCTAGAGACCCTGTAGCTTCCACTTTCACCTTCTTTGAACAATGCTATCTGTGAACTAGTCCTTTGTTGAGGATGAGAGACACCACATGGAGAAAGAGGCCCAGTCATCCAGCCATTACAGGACCCTCTCCCCAGGTCCCAGGCTGGCAGTGAGGTCATCTATGATGGGCCAACCCATCAACAATTGCAAACAGATGCAAAGTAGAAATGAGCCATCCTAACTGTGCTCTGCCCAAATTGCCAAACCAAAGAATGGTAACGAATCAATGGCTATGGTTGTAAGCCTTTAAGCTTTGGGGTGGTCTGTAAGCAGCAGTAGGTCACTAACATGTCTTTTTATTCCTTCGTTTCTAATGTGTCCACTTCCTACTTGCAAACTGAGCTCCAAAGTCACTTCTCCAAGAAATATTCCTGGATGAAATCTTCCCTGACAAAGCCAGCCTCACACAGGGCTAAGTAGATGGCCCTGTCTAATGTGATTCTAAGGGCACAGAGACCCCACTGTCTCCCTAAATACCTTCCCCATCCACTGGCTAATGCCTGGGATTTCATCACTACAGTATAATT
The DNA here is from genome assembly GCF_007565055.1 of Rhinopithecus roxellana. Lineage (NCBI taxonomy): Eukaryota > Metazoa > Chordata > Mammalia > Primates > Cercopithecidae > Rhinopithecus > Rhinopithecus roxellana. The sequence goes on along the minus strand of NC_044556.1, from coordinate 135,555,154 downwards.
GCTTATATAAGAGCATAATGCCTATTAAATTTTAAGATTCCCTGGAAGGCATAGCAAGTTTGTGCTTTTGATTTTGCTCTTATTATAAAAGCATACAGGAATAAAAAGTAACGCTAACGTAAGTTTACTTTCCCAAAGAGAAAAAAAAATTTAATTATGTGGACCAACTCAAACGTAAGCCTTTAGAAAGATAGATGAAATAGTTATATATCTAATTTCAATGTTTAATTTATTAATTTAATTAAGTGTACATATTTAAAGTCATATTGTATAAAATAACTCAATTTAGAAATATTTTTCCACTTTTCCATCCCATGAAGGTGTCTGATTTAAAGTTGCCATCTGTGTGTCTAGTGACAAATGTCTTCCATTTCATGAGACATGTTTTTAGGTATCTGATAGTTTTCCAGACATAATCTTCTCTTCCATCTAATTTGTTTTTTTTTAAACCGTGATGCTGCCATTGCCAATTTTTATCACAAGCCACAAGTACTATTTACAAAACACTAAAACAACTTTTTGTTCCATTCATCCTACAAATGTATATTTATGTTTGTCACAATGTAATCACTTATAGCATTGCTTGGTAAAAGGAATCTTCAGAAAGCTGGTTTACAATGACATTTAGAACTTGCAATTAATTTGGAGGCCTTTTCCCAAAGAAATGATTCATTAAATTTATGTAATGCTTTCTGGTCCTTGATTATTATTTTTAATTTTTTTCCTTTTCTTCCTCCTCCTTCCATGGTCCTTCTTTTAAAAAGCAAACAACCATAGTTATCTAAAAGTTTATGATTTGTTAGGGTCAATTCAAGCTAATGTGTCCTCCCCACCTAGCACTTTGTGTTTCAAAAAAAGTCAGTGAGCACACCATAGTGCAAAGGACTTTGGAAGAACTCAAATGCAACTCCTTTTCTGAGAGATACTGTTTGAGGGGGGAAACCAAATTTTCTTATCTGTTATATATGAATACACATTCATTCTAGAAACTTTGAACAATACAGAAAATTAAGGAGGTGAAAATAAAAATCATTCATAATGCTCCCAATTCGAAATCATGATTTCAACAGTTTGGTGCATTCTTTCCAGACCTTCTTTCTATGCGTTATTACATATTATGTTAAACTCAATCAGCTGTTTCTACTTATTACTATAACATACACATTTCCCTTATTAGAAATTCTTTGTATAAAGATACGCCATTATTCACTCAAACTCCCTCCTATTGCTGTAGATTTAGGTTATCTGGGGAAATAGCAATATCTCAAGGCACGCACCACCACACCCAGCTAAGTTTTTGTATTTTTAGTAGAGATGGGGTTTCCCCATGTTGGCCAGGCTTGCACCTTAGCACGAATGGTTTTAGATTCTTTTTTCCCTTTTTACTTTATTGAGCATCTACCCAAATAAAAATATACCAAACATGAATAAAGGGAAGTCCCTGCCTCAAAACAGACAAAGCTACCAATAATTAATTGTGCCAGGTGTGGTGGCTCATGCTGTAATTCCAGCACGTTGGGAGGCTGAGGCGGGTGGATTACCTGGGATCAGGAGTTCAGGACCAGCCTGGCCAACATGATGAAACCCCGTCTCTACTAAAAAAATACAAAAAATTAGCTGGGCGTGGTGGCAGGTGCCTGTAATCCCAGCTACTCAGGAGACTGAAACAGGAGAATTGCTTGAACCTGGGAGGTAGCGGTTGCAGTGAGCCGAGATTGCACCATTGCACTCCAGCCTGGGTAACAAGAGCGAAACTCCATCTCAAATAAATAAATAAATAAATAAATAAATAAATCATTGCATGAAATATGATGAGGACTTGAATAAAGGTACGGTCATGTGCCACACAACAATGTTTTGGTCAACAATGGACTGCCTATACATCAGTGGTCCCATAAGATTTTAATTTGTCTATGCTTAGACACACAAAAACCACCAGAGAGTGTCCTTACTATAGAGTATAAGGACACTCTATGATGTTCTCACTACAGCGAAATTCCTAATGATGCATCTCTCAGAACATATCCCTGTCATTATGTGATATATACATGTATATCAAAAGCTGTATGTATACACAAAAAGCTCTGGCAACCAAAAGAGAGAAAGTTGACAGCTCAGGGGAGTGGTCCGAGGAAATTTCATGGAAATTAGAGGACTTGGGGACTTCTTGTTTGTTTGTTAATTGCTTCTTTTTAAAATATTAAGACTTAATTTTGAAAATATTTGCAAGAAGAAATTTTTAAGACTCTTTCCCCATCTAAATTCCCAGAACACAGTACCTCTGCTGTGTGGAAACTAGCCAGGTCACACCTTGGTTATGCAACAACTGAAGGCTTCCTGAATTAGAGTCTTTTCTCTGAAAGCAGGTTTGGATCGGAGGGAAAGAGTACAGGGACACCTGGGGCCTGGAGGGTAGATCAAGAACGACACCAGGACAAGGGCCAGCAAGACAGGCCAGAACAAGCCTGGCCTCTTCCTTGTCTGGCTGGGACGAACCCTGCCACTCTCATGCTCATCAATGCCTTGCTTTGCATTTCTGTGTCCTGCATGCAGCACACTGACAGTCACTGATTGTGCTCTCTGGTTCTTAATGTATGCATGTCTCGTGTCCTTCCAGTAAGTTCCTGGAGCTTAGTGGAGACAGCAATAATGTAACCGTGCTAAGCCCGTGAAGCTGGGTTCCACGCCAACTCCACTACTGACCGTGGGCTCTCTGTGACCCTGGGTTAACCCCAGCTCCCTCTGTGCTCTCATTTCTGCCCAAGCCACCTTGCTCTTCTCCTCTCTCTGTCTGTAGACATAGCCACAGGCAGGTGACGAATGTGGCCCTCTGACCACACTAACCCTACAGATTCTTCATCTCAGATGTTTCTTGCTTTTATATGGCACTTTGAATTTGACCTTTGCTCACGCTCCCTTAAAAAAAACAACTTTAAGATAGTCAATTTATTTGTGAACAAATATCTAAAGAATTGATCATGAAATAATTCCCCCTGCCAATTAGCCTCAAGGACCCTATGGCATTTTATCAAATGCAAATATCCCTATAGCAACTATTTTTAGACATCAGACTGGCTGATAGACTTAGTTGACACCTTAGTGTGGGAAGGTAAAAGTAAAAGAAGATTGAAAACAATTGGTGCAATGTAGATTTCCTTTCTCTGCTTAGGGCACAGCCTTCTGACTGCGCAAGGCTTCCAAGTCTTTTGTTTTAAGTTCCTCCTGCAGCATCAAGAAAGCTTCGTGTCTATCTCCACATGCCTCTTAGAAATAACCGAGCTTAGCTGTTCATCAAAATACTCCACTGGCTTCTGTTTTGGAAGTGGCCTGGGAGGCGGTATACACAAGGTATCAAGACAACACATACATGGCTGGTTCTGAAACAAAGAAACACCTCTGGGAAGAACCCGCCCCCTTTGCCAAAAAAATATTTAGAATAGAGGATAAAATTTCTCATAGAATTTCTCTCTCACAACCTCTGGGAGAAACAGCAGCAGTCGGCCATACTTTAAATTTTGGTTTGAAGCCCTCTTATATCCACATGAAAATGCTTGTCCCAACCCTACTCCCCTCACAAAAAAGAATTGAATCTACTTGAAAGTCGTTTGCTGACATTTCCAATCTCCTAATTCAGAGAGACCTGTTCAGAATAGATACCAGCTACTACATTAGAGGATTTATAGAACATAATGCTACCTCTGCGGGGAAAAAAATCTAAATATCACATAAGTCAGATAATTCATTCAGCCATTTCTCACCTTCTCCCACCACATAATAAAGCAAAGTATGAAATTCGCATTTTATTCTGACCAGTAGTCGCTAACATTTATTGAGCACTTACTCTATTACGGATTATACTTAGTCCTTTTCAGTTTTAGCTCATTTAATCGCAGTAGCCCTATTGAGTACTATTATTATCCCCACTTTATAGACGGGGAAGCTGAGGTTTGGATATATAGCCAATAAGTCATAGAGCCATGTTTTGTTACATAGTCAAGGTCAGAGAACTAGAAAGTGGCAAAAACGGAAAGCAAACAACGGATAAGAGAAATTCCAAAGCTCAGCCTCTGAGCCACTGCACTAGAAGAATCTGGTAGCATGAAACACCTTGAATACATTTGGATTTAGGATGATATTTATTTACAGTTTGACCTTGAAAAGAACGAACTGGGAACTCCCTGGTAATACCCAGGGCCTCCTAAATGTAGAGTGCTTTTAACCTTGTCATCACGTGCCTCTTGTGTGGGAGACAAGAAATGACCTTCTGGGCAGCAGGGGAAAGTGTTCACTCAACAGTGACAAGAAATACTTGAAAACTAGATTCTTATTTTTGTTTTAAGAAGTACTAAGCAAAACAACCAATACAAAGGGAAATGAGACATGCCAGCGTTTGAACCTGCTCTCATACCTGCTCTAAGTCTGTGCCTCGGTGCATTATTAATATTTGGATGCATGCAGGGCTGGTGTGGAAATTGGTCTTAACACATACTGCGGTTTTCCAGAAACACTCACAAACCAATACATGTAACGGACATTCCATTTGTTAATGGGCACATATGTGAAAAGCAGTATAGAAAAGAGGCTAATACTAGAAAATTGTTAAGTCCTTAACTTCAAGTGTGTTTATATAATGGACACTGTCAATGTTCACAACTTAAATTTGGGTATGTGGTCAAAATAATGCTTGGGAAACATTTTATTAAAAATTGAGTTAAATTGTAAAAAAAGGGAAGAAAGGAATATTTGAAAACTAACAAAATGAGGAAACAGTCAAACATTGGTTTAACCGCAGAAGGCTGATATAAATTAGAGTTATTTGTGTGCTGTGTTTACATTTATTGTGCAACATGAATCAGACTGCACAGATTTTATGCATTTGTTATAATGGTTTTGTTTTACAGCACCAAGGTCTTCCCACTGAACCTCTCAGACCACATGGCAGATGGCTAAAGAGCAGGCCTTGTCCAGTCCTTAGGCAACACCCCTACCTTGTCACACAGAATTACCCAGTGTCCAGATATAACCAAACTGATTATAGCAGCAGAACAGCCAAGGAGTCTGACTAGGACACACATTAACTGAAAGGCATAGTTTGTGGGATTTTGAAAGCTTAAACAGGGAGAACAAAGAGATATTGTTCCAGGGCTTGATACTGGCCTCAAGCATTTGATACTAAACATGTGTAAGTTAGAGGTAATAAGAGAGACCTTCGAAAAGTGTACAGAACATATTAAGTGCTTAGTAATCTTTGGGAAGCTCTGACGCCCAAGACTTGCTTTATTACCAGGGAGGAGGAAGAAAGTCATAGGGTCTCAGCTTAGAAGGGAGTTTGGACTGGAGAGCAGTTGGGCTGAGCATCTGAGCCTATTGAGAAAGAGTATGCTTCAGGGGGCAAGAGGGAGGAGAAAGGGAACCCTCTCAAGAGTCTGTAGTAGAATCATCACAAGGTTGTCATTTGTGCTTAGAAGAGTGTTTGTTACGTTTATCTGAGATTTATTATAGAAGAAGAATATTGCCAATGCACCAGCATCTAAGTTATTTATGGATAACTAAGAAGCCAAGCATTCTGCCTTCAGTTCTTACATTTATCACTGACTTATTGTTTTATTCCTGGGAAAGCTTTTTAATCTCTATCACTTAAATGCATCCATCAGTAAACTGTGGGGAAGACAAAAGCCTCAGCCTGCATCCTAAGAATGTAAGAACCACACAAGATGGCTGCTGCCCATCAGGAGAGCCACCACTCAGCCCACTGAATTCCACCAAGCCTGTCATGAAAAATTCTTCTCTGCTACCACACCTGCCAGTGGAGGAGGGAAAATGAGTAGGTTGTGAACTCTCATGCAGTAATTCAAAAAGTAACCAAAGTGAGAAGAGTGGATGAGAATATGAATGGCCTGAAACATCAAAGGAATTTGAGACAAATGATACAAAATAAAAGACAAAGCAAACATAAGACACAGATGAAATCACAGTACAATATCCAAATAATAGTAAATAATATCCAAAATAAAAATAAAGAAAATGCCCCACTTTCTAGTATATGATGAGGATATAATAATAACAGTCATCGAGAAGCACAACGTTTAAGCACTGATTTTTAAACAGAGTTTTGCAAGCCAAAGGCATAAATAAAAATAACAGCCAATTAAAAATTGAAAGTTAAAACAGAGGTGGGGGGAGGATTACAGTAAAAGACAATGTAAAGGAAATCTTAGAAGCTTATTCCAAAAGATAAAAAAGATGCCGAATTAAATGAGGAGCGAAAAGTAACACAGTCATGAATATGGAGGATGTCTCTTTGGCATCTTTCTCTTTCGCTGACTTTTCAGTCCTCTTCCTTAAATAAATGATTTCAGGGTATTGCCCATTTCTTCTGACTTTTAAAAATTGCCTTACAGAACCACAAACACAGTGACTCAGACTGATCAAATATTTTTAATGGTAAATGCAAAACGGCTAACTGAAGGGTGGTGGTTCTTGAAGAGCCAAAGAAACTGATAGCCCACAAAGAAGAATGTATCAGTGTTTACTCAGTGCTGTGCAGGGAGAGAGACTCTGGGGACACATTTTTATTTAGACTTTACATTGTTGCCTTAAGGGTTCACCTCAAGGTGAATCAATGAATTGGATTTTTTTTTTCTTAATGGGTAAAATTGAGTACCAGATCATGGACCCACTGTGAGGGAACAAATTGAAGTAGCATTTGCATCTCTCTATGCCATGTTGTAACCAGCCCTGTGAAGTTCTATCACGGTGCCTTCCAGATGCCATTATGCAGCGATTTCTAGCCAGGCCTTATTACAGACCCCAAATGGGTCAAGAATTTCTTCCATTCCTGAGCAGTGTTCTTCAATTGTGACTTTAAGAGAAACAAATAAATTCCGGGTTTTTTTATTATTACACCCTAGGCAAACTAATACACCAATTTTATTCTACAATGAGCTGCAAATATCTCAGCTACTTACGGATATGCCATCTACATATAGGTGTTATTTTAGTTCTGACCACCAATCTCTCTGGCCCCAGGTGGCTAAGTCGGCATTTCATCTCTATGTCTGTCTTTAGAGTCTTTATCTGATTCTGAGCATTTTTCACAGGTATGGTCACATACAACACAGACATATGTCCTTCCAGATAACCTCTGAATTTACTTAATGGCCAGGCATTAAATAAAGCTTTACCATGCTAACTGAAAAAGTTCTTAAGCTGTCCTTACTATCTTCTATTTCCCAGTGCCAGTCTGTAGAATATACAGAAAAAACTACCGGGGATCAAGTTCAAAACACATATTTCTGGGGCCCATCTCCAAAGATTCAGAAATAAGACCCAGAAACCTGTATGTTTAACATATTTCCTACAAGGAGTACAAAAATGGACAAGGGGATTGGCAGCATGGTGTAATTGTTACAAATACAAAGTGCCTGAACTTAAATATCAACTCCCACTTTTACCCTCTGTGTGCACTTGGGCAAGTGACTTTATCCCTCTTTGGAGGCGGGAGGGTAGTTGGACTGATATGGTTTGGATGTTTTGTCCCCTCCAAATGTTGAAATGTGACCTCCAATGTTGGAGGTGGGCCTTGTGTGAGGTGTTTGGGTTATGGGGGTGGATCTCTCATGAACGGCTTGGTGCTGTCCTCACTGTAATGAGTGCTCACTCTGAGTTCCCATGAGATCTGGTTGTTTAAAAGAGCCTGGTGCCTCCTCCCTCTCTCTTACTTCTGCTCTCAACATTTGATAGGCTGGCTCCCCGTTTGCCTTCCACTATGATTGTAAGCTTCCTGAGGCCTCACCAGAGGCTGAGCAGATGCTGGCACCATACTTCCTGTACAACCTGTAGAACTGTGAGCCAATTAAACTTCTTTAAAAACTGCCCAGTCTCAGGTATTCCTTTACAGCAATGCAAAGTGGATGAATACAAGTATATATGGCATTTTGTAAATATCAAATGGGTTAAGACTTGTTGATCCTTGAAATGGTATTAATATCTTGAAACAATATTAATGTGTATTCAAAAAAACTCATTCCTTGCTTCATACACTTCTATGTATTGTTTTAAAGGTTTTTTTTTTTTTGTTCGTTTGTTTGTTTTTGTTTTGTTTTTCAAATAAGCATGTAATTACTTCTGTAAGGTTTAAAAAATCTTGCCCTTCCCAGGGAATTTTGACACTAGGGGAAACTTGTACAAATCCACCTTTGCCACTAGGGAATTTGTAAGCTAGGCTGCATGGATGATGGCACTCTCTCCTCCCTGTCCATTTATGCATTTAGCTGTGTTGTGTAGACCTTGGTTTTCTTGTGCTCCAGGCTCCTTTTGCTGCTGCCCTGGGTGAGCGTCCACTCTCAAAGGTGATCCTTCTTCTTGGACTTTTGCTCCTTCAGGGCTGGCCTCATGCCTCCTGGAAAATTAAGCAAGGCCAGCCCAACGGCTGGGCCACAGGCCACTTCTCCGCTCCCTGTCTCCTCCTCCTTATGCCACTGGCCAGCCTATTCCACAGGCTCATGCCCTACTCTACCCCACTCCATTTTGCTCTAACACAGAATCTTATAGCTTTCTAGTCCTTAGCACAAGTCTTAATTCTACATGAGTTTACTAATAGGGACAGGATCCTCATCCAGTTTTTTTCATCATTGTATTTTAGTTCTTAGGACTGTTCTTGGCACATAGAGGGCAATCACTAAAACATTTTTAAATAGATGGATGAATAAATCCATCCGCCAGGCCACTCCATGCAGCCTGACCTATTGACTGTCTCAGGCAACCCACCTGTGGTCAGATGCAGCCTGCACAAGAGGAGGGTTTGACCTGCAGGTTTGCCATGAGGAGAAATTCACTTATGGAGACAAAGCAGCCCTATCTCTGGGATAGTTCCCATGCCGCCACTCTGCAATTATCCCTCCCACAGCTACAGGAACAGGAATGGAATTGCCATGCTTCAAAAGGAACTCACTCTACTCAACTACCATCATTCCATCAGAAACATCTTGGAATATTTTAAACCCCTGTAGTCCTTCCGACCCATCCCCAGCTCAGACAGACCCATGCCTGAGAGGCCGGCAGACCAGCTCTCAGACTCCTGGCTGATGACAGGTCCTCTTTAAAGCCATAAAGTAACTTGTGACGCCTGATCACTAGATACAATCAAATGGCAATAGGTGCAAATTGCTTTTAAAACAGTCCTGTGATTTGTGAATTAGCCAATAAATGCTTTTTCTAACAAAATAATCCACATATATTAGATAGTTTTGAGCTTCTTGGATGAGATATACTAAAACAAACATTACCTTTCATTCTAATATAGCAGTGAAAGTGAACTATGCTCCAAATTCCAGTCTATCAAAATGTAGGTATTTTACCCAGTTCCTGGTCTAGATCTTTAACCCGTTGATTTTCATCCTCAAGAAACACCAATTCATGTTATCTTGTCAAAGATGTAGAAGACTGGAAGGAATTTGTTCTAACTTTGCCACCTAGGATATGTTGCTTCCTCACCTATTAAATTTTATGTTTCAGTATTGTGAGATCATTTTCAAATTTCCTTATTTGAATCTCAAACTTTTACATAATTTCTCAGCATGAAGATAAAAAGGACAATTAAAATCCATGCTTGCTGGCAAATTACTCTTCTGATCCTGAGAACTGCATTTGCTTTACTTTCATCCTCCCTTATTAAGTATACTTCTAAGTAGTGACTTCATGAATTTTGCAACACACCACACCCTTGAAAGTGAAGGCTTCCACGGGGCAGGGACTAAACCTCTGTGTTGCCTTGCATAATGCTACCAGAGCCCTTATATTAAAAGATAGGCATCTTCCAGTGCCTTTTACTCTGCCCATTCCTAAAGCCACAAAGCATGACCTTCATGTCTCAGGCTTCTATACAAAAGCAGGAAAATCCATTGCCACAGGATTTGCTGCACTTGTTGAACGTCATCATAAACTGTTACAATATTTTGCTTCTCTGCTTACAAGGGCACACACCATGACTGGGCGCGTAGGATAGTGAAGAGAAGCACAATGACTCCATCCTCTATTGTTTCTGTACCTGCAGAGCTCATCTTAGCAAAGATACTTCATTCAAAGTCACCTTTTCCCCTTCTCATTACTTCTTCTTTTCTCAATCCTAACCAGTTTTGTTTAGACTGAGATAATTCTGTCTCATAAAACTTCTAAGTTATTTGCTCGCTAAAAAGAGAGAAAAGAAAAGCTGTCAGAACAAGGATGTTAATCAGGATTAAGAACATATTCAAGAAAATGCAAGTAACATACTTTTTAATTTCTTCAATCCAACTTCTAGCTAGGAAAATCATAGTAGAGAAATAATACAATGAAGGAAAACAAAAAATACGAATTATACTGAGTTGTTTGCCAGGACCCCACAATTTCCTGTTTTATTCCTTTTACTCTGGCCTCTGCTTCTCAAAGATCCTTCACTGGTTACTCCCCATCTCTTTGGCTCCTTTTTCCTTCGTGTGTGTGTGTGTGTGTGGTTTTTTTTGTAAACAGCCGAGGCTGTTAAATTGAGGGATAATTTATATACCACAAACTTCACTTGTTTTATAACATTTCCAGAAAGCCCTGGGGCTGCTGAGCAGTCCAGGCTCTCCTCCGACTGCCTCCACCAAACTCCACATCATTCTGCTGGTCAATGGCCTGCTGGCGTGCCAGTGCCTGCGGTGTGCTCCCGGCGTCCCCTCGACTCCCAGCAGCTTGTGTGTTTGCCTGCTACAATGTTAGGGTTTTTATAGGCACAGAATGGATGCATGGCAGGCCAGGGTGGTCTTGAGAAATGTAACATTTGGGCAGGAAAACAAAAATTCCTGTCCTCACCGAGGTCCGCAGGCACAGGCCAGGGGGTAGAGCCCTAGCCAGGGACCACGCCCTTCCCCCATTCCATACCATTTAAAGGGATCACGCCCTTCCCTTCCCAGCACTTCCCTTCCTCTGTTCTGTATCATTACCAAGGAGCTTAGTCTTTGGACCACTTTTCTTTATACTCATTCCCTAGATTATCTCATCCAGTCTCCACATTTTAAATACCAGGTATATATTCTAATGACTCCCAAATCTAAAACCCCACCCTACCCCCCTCCCCTAAACTCCAGACTCATCTCTTAGATGTCTGATAGATATTTCAAACTTAGCATGCTCAAAAACAAGTTTTGATCTTTACCTAAAACTGTTCCTCCCATAGTCTTCCCTAAACTAGCTAATAGCAACACTATATTCCAGTTGCTCATAAAACCCCTGGAGTCATCCTTGACTCCACTCTCCTCCCCACTCCTACAACAATCCATCAGAAATCCTATTGACTCAACTTGTGAAATATATCCAGAATCAGCCACTTTTCGCATCTACACTGCTGCCACCCAGGGCAAGCCACCGCTTTCTTCCCCTGGTTTATCGCAATAGCCACATTACTGGTCTTCTGCTCCTCTTCTTACTCCCTACACTCAATTCTCAACATGGGAGCCAGAGTGATTCTTTTAAAACTTGAGTCAGACCACAGCATAACTCTATTCAAAACCCTGCAATGACTTCCCATCTCACACAGAACAAAAGCCAACATCCCTACCATGGCTTACCGGACTCTGACCACAAGCACTCTGACCTCACTCAGCTCCTTGGCCTCTCCCCTTGTTCATGCTGCTTCAGTCTCTCTGGCCTACTTGTTCTTCCTCAATCTCATCTGCCTCAGAATCTTGACACTGATTGTTTCCTCTGCCTGTAAGACGTGTCACCAGAAAATTGGCTGATTTCTTTATCTCCTACAAGTCTTTGCTCTGATCCTACTTTTCAGTGAAACCTATCCACACTACCCTATCTAATACCATAACCTCTCTGCTTGCCTCTCAATCCCCTTACCTTTTTCTATTTTTTCTTTTTGCATGGAATTTTTCATGCTTTAACTTGACAAACTACTTCTAAATTTAATGTGAAAGAGCAAAGACCAGAAAAAGCCAAGGAGAATAAAAGATGAATAAAGACGAATATTATCCCTACCAGATAGAAAACTTACTATAAAGCCACAGTCATTAAATGGGTAGAGCAATAGTGCAGAAACGGAAAAATAGACCAATGGAACAAAGAGCCCAGAAACAAACTCATGTCCACACAGAAACTTGGGATATGACATGTTGGCATCACAAATCATTGAGAAAGGAAAACTATTTGAAAACTTGTGCCAGGACAACTAGGTTTTAATTGAAAAAAGATAAAAAGATAAAATTAGATCCCTATTTTACTTCATATACAAGATAAATTCTAGGGAGATTAAAGAACTCAACATAAAAAGAAAAACTTTCAACCTTTAGCAGAAAATATAGGAATATATTTATGACATCCAGATATGAATGTTTTCATAAACAAGACAAAAAAGCACAAACTATAAAGAAAAATACTGACATATTTTGCTACAGTAATATTTAAAAGTATGTGTATATCAGAGAATACAATAAACCAAATTAAAAGATATACCACAATCTAAAAGATGGTACATAATAATGCCTCGTTTCTAGTATTTATGCATTTTTAAACCACTAGCAATTTAAAAAGAAAAGATAAATAATTCGGTGAAAATGCTTTTAATGTTCAAGATAAAATTTAAATGTTGAAATATATGAACAAAGCAATTAGTTCACAGTAGAGGAAATTTATCAGGCCAGTATACAAATGAAAATACATTCAATCTCATTAAATTAACATGCAATTAAAATGATGATACTCTCCAATGGCCTCTACAAAAAATAAAAATAAGGCTGATAACACAAGGTGTACTTCATAAAGATGCAGAGGAAATTAAGTTGTTATACACCCTGGAGGGGTGTGTGAACTCATCTAAACTACTTTGGAGAATAATTTGGCAATTAATATCCAATAAAGTTAAAAATGTATGTATCCTAGAACAATAGGTCCATTTTAAGAAGTGTATCTAGAGAAACTGTCATATATCCATATGAAATATTGTGCAAGCATACTCATTGCAGCTTTGCTGGTGACTGCAAAAAATAATGGGAAACAATTTAAATGTCCATCAACAAGAGAATGCATAGATATTACATGAGATGAATTTCATCAAAACAGTACATTTCAAAAACATAATTGTGAATTTTAAAACAATGTGCAAAAGCGTATATTGATAGGATATTAAATTATGCTAATTTTATAATAACAATACAAAATATTATTTATAAACATAAGCATATCTACTAAAAATGTAAAACACATACATGGAAAAAATACATATGCTTTGCAGCAGATCACAAAATAGTCACAATTTTCCACCCCTCCTGGAAACCTACTCCCACTTACGATATGACTTTACTACCCCTTACATCAAAAAGCAAAGTGTGTTTTCCCATTCCTTGAATCTGGTGTCTTTGTGATTTGCTTTCACCAACAGAATAGAGGAGATGGAATGTTTTGCCAGAGGCCTTGCATTCCTCATTCTACTTTCCCTTCCCTACTTTCCCTCCTAGAACCCTGCTGCTACTTTGTGAATAAGCCTGGGCTAGCCTGCCGAATGATGAGCAATGCATGGCCCAGACAACCCCATTGCCCAGTCTGCAATCAGCTAACCGCCAGACATATGATTAAGGCCATACCAAGACAAGCCAGCACCCAGTTGACCTGCCAATTGACCACAGACACAGGGGCAAGCCCAGCTCAGATCAACCTAGGCCAGCTCATGTCCATAGAACCATCCAGCTGACCTATGGACTATGAGCAAAATAATAAGCGGCTGTTGTTTTAAGTCACTAAGTTTTAGGGGCGATATTTTTCGACACAGCAATGGGTACATGATACATGTGCTGTCTTTGGAACAATTATCTCTAAGGAAAGAAAGAAGGGAAGAATAACATGGGGAGTGAGCACCTTCACCTTTCACCTTTTACATTTATTTATTATTATTATTTTAAGACAGAGTCTCACTCTGTCACCCAGGCTGGAGTGCAGTGGCTCCATCTCTGCTCACTGCGACTCCACTTCCCAGGCTCAAGTAATCCTCCCACCACAGCCTCCAGAGTAGCTGGTACTACAGGCACACACCACCATGCCCGGCCAATTTTTCTATTTTTCTATAGACATGGGGTTTTGTCAGTTGCCCAGGCTGGTCTCAAACTTGTGAGCTCAAGTGATCCTCCCACTTTGGCCTCCCAAAGTGCTAGGATTACAGGTGTAAGTCGCCACTCCCAGACTACACTTAATTTTTTAAGAATTTAAAAGTCCTCAAATCTCGCGTTACATCTGGGTAGTAGCAACCGGGGAGTCTGTTCTATTATTTTTGGGATTATTTCTGAACACCTGAAATGCGGCCTAATTGTTTAAAGAAGCATGCTGCCATTCTTTATATTTTTGTCATGTTCATATAAATATGGTAGAAGTAGAAAGGGCTGAAAGGTCTGGTTCACCGTTTGAGTCTCATGTAGACTGGCTACATAGAAACTTGGAAATATTAGACCTTGACTTATATAACTGACCTCATGAGCCACAGTGACTCAGACTGACCAAATATTTTGGTCACACCCCATTTTGTGGTAGAGTATAAACATGAGTTAAGAGAAAAACATCAAACTCTCAATTAATTATATTCAAGAAACAAATTTTCTTTGATGAAAAAAAGATATTTTTAGGGCAAAACAAACTGGTATCAAAGGTATTCTTTAGTTTTCAGATTAAGTCCTGGCGTCAGTGTTGATTCAACGTACTTTTCTGATGTTCAATATTAAGGTAGGAGTGTGGTATGCTGCTGAAAAATATTTTCATCAAAGACTGAAATAAAATGAGTTTTCTATTTGATCTTCACTTTACCAAAAAATTAATTGTGTATCACAAAAACAATGCTGATTTTATTGAAATAGAATTATTTCAATTTTGTTTCAATGTAATTCCATGATTAAAAAAAAAAAAAAAAAAAAAAAAAAAACACCCTGTGAGAGGATGTAGGTGTAGGAACTGTAAATAATTTATGCAAAATGAAGCCTGTCCATAAATTCCAAGCCCCCAGTGAAACCTATTGAAAAAGTTCCATTAATCTTCACAAGGCAAGATATTTCTAAGGGGTCAATGTCCCTGATTTTGATGGGATCTTTTTACCCTAAACCCCACAAACAAATTAAAAGAAGGACCAAATTTTTACCTATAACTTTGGGTGAAAACATAAACAGGCTGTAATCAGTCTCTCTGCAGTACTAGAGCCAGTACTACAAACACTTCTTTTATATGGAAAGGAATGGAAAGCTCTAAAGCCAACATCATTCCAGGTGGTAAGAGATAAGAAAAGGCATTTGTGGCTAAAAGACAAGGTCTTCTGGGACTTGGGAGAGGCTGATGTGAGACAAACAGGGACTTGGAAGAGGCTGGTGTGAGACAAACAGACAAAACAAAATAGAAAGTACATGTTCTGAAGCAAGTCACATCACATACAAGCCTAGGCAGCAGAATACGTCAAGGCTACACAGAGCTGAAAATAAATTAATTTGATTTATAAACGGAGGTGCAAGGGTAACTCTCTCCAATTTACTTATTAATTTTAGATATATATATACACACACACACATATATATTTATATTTATGGCCTTTTTTCCTTTCTGCTGATTCTACCATTCGTAAGTGATTACAATACAGTCTGTTAATCAGCTTTTTAGGTTTAATTTCTAACAAAGAATATCTGTAGAGTTTTAAAAGTTAGTATAGCAGAAGGTCAGGATAGCAGGGTGAACCAAATTGCAAAATCACTTATCCCAATATTTGAGAAAACAAATCAAAAATCTATAACAAAAACAATAAAATAGAAATAGTACTTAGTATGTACCAGGCATTATTCTAAGGACTTTATACATTTTAACTCATTTAATAATATCATATCTTTATGGAAAATAATATTATATCCTCATTTTACAGATGTGGAAACTGAAACACAAATTATAGCTAGTAAGCAGCAGACCTGTAATCTGATTCCCAGTGGTCTCAATTCAGAGCTTGTGTTTTTAACCGCCACACTATACTGCTCTCAGATAGACAAAATAGGCAAATAAGTGAAAAGCAAGAAAAAAAACCCACCATTACCAAACAAGGAAAGGACCAAAACTTATGCCTAAACAAACAAAACAAGAAATAAAAGGGATTGAGAAGGTATATTAATCCTATTCCCAATTACCAGAAGCAATATTGTATTAATATTTTGAGTGAAAGAAGCCCAAAAAATTCTCACTAATATACCTTCCCTTACCCAAAATAAACAATTTGGGGAGAGGTGAAACAGTGGAGTGAATAAGCAACATCAGGAGTTAAATACTCCAGGCCTTATCATTTTCCAGAGCTCCATGAAGAATTAGAGAAATGATCTAAGGCCTGGGAGAATCAGTCCAAGAATAAAATATGCCCCAAACTAGTTTGATGGCTCTTTGGTATAGAATATTTAGCAATATCTCAGATAAAAAATGAGCTCAGGTCTTCCAACAAAGACTGCATTTAGTTCCAATCTCAATATGCAGCCTACAAATCATGCCCTAAATGGAAGAGAAACAAATCTCATATAAGTTGGAAATCATCCAAAAGAATGTACCTATATCAGAGAAAATTTTAAGAAACACATTCAAAATGAACATGAGCTGGGTGCGGCAGCTCACCCCTGTTTTCTCAGTACTTTTGGAGGCTGAGGCAGACGGATTGCTTGGAACCAGGAGTTTAAGACCAGCCTGGGCAACAAAGGGAGACCCCCATCTCTACAAAAAATACAAAAATTATTTGGGCACGGTGGCACACACCTGTAGTCCCAGCTACTCACGAGGCTGAGCTGGGAGGATTGCTTGAACCCAGGAGGTGGAGGCTGCAGTGAGTGTTAATGGCACCACTGCACTCCAGCCTGGGCAATAGACTGAGACCCTGTCTCAAGAAGAAAAAAAAAAAATGAGCATGATATACTCGGGAGGCTGAGGTGGGGGAATTGCTTAAGCCCAGGAGTTTGAGGCTGCAGTGAGCTATGATCACGCCACTGCACTCCAGCCTTGAGATTTTGTTTCTAAGAAAAGACCAAAAAAAAATGAGCATGATAAAAATTAATGATATGACAGTGGCAAACACTACACACACAACCACACAAGAAAGGAATATGACAAATTAAGGACCCTATCTGGAAGAAATCACAACCTAAGGAAAATTCCCTGTGTGTGTGTTTTATCACAAAACATTAAAAGAACATAAATTCAATGAAGCACCATCTCAGTCAATCAATAAAACTGGAGAATAAAACAATTAAATAAGATGAAAAGACAGTTTGTAGACTTATGAAAACTAATTGAGCACCAAAACTACACCACTGGAGTAGGGATCTGAAAACTATGGCCCCTGAGACAAATCCAGGCTACTGCTTATTTTTATAAATAAAGTTTTATTGGAACACAGCCACATCCACTTATTTATGTATTGTCTATGGCTGCTTTTGCACTACAACAGCAGAGATGAGTAGTTGCAATGGAAACTTTATAGTCCACAAAACCCAAAATATTTACCAAGTAATCTTTTACAGAAAAAGTTTGCCTGGCTGGGAGTGGTGGCTCATGTCTAAATCCCAGTGCTTTGGGAAGCTAATGTGGGAGGATTACTTGAGGACAGGCTCGAGACCAGCCTGGGAAACATAGCTAGACTCCATCTCTACCAAAGAAAAAAAAAATTGCCTAAAAAATTAGTACATTATAAATGACCTGGGCCTTCCTGTCCGGGGCTCTTCTACCCCACTTCTGTGCTGCTATAATACTTTCTTGTTACACTCTAGAATTGAATGCTCACTAGTTTTAAATGCAGTATGAGTTGGTTGGTCACACTTTCGACCTCTGGAACTTCAAACCAGGCCCTTGGAAACTACCACATTATTAGATGCCTTGAAATACATAGATTTCTCACCCTCAGCTTAAGCCAAGTATCTTTGAGAACATATAATTATAATAGGTAGCATTTATTTTATTATTTTGGGGGGAAATAAGAGTCAACAAACATTTATTTGGTGCTACATGCTGGGTAATATTGTGCATTTTTAAGAATATAGGAAAAAATGGTAAAGGTGGTATATAAATAAAATTTGGCAATATTACCAAAGTGGAAAATACTTCCCTCCTGCATAGTAACCTAAAAAATGAGACGTTAAAGGAGAAAAACCAGGTTCAAATTTTGTAACACTTTATTTATATAAACATGTTTTATTGGAAGTATCATTGTAGTAAACATTTTAGAGACTTATTTACTTTAATAATTTTCAGAAAAAAAGTATTAGACTGTAACTCCAATTATGAAAGATTTATAATTCTTTCAAAAATTTACAAAGTACAGTGCAAATTATATGTTACTACTTTAACCTTGGCTAGGGCTAAACAGCACATTTTATTTTCAGTGGTCATTGGACTGGAATTTACTACTTTGAGGCAAAATAACCCACTGGACTAGTCTGATACCAACTCCTGAAATCTCTAATCCAAGCTCCACAGCTCCCTTGAGTGTTTCTTACTATTGAACAGAACAGAAGTCTATTTATTCGACAATAATTTTGAAGTATTGTCAAGAAAGCAATTTTTGTTCAGAAACATTTTTCAAAATGTACATAACTGACTGTAACGTCACTATTTTCTATATTCTCTGTGAACATTACATTTCAATTTTTATTGCACTCAGTTGTTAAGGTGTGTCAAAATAGATATTGTTAGCTAATGTAACATTTTAGCTTTCATTTTGCAAATATTTATGCAATGCAAACCACGTTCTCCAGGCTCTGTGAGAGGAACTGGATACACTAATAAATAAGCCACAGGCTTTTTGGAATTTAAAGTGAAGAGTACAGATGAGATCTTCCAAGATAGTTATGTAAAACAGGAGTAGAGAAAATGTTTCTTTTCATGTGCAAACTCTGATCATTTGATGACTGCCTGAAGCGTTTTTTAGAATTCTAGGATAGAATCAGGATTCACAGAAAATTGCCAAAATCAATTAACAACATCTGCCATGGGCATGTGTGATTTGATGCATATTGTATGTTTATAACTTTTGGTAGCATTAATAGAAAAAAGGACCAAGTATGGAATACTGGATATCAGTAATTATGGTATGGGTGAAGGAAGAATAAGAATAGCAGAAAACTATTCAATGGTAACACCATGGAAGCTAGAGATTATAAAGTATAGTGCAAATTATATGAATTTATAAGAAGTGAATTTTCAGGAGGAAGTACTCAATAATGTCAATTTTTTTCCTTGCAGAAGAAAGTTTGGTAAATTATAATTCATTGGTGACTTCTCTGAAAGCAGTTTCAGTTGATTGGTAGTTGAAACAAGTATAGTAACTAAGGAAGTAAGAAAGTAGGCACAAACTACATAGTTCTAGAAATCTAAGATTCTTCACACTTCCTACTGCTTAATAATATACAATAATGCATTGGTTCTGGGCTTATTTCTTTTTTTTTTTTTTTTTTTTTTTTGAGACAGAGTCTCGCTCTGTTTCCCAGGTTGGAGTGCAATGGCATGATCTTGGCTCACTGCAACCTCCGCCTCCCAGGTTCAAGCAATCCTCCTGCCTCAGCCTCCCAAGTAACTGGGATTACAGGCGCCCAACACTACACCCGGCTAATTTTTTTTTTGTATTTTTAGTGGAGACGGGGTTTTGCCCTGTTCGTCAGGCTGGTCTCGAACTCCTGACCTCAGGTGATCTGCCTGCTTGGGCCTCCCAAAGTGCTGGGATTACAGGCGTGAGCTACCACGCCCAGCCTGGGCTTATTTCTTTGTTCACAATTATGTACCCTGAAATTGCAACATCTAGGCTGCATTCTTCTGGTACATCCATATCCCCATTATACCACTTTTCTCTGTAAACACAGATAGTTCTGGGAGCCTATTTTACATTATTCTGATGCTACACTCATACATCTACTTTGTCTTTTATTTGCTAAATTATTGATTTTTAGTTTTGCTAAATAGTGTTTTCTGTTTCAATAATATGAAATATGCTATTACTATACAATATTTACAACTCCCAGGATATCAGATGAGCATTTCTAATGGCCTTCCTCAACTAAAGTTCAATAATGAGTTCTGAGTCTCAGAATCTAATTTATTAATCAATATCTTAGATTTTTAAAAATCCTTTTACAATATAAAAAATCCTCAATTTGATTAGGGTACGCTAGTGTAATTAATTCAGTAAGAAATATTTAATCTAAATCATACTGTGGAAAAAAGGAGAAATAATATGTGCCTTAAATATGATTTCTAAGCCAGGTATGGTGGCTCACACCTGTAATCCCAGCACTTCGGGAGGCCGAGGCAGGCAGATCACGAGATCAAGAGATCGAGACCTGGCCAACATGGTGAAACCCCATCTCTACTAAAAATACAAAATTAGCCAGGTGTGGTGGCACATGCCTGTGGTCCCAGCTACTCAGGAGGGTGAGGCAGAAGAATCGCTTGAACCTGGGAAGCGGAGGTTGCAGTGAGCTGAGATCATGTCACTGCACTCCTGGGCGCAAGAGCTAAACTCCATCTAAAAAAAAAAAAAAGAGTCATAATACTAAAAATATACAATCATGGGGTGACTATAACCAGTTCCAATAGCAGATCATGGCACAATTTGCCACACCTCATTGATGAGAACCTGGAAATACCAGTTTCCATTCACGTATCAAGTCTTGTTCTAGGGAAAGAACTGCACACAGTGTTTCAGGTTAATCTGATTTTATCACACTTTTATACATCTGAACAAAAGAAATTAAATTGAGAGAGAAATTGAACAAATGTTATTTGCTGGGAGAAATAAACCATAAGCAGAGCTGCAGATTATGACCTTGAGTGTGTTCTCCCCTCCGAGGTTGATGAAAATGATCAACTAACATGCCTGGGTCATAGAGGTGAATTAGATCTCTGAGTTTCTTTTCCATTCTAATGCTCTATGCCACTATGAGTCTACAAGGCTGGGAAAGCAGAACAAGATACACAGAGAAATTAGAACAGAGATTAGCTTCAAACTCAGACAACAGGAAGAAAGCCCTTGTTTTAAAGATTAAGTTTGTACTTAGGATATTTAAGGAAAATGGCACACAAATTCACTCAGAAACAAATACTGGTCAGCCCTTTGTTCATTCTTTTTTTTTTCTTTTTTTTTTTTAGCTGTGGACCTATTATGAAGGTAAGTTATGGTCAACTAAAATGTGCCTGTACAATCAAATCCTCCTTGTAAAAGTCAGGATGAAGGAAATGCCAGTCTATTACATCATGCATCACTAAGTGAGTAACTTAAGCTATGTCAATAGCTTGTGTAACAAGAATAAATCCATTGTTATTAAACATTAGAGTAAGACTTGTGTCACATAATTTAAAAGTCAGGATCAAAGCTTTGTTGTGGCACATATAAACTACCAGCTCACGGCTTCATGATCACATTTTATTACATTAGCAAGATTTTTTCCATTTATGCTTATGTCTAGTAAATATTTAGTCTTAATTTGGGGGGGGGAAGTTCTTAAATATAGACCAATCTCAAACATAGCCAAAAGCTTCATTCTGCCAAGCAAGTCATTCTTCATCCCCTAACTAAATTTTTTAAAAAATCTATCTTTGAACTTTATTTTTAATGACCAATTTAGTAAGATAAAAGATATAAGGTCTCTCACCTGTACTCTCATACTTTGGAAAGCCAAGGTGGGTGGATTGCTTGAGCCTAGGAGTTCAAGACCAGCCTGGGCAACATGGCAAAGCCCTGTCTCTACAAAAAATACAAAAAAGTAGCCGGGTGTGGTGGCATGCCCCTGTAATCCCAGGGACTCAGGAGGCTGAGGCAGGAGAATCACCCGAACCTGGGAGATGAATGCTGCAGTGAGACACGATCCCACCACTGTACTACAGCCTGGGCAACAGAGCAAGACCCTGTCTCAAAAAATTAAAAAAAGAATAGATAAAAGGTCAAATCACCTGGTTCTTTAGAATCCCCAAGTGAAATCTAGTTCTAAACAGATGTATCAGGTTTCAGTTCGCATTTGCCAAAATGTCGAAAAAGAACCTCACCATATTTTCCATTTAAGTAATAATATATTCAATCTTTACTATGTTTTGATTGTACTAAGCATTTTACATGATTTATCTCATTTAATTCTCACAGTAATTTCAGGGGTAAATATCATTATCCTCATTTACAGATAAGGTAACAAAGGTTTAAGGAAATTAAATGATAAAATGGCAAAGCCAGACTTTGAAGTCACATCTCTTAACCTTTGTGGCAGTGGAGAGATGACAGGTGGAAGGTGAGCAGTTGATTTCAGGATAATAAGAACTTGATTTCACACAGGAAGGGGAACATCACACACCGGGGCCTATTGTAGGGAGGGGAAAGCAGGGAGGGATAGCATTAGGAGATATACCTAATGTAAATGACGAGTTAATGGGTGCAGCACACCAACATGGCACATGTATACATATGTAACAAACCTGCACGTTGTGCACATGTACCCTAGAACTTAAAGTATAATAATAATAATAATAATAATAATAATAATAATAATAAAGAACCTGATTTCTAGCAAAATCAGGAAAATTGGAATTCTACTTACCTGATGTTGCTTTGGAACATCCATCAGGCATTCAGTAAATTCATAGTGATTGACAGCTGATTGATTAAACCTGGAATTCAATGCTATCATTATCAAAGATGAGGAGAGTTTGACCATGATAGCAAACAGATGTTTGCTATTATAACCAAACTCACTGAGTGGTTAAACCTGGAATTCAATGTGATTATCAAAGATGAGGAGAGTTTGATTATGATAGCAAAAAGATGTTACCATTCTTGTTCTACAAAAGAACACAGACACTCAATAAGGGTAAACAATTTACAGAAGTTCACAAAGTAGGAAATAAAGCCAGACACACATGCAGATCCTTCAAGACCAAGTCCAGCATTCTTTCCACAGAGCCACATGACCTTCCCAAAGATGGCTCTCTGGGCCATTCAGTGAGGGCCACTGAATGGCCCAGAGAACCATAGTGCCCACTTCTGATTTAGGCCAGTAGTCTCTGGTGTAGGGAGTATAAATTCCAAGGGATATATCATATGATCCACTGGAAAGTGGAAAGAAAATACTAAAATTTCTACATTGAATTTTCATCCCATATTTTTAAAAATTCTATTTTGTTTTATAATGTATATATTAGCATAGTGGTACTTGTAAGTCATTTTAAAATAAATGTATAAGTAAATATATAAACATTAGAATTACATGATACAAAAGATTTTATTGATGGGGATGCATAAGTTTTTAAAATATAGAAACTTCTGGTTAAGATCAATTTATGTACCTTGTCCTCTGTGAGCCTCATAAGGGTTCCAAAACACCTTATGTAGTGGTTTTCAAACTTTAGTGGGCATAAGAATCATTTGGATAGTTTGTTAAAAGTGTAGATTCGGGGTTCCATCTCTTTGTACACTCAGTTGATCTGTGGCAGGATCCAAGACTTTGCATTTTTAACCAATAACTAGGTAATTCTGCTCCAGGTGGTCTCAGGAGAAACACTAACTCACAAGGCTACAGTGACCTGGAGAATCTCCTACTCCTGCCACCAACACAGATCAGATACCCCAATGTAGTTTTGAGAACTAAAGGGATAAATGTTCTCTTAGGTAGGAATAACCACGTATTGCTTATGCGCCTAAAGCCTTGAATAAAAAATATAATTGTAATAGTAATTATAAAACCAGCCACCATTTATTAGACACCCACATCAGATAACTTATTT
This sequence comes from Rhinopithecus roxellana, assembly GCF_007565055.1. Taxonomy (NCBI): domain Eukaryota; kingdom Metazoa; phylum Chordata; class Mammalia; order Primates; family Cercopithecidae; genus Rhinopithecus; species Rhinopithecus roxellana. Next base: position 135,531,385 of record NC_044556.1, on the reverse strand, counting down.
CTGATTATCAGAATTCAGTAAGGTTTCCATCATCAGCCTGATTTTACAGAAAAACGGGTCTTAGCAAGGTGAAGTAAGTTACCCAGTATTTTCAATTATAGGTTGAACATCCTAAATCTGAAAATCCAAAATCTGAAATGCTCCAAAACCAAAACTTATTGAGTGCCAACATAATGCTCAAAGGAAATGCTCCTTGGAACATTTCAGATTCCAGATTTTCAGATTTTAGATGTTCAATTGGTATAATGCAAATATTCTAAAATCTAAAAAAAAAGAGAGAGAGAAATTCAAAACATTCCTGGTCTCAAGCATTTAGAATAAGGAGTACGCAACCTGTATTTTTTCTAAAAGCTTTCAGGCCCAGAAGAAGAAACTTTCGTTACAACTTTCCAACAACTCATTATCCCAGTAATATATGGGAGACTTAGCTTTATGATCTTGATTCTTTTTCTGCATTAAGATTTACATGACGTAAAGGTTGCTGAGAATCAGATATCCAGTTTCCTCATTGCCAGCCATTATCTTGCCTTTGTTCATAATGACCTTGGAAAGTCCAGAGATTGCTTATCTATACTGTGCTGTAACAACCTACCTAAAAAGAGATGTTAATTAAAGAGGATGACTATTTTAAACACAAATACTCCAAGGTATTTATGTAGAATTTCAACTCTCATGTCTTCAACTGGTCTCTGTAAAATGGGAGGTTTGGAGTAAATATTTGGTCAAATCCTTCTATTCCAGAAGTTAAACAATTATAACTTTATTAGGCAATGAATGACAGTCATTTATTTAGGAGGCTTCTCCTAGTTGCAGTGCCCGCATCATCACCCACCTTTCACATCTTCCAATGCAGACTCCTTTGCTTCCTTTGAAAGCAAGTGAGTAACCCTTGGGAAGTCCACATCACCCCCAATACTATATTGGCTGCCAGAGGCATGAAGCCATGAAGCAACTTAGCAATACCAAGACACTGTAAATCTCAAAAATACAATTTAAAAAGCCATGTTAATTGCAGTCCTCCCTTCTCTCTTGGATTGTTCACTTTGAGGGAAGCTAGTTGCCTTGTCATGAAGGCACTCAAGCAGCCACACAGATAGGTTGATGGCAAGATGGAAGAAGCTCAGGCCTCCAGCCAATAGCCATATGAATGAGCCAGTTGAGCCAATGATGCACTGCCTTGGAGTAGACCCTAGAGACCCCGTCAAGCTTTCAGACAATGCAGCACTGACTGACACTTTGACTGCAACCTCATGAAAGACCCTGGGCCAAAACCATCCAGCTAAGCTGCCCCCAGATTCCTGACCCTTAGAAATTATGAGATCATAAATGTTTGCAGCTTTAACTTTAAACACACATATTCACATACACAATAACAAAATTCCTAGGACTCACTTCTGAGATAAAGGGCCCAAAACAGTCCCTCAGAGATTTGACCTAGCAGGGAGTCTAGCCTGAACACCAAAACAGTGTTTTATAATCATGTTTTGTTGACTCATATTCCAATGTCAGCAACCCCCAAAATGGGTTCAAGAATTAACACACCCTTAGAGTTAGGCTCACTGGTATGCACCCTGCAGTCCCAGCTACTCAGGAGGCTGAGGCAGAAGGACTGCTTGAGTCCAAGAGTTCTGGGCTGTAGTGTGCAATGTAATGCCTGCGAATAGCCACCGCACTCCAACCTGGGCAACTTAGGTCATGTCTCAAAAAAAGAATTAACACACCCCTCCCATCCTGCAGCCTTCCTGGATCTAATCAGAAGGGGAATGGCAAGTGCTGGGGCAGTGTGGGTATGCTTTTTTAACCATAAACTCTTTGTTAGGTTCTGGCAACTCATATCAGATCATTCTGATCCTGAGCTATTCACCAAGCTTGTATTTAAGTGCCTTACAACTACGTGCTTTCTACCCATAATAAAGACAGCTTCCATTGATCTCCAGTCTCTAGGAGCCTCTCAGAGTTTTCAAGGAAGCTGGGTTGGGCTATGTGGTCTGTGAGTAGGACATACATGCTATTTACACTATTAGGCCATTGCCTCTATCCTACTCTGTTGAGATTCCTAGGAATTTACACAAACAGGTGTCAAAAATGAACCATGTTTGACCCCAAAGAAAGAGCAACGTAAATGAAAGAAGATTCTCATTATTCAAACAAGAAACTGGTGTCTTTGGACCTTAATGATACCTCTTTGTGACTGTTAATATGACCAGTAAGTTCTCTGGCTGGTGCAGCATGCTAGTGTAATAAGATAAAAGTCACCCTTGCATTTACTTGCTCCTTATGTGCCTGGGGCATAGCCTCACTAGAGTTTACTCTCTAACTTCAAGGAGAATTCTGTTATGAAAAAATGATGCTGTTGAAACTGAAGAATAAAGCCAAATATGTGTCAATGGATAACTATGGTTGGAAAGGTTGTTTTTAACATTTTGGCTATGTTTTGCAAGTAATAGGTATTTTCTAAATGTGCACCGACCAAATGATATGGCTCAGATACTATCTAGTAGCCTTTTTGATAACAAATTTTCCTTATTCAGTTCCACTGTCCTTCAGTGGAAGGACATAATTTGCATCGAGTTTCAGCAATGTAAGCATTCAGTAGTTTATTATCATTTGATTTCATAAACAAAAAGCAGAGTATGAAATAACTTCTGTTGGTTTTAGATTTTAGTAATTGTTTTTCTTTGTCCCATGAAACATTTTTTATGCTGAAAATTCGTCTTAGAGAAGCTGTCACCTTCCCTTATCACTCTATTTGTGCCCTGCTACACCATTCTGAACAGGCCAGGTTGAACTCTTCTGCCACTAACTACCTACAGGACACCGAGCCTCAATTTCCCCAACTTCATATGGGAAGATTTGGACACGGTGATTAAGGTCCCTTCTCATGGTAATATTCTATGGACACAAAATCTGGGTTTTGTTTTTTGTGTTTTTAAAGCAACGCTGGTGAAAAATTGACCTTCAACCTCAGCTACAAAACTTAAGTACATTAAAAATAGTCTGGTTCAAGACAATTCCATATAACTTTCCAACATTTCCTTGGATTGTGTACAACCTTTAAGAGCACTCAGCCTGTTCTTTTTAGCCTCTGCTTTTGTTTACCTCCCACTCTCCAAGGAAAGGCTCTCTCCTCTGTGTGTTCCTTGGTTGAAGTTCAGCTAAAAAAAAAAAAAAAAAAAAAAAAAAAAAACCAACCTTATAGCATTGTAACCTGTTCATTCCAATTGTTTGTAATCTGGCTGTGGCTATCAGATGTGGATTATGGGGAGAGTAGAAGTGAGCACACTGGTAGTGCTTTGGTCCATGTATATGTAGTCTTTATCTCATAATCAAATATCTTTCCATTCCTTTGAAAATATGTCTGTGTGGCCAGGCACGGTGGCTCACACCTATAATCCCAGCACTTTGGGAGGCCGAGGTGGCTGGATCACCTGAGGTCAGGAGTTCAAGACCAGCCTGGCCAACATGGTGAAACCCTATCTCTACTAAAAACACAAAAGTTAGCCAGATGTGGTGGTGCACGCCTGTAATCCCAGCTACTCAGGAGGCTGAGGCAGGAGAATCGCTTGAACCCAGGAGGCGGAGGTTACAATGAGCTGAGATTGCACCATTGCACTCCAGCCTGGATGACCAGAGTGAAACTTCACCTCAAAAAAAAAAAAGGGGGGGGGGGGGAAGAAAAGAAAATATGTGTATCAGTCCTATTCTGGTTTGCTCTCCTATTCCTCAGAGGTCACAGGCTGACCACCTGCAGACTTTATTTGGCCCATATAGATGTTTTGTTTTTCCTCCACATTCTAGGAGGACCAACCATTCCAGTTTGGCCTGGACTCTCCTTGTTTTAGCGCTGAAAGACCCATGTCCCAGGTAACCCCTCAGTCCCAGGAAAACCTGAATGGTTGGTCACCTATTTAAAATGTTGGCCCAAGACTTTTGTTGTTGTTTTAATTTTAAATTGGTTGTCAATATTTAAATAACAGATGATTTTACAGAAACATCCAGATTTCTGGCTTCTCTTTAAAAATGGAAATATCTGACACAACTACACCCTCTTTCACAGAAACTATAAGCGGGAACTGAGTCACAGCTGCCCCATTAGGTAAGTCATGTTATTTCCAGAGTCCCACAGGCCCTGCCACTTTATACTGCCCCCCAGACTGAGGTGGAACATCGACCATTCATTATTGCTCTCTGGCTACTGTTTCTCTTATGGTAAAGGAGAAAGTGAAGTTCCTTATAACTACGTTTCTATCACAAGGGGGAAAATGAAAGATCTACCAATAGGAGAAAATATATTGTATGTATGTAGAAATGAAGACTATTCCTACCTGTTAATAGTCCTGGCCCTCTGTATCTGGCTATGCAGCCTACTGGTCCCTCTGGGCACTGAAGTCCTGACACACATCATGGGTTCTGTCATTTGTAGTTGATGGCTTGTGAGGTTGGTACTTTTACTTAGAAATCTGGCAGTGTTGGCCAGCGCGCACAGGCTGCTAGCACTCCAGAAATACCATTAAGCAAGGTCTTAAACGCTTGGTCCTTCCTAATAGGAATTCAGTTTCTATCATTTGCTTCTACTCCATGTAAAAATCAGATCAGCTTTATCTTCCCCACCAGGGATTTCTTGAGTTTCAGCCTCTAATTAATTTCTGTGCTTCATTCACCTTGAAGTCATTAAGAACTCTGGTCAAACACATAACCTATGCCTAGTAATCGATTTTAATGTTCTTTCACATGGAAATATTTATAAAATGTTCATCTCCTATATTGAAAACATTCTTTTTCCTCACTGTACATTCTTATCTGGGTTTGCAGGGAGCTAATCTTCATCTGTAAATACTGAAAAAGCAATTAACTAACGATGTTCTCAGCTCTGTGGAAGCAGAGATGGTGCCCTTTTTGTGGCTCATCATTTTAATATTGGCACATACCTGGCCCATAGTAAGCATTCAAGTAGCATTGACTGATTGACTAACTGAATGAGTAAATGAATGAATGCTCAAATGAAAAAATAAATGGTGCAAAAGGTGGTGGCCTTTTTTTTTTTTTTTTTTTTCATTAGGGCCATGATGGCTACTGAAGAAGGTGTAGGCTTTGAGGTTGGGAAGATATGAGTTCAAACCCTAGTTATTAATCCCAGCTCTGCCTTCCCTTGCCAGATGTCTTTGAACAAGCAGTTCCTCTGAGCCTCGGTATCCACACTGGCCTGACAGAAATAATACTATCTATGCCTCATAGGGAAACTATGAAGATTCTATGAGAAAATGTTCAAGGCCTCGTACAAAGGAGGTACCCAATAAAGAGTAGCTAATTAAAAAGTCATTCACAGGGAAGTAGGACATGGTGGCTCACGCCTGTAATCCCAGCACTCTATGAGGCCAAGGTGAGCAGATTGCTTGAGCTCAGGAGTTCGAGACCAACCTGGGCAACATGGCGAAACTCCATCTCTACTACAAATATAAAAAAATAGCCGGGTGTGGTGGCATGCACCTGTTGTCCCAGCTACTGGGGAGGCTGAGGTTGGAGGATCACTTGAGCCCAGAGGACAGAGGTTGCAGTAAGCTGAGACTGTGCCACTGCACTCCAGCCTGAGTGACAGAGTGAGACCCTGTCTCAAAAAACAAACAAACAAAAAAAAAAATGAAAGAAAGAAATCCTTAAGCTACCTCTAAGTGTGAAGTGCTTAAAATGGAGAATGCAAAAGTTTTAGAGTTTTAAGTTTCCTAACTTTGATAAAATCACATTCTTAAAAAGCACATTCTAAAATTTTGTTTAGTTTTTTCTATATTTCTATATTTTTTGATAAGCTGGGGTTCCCCAATTATTATTTCATATTGATTCTATTTAAAGTTAGGTTTTAAATATGTAAAACAGATAAACCAACAATATCTATAATTGCAATGGGCTTTTAAAGTAAAAAGCCCACAGATGCAAGATTAAGAATAAAAGAAATTTTACTTGGGAGGCTGAAGAGTGGGGATTGTTTGAGCTCAGGAGGTCAAGACCAACCTGGGCAAAAACAAGACCCTATCTCTTAAAACATGAAAAAGAATGAAAATAATTTGTGTATTTTCATCCCTCTAATATATGCGTACACACTCTATATTATGTGATCCAGTAAAAATGAAAATAAATAATAAATAGATTCATACAAATAAACATTTAGGAATATCAAATAATAAAAATAAAATCAAGAAATGGATTTCTTTTTTGCCAATACAAAAATTCCCAATCTCAGCTTCTGTGCAATTAAAGCCCTCCTTAAGACTTAAGTTTAACCACTGCCTTATGTTGGAAATAAATGTACATGACCAGCTATGAAAAACAATGCCTAGGCTGATTGATCTCATACTTTTCTGGTAAAGATAGAAGATGTAAACAGTTTCACTCTCCAGGAGATCTCAGATCATGGCTTTATTGAGTTCAGTTTGTCAGAGACTGATACTTTAGAAATGGTGATGCCATTCATGGTCACAAACTTACGCTATTGCATCTTAGCGGAAAAGTAATCATTCCCGAAATTGTATGTACACTGTCCATCAGTATCAAGTAGAAGAATCTCTTGACTATTTGTTGTTGTCGTTGTTTTTTTTTGTTTTGTTTTGTTTTGTTTTTTAAGACTGAGTCTTGCTCTGTCATCCAGGCTGGAATGCAGTGGAATGATCTCGGCTCACTGCAACCTCCTCCTCCCTGATTCAAGCAATTCCCCTGCCTCAGCCTCCTGAGTAGCTGGGATTACAGGCACTCACCACTATGCCTGGCTTTTTTTTTTTTTTTTTTTTTTTTTTTTTTTTTTTTTTTTTTGTATTTTTAGTAGAGACAGGGTTTCGCCATGTTGGCCAGGCTTGTCTTGAACTCCTGACCTCAGGTGATCCACCCACCTCGGCCTTCCAAAGTCCTGGGGTTGCAGGCATGAGCCCCGTAATAGCGCCCAGCCCTATTTGGTTTTGTTTTACTGAGACCTTTCTTGCCTGGCAAATATGAACTTGAAGATTCATTAACTTTTTAAAAATCACTCATCTGTCCATCCTACGTATGGTGGAGTAGCAGACCTCATAGCCATTCTAACCTGTTTCCAATGTGCCCTCCATGCTGCAGAGACTGGAAAGCTAAAAGCCACATCTCCCAGACTTCCTAGTAGCCAAGGTTTTGTTCCACCAATCACGTGTACTGGCATGAGAGCTAGAAGACAACACAGATAAGCTTCCGCTGCTTTGGTGCTTCCTGTTAGCCAACACTAGAATGTTGTGTCTGGTGTTTTTGAGGCAGTTTCTGGAGAGTATTTATTTCTTCTGAGTCAACCTGCTAGGGAATTTTTTTTTTAATTGGAGAAAAGGGATATAAATTTTATTAACGTATACACGGGGAGGACCACACACAGTCTTATCCCAGTTTCTTGATCTTGTCAGTTCCTAGTAGTGCTGACCTCCTTTTCATGCAGGTGTTCTCTTTCCAGAAGTGGTCATTTGGTCCCAGAGCCAGCAGCTGACCCCTCAGTGTCCCAGCTTGGCTGTAGTTCTCCCAATCAAAGAAGAGCAGTCTCTAACTTGGTGGCCCAGTCAGGGTGTGGTTTCCAAGGTGGTTCCTGAAAGCTCACTGTGGAGGCTGTTGCTGCAGCCTTCTCGATGGTGAACCACATTCTCTAATTAATCCCGTTCTGTTCTAACTAGCTAGAGTAGACTCCTTTTTTTTTTTTTTTTTTTTTTTTTTTTTTTTTTTTTTTTTTTTTTTTGCTTCTGGACCTTGACACAACCCTTAAACCCTTGAGACTCTCTTCCACCCTGAATTGATTAAAAGACAGACATACCTATTCAATCAGCCCATCAACAATGGGCCTTGCACTGTTTTAGACTACTGTTTTAGATTACTACCATAATAAATAAAGCAGATAATGTGGAGTGGTCAGGGAGCATTCATTTAAGGGAGCAGGGTGGACATAAACAAGATAATCTCCAAGACAAATGTAATGCAGAAACTAAAACAGAGTAACAATATAGTGAGTGACTCTGGCTGGCAGGGAGGGTTATGTAGGATATGGTGATCAGGGAAGTTTCTCTAAGCAGGTGTCATTTGAGCAGAGACCTGAGTAACAAGTAAACAGAGACCTGTGAATACAGCTTTCCAGGAGTGAGATCTAAAAGAAAAAGGCTGAAAGGTGAGAAGGAGCTCCAGATGTCTGAGAGGTGGAAGAAAGGTCAGTGTGGCTAGAGCTTAATGAGCACAGAGGAACAAGGTCAGAGCACATTTCATTTATTCACCAAGGAAGTATCTGTTTGAGCACCTACAATGCATCATACACTATTTAGGGTGCCTTCATTATATCAGTGGAAAATAGACACAAAAATTCCTGTTCTCATGGAGATTATATTCTATTGGTGGGGAAGGGAGAAACAATAAACAAATACATAGGTAAAATGCATATTTGCATTAGATCAATGATTCTCAACCAGGGGTGGATTTGTCCCCCAGGAGACATTTGGCAGTGTCTGGAGACATTTCTCTCTGTCCCAACCTAGGGAGGAAAGTTGCAGGTATTGAGTGGGTCAAGGGTGGTGGTGATGCTGCTAAACATCCTGCCAGGCACAGGATAATACCCCGCAACAAAGAACTGTCCCAAAAGTTGGCAAATCATGCCAAGCTTGAGAAGCCCTGTATGAGGTGGTAGCAAGAGTTACAGGGAAAACAATCCAAGAAAGGCCAAAGGGATTTCCGGGGGCAAGGTGGAGGGGGTGAGGAGCTGTTCAGGGAAGAGCACACCAGGAAGATGGCATCTGAACAAAAACCTGCAAAAGGAGCAGCAATGAGCTGCTGTTGATATCTGCAGGAAGAGCATCATAGGGCAGGAAATGACAAATGGGAAGTCCCTGAGGGAGGAATATGTTGGGCAAGTTCCGGGAGATCAGGAGACCAATGTGGCAGGGGCAGAGTGAGCAAAAGGAGGAGGAGCAGAAATGAAAAGCTTACGGGGCCCAGATGTGTCAAGCTTCAGCTTGTGCTCTGAGTGATCGGGAAGTCATTCGGGAACTTTGGGCACAGCAGTGACATGATTTCTGAATCCATTTTTGAAAGGATCACTTTGGCTGCTGTTTGGAAAATGATTCATAAGAGAACAAGGGCAGAAGGCAGGGATACCAACTGGGTGGCATCAAGTAGACTGCAAGAGAAGGAGGTGGTACAGATAACAACCAAATATCTGGTGTAAGCAAGGGAAAGGTCTGAGATGCTGGGCCCTGAGATGGGAGAGCTGTGAGAGAAGCTGGTTTAGGAGGCGATGGAGATCAGGCATTCCAGGTTAGACATATGGAGTCCGAGATGCTGATAAGAAATCCAAATGGAGATGTCACAGATTGTAGAATGAGTCTAGGGTTTACCAAAATCTGGGTTGGACATACTAATCTACTGGAAACAACAAACAAATGGCATCTAAAGTTGCAAGGAGCATAAAATCATCAAAGAAGTGAGCGTAGAGAGTAGTAGTCTGAAGACTGGGGAGTTACACGGTGCCCAGATTATACAGAATGTTATCAAAATGCTAGAGGCATATGGTCTAGCAGGATGCAGTGGCTCACACCTGTCATCCCAGCACTTTAGGAGGCCAAGATGGGCAGATCACCTGAGCCCAATAGTTCAAGACCAGCCTGGGCAACATGTCAAAACTCCACCTCTATTTTTATTTAAGAAAAAAAGTACATAATTGTTACTATAAATTCCTTACAGGAAAGCTAAAACCAAGATTTTTAAAGCAACAGTATCATGGATTAGTGGAGTTGTTTAAAGAATTCCATGGCAGGACCATAAAAATCAACTAATTTAAATCCAAAATATTAGAGATGAGGAGGCTGATGCCCCACATAGCCAGGTCACAGAAGAGCAGGACTTTGGAGTACCATTACCCCGGGGTCCCACAGCTGATTATGGGCACAATCAAAACAAGAAGCTTAATCTCCTTTCTTATTCTAATGCTCTTTCTTCTTTATCATGCTGAGAAGTCCAACTCAGAAGTCCAATTCAAAACAAAGAAGAAATTCTTCTGAAATAATCATTTCAACTGGGGGAGGAATTTGATTTGCTTACAAATATTTGATACTCACAAAACTTGTCTTATAGACAACTTGTAGCATAAAGCAGTGCACCTCTCTATCTACAGAAGAATAAGAACAATCCTGTGTACTAAACTGAAGGATGAAACACCAATCTTGTTTTGGGGAGGTAAAATAAGCTCTCTGGCAACTAGTCCTGTTGCTTTAGCAGCTAGGAGGAAAGTAAGGAAGTGAGTCAACATGGGGATGTAACTTGGTTAGCCCAAGATTTCATTCGTACCCTGCAATAAACAAGCCAACATTCAGAAAGCTGCTGTGTGTCCCTGACAGAATCACCCGTGAATGTTGTTGGTGCTAACAGTAATAGGAGGGAGAGTGATTCTGTGCTTTCCCTGAAGAGGATAAGAACTAATCTCCTTTTCATCCTTGTCTCAAATCACACTCACAAATAAACACATTTATTTCCATGGAATGAAGAAAGACGGTGAGGACTGCTATGGTCCCACTGTATACAAAGGAACAAAAACATCAGAAGGGGAAGTGAGCTGGCTCTGCCATCCTGTGAGTCAGTGGTGAAAAGACGGTATTCTATCCACAGCTTAGCCACTGACCATGTATTTGCCGTCTGTGCCCAGCAAGCAAACCCAGAGAGGCAGAGCAGACCCAGGTCTGGACTAGCTCAGCGTAGGGGGAGATGAACAAGAGTGTACATTCACATGGTGAGTAGCCCATATGGTACAACATGAACCAAAGCACCTCAGACCTCAAACCTCTGCTTTCAAGTATGCCAAGGTTCTCACTCTTAGATGCCGTTTGTACACTACAGGACAAATTGTGGGTTGCTCATCTTTTTCCTTATTTCTTTTTTAAAAATTTCTGAATAAAAATACCTTTTAAAATGTCTCCTTTGTTTTTGTTTTGTTTTGTTTTTCAAAATGAGTATTTGCAGTGCTTTCCAGAACTCTGTTTACTTCCTTGCTTCCACCAGCATAAAATTACTCTGGGAACAGGAACTATGGTTTAGTAAGAAAACTGTATTTGTTGAAAAAGAGAAATACTAACTGCATCTTCTGAAAATCAAAGCGTGCAGTAATCTACATCTCCAAAGCAGGTCTTTAACTCTCCACTGTTGTTTCCTGGGAAATGGGGTTCTTAAGCAAGTAACCTGAATCTTATTGAATTATTTTCCCATGTAATACAACTTTGCTTATTTTCTAGGCCACTCTTGGAAAAGTCTTTCCAAATTCTACCCGCACTTCAAGGCTAAGTTCACATACTATCTCTTTCCTGAAACTTCCCCGATCATCCCTCTCAGGCAACATGTATGTGTGTCTTGTGTCTAAATTTCTCTACTAGGCTGAAATGTCCTTCATATCAAGAGTCTAGTATATATTATTGAATCCTAGTCTTTCCTTACAGTATCTAACGTGGTGCTTTTGTATACAAACAGAGAAATCCCATATATTAATAGCTAGAAAGAGAAGGTTACTTGGTTACCAGACTGAAGGGGACATTCCTAGAAGATTATAGATATCTTTGGGGCATAAGTAAATATATCAAGAAAGGCTACTACCAAAATGGGGCATTTAAATGCACTACATATTATGGAGGTGTTCAGACAGAAAGTGGATAATCACTTATGAGATGTTAGACAGCAGCTGGGAAGGTAGACCAGATGACCTCTTGGCCCTTTCCAACTCTAAGTTTCAAAATGATTTTTAGAAGGATTGGTTAGCTGGGTAACCCCGTTTTGCTGTTGTCTCTGTGGACACTGCCACTATAGCAGGAAACTCTAAGAGCTTTTCCAAACAGCCTGATTGAAACACCCCAGCTTACAGCTTCTAAGGAATGCATCCTAGAACCTTCTAACTTTGACATTATCCTACCTTCACTTTACTTGGTCATCACAAAAGGTCATGGTTCAGGAAGACCACAAAGTAGTTGGCATCTGAACTCTTTAACTCTCAATTCCAGATACAGAAATTTAAGTTCTATGTCAATTTTGCACTCACTTGCTCTGTGCTCTTGGTCTCCCCAGATACAATAGACAGTCTGAGAATCATTTTCCTAATATTTGCCATTGTTGCTTTTTTCTATATCTCGTCAGTGGGAAATATTGCAGGGACTTTGGCTAGCTTCATTCTTTCTCAATAATTGTATGCGTCAGATTAGTGGCACAGAAGAAAAAGTAGCAGAAGAGTTGAAAACATGTCCATTGAGTATGCCACACTTCTTGATTGTTGGTGTTCCTTATGGCAACATCCTCACTCTCTGAAGGACATGCCCAAAACACTACTGCGGAGGACTATGCCTAACACTAGGGAGGCATACATTAGCAGTGGGATTTCAGGCATCAAGGGGATTTGGGGACCAAGTTAAGAGTGTTTCATTGTTGTCTGTCTATTTCTGTTCTAATCACAACCCAGACCATAGTAATGCTAGTCCCTGTGTGCTGTGTATGCAAATTTATATAGAACAAACAGTTGAAGGTGTCAAAATTAATCAGGACTCAAACAGCAATATGTTATGATAATCTGTTTCTTTATTCTAAATGTTTTTACTACTTTGAAAGATTGATACAGCTAAAAAAAGAAATGACAGACCTGTCACATGTTTCTTTCCACAAATCTACCTAACAATATAAGTGTTTTTGTGAGATTAATGCAGATTTCTCCAGCTATTGTTTTTATTACCATAAAGCTAAACACGCTATATATTAAATTCTAAAGTATAGTGATCACAAATTACTTAAAGTAATTCCAGCTAATTGAAAAACATGTTCTCCATTTAAAAATTATTTATTATATTTTCAAGAGCCTCTTTATTATCCTTGGGAAAATATGATCAGTGTGGGCATCTGTGGAAGTAGTTACAGTGCAGAATAATCAAGCCACCTCTTATGTTAAACAATCCAACAAATAAGAGCAAAATCAATTATTGCTTCAACCTTTTTCTTCTTCTTTTTTTGAGATGGAGTCTCACTGTGTCACCCAGGCTGGAGTGCAGTGGCACAATCTCAGCTCACTTCAAGCTCTGCCTCCTGGGTTCATGCCATTCTTCTGCCTCAGTCTCCTAGGTAGCTGGGACTACAGGCACCCGCCACCACGCCCGGCTAATTTTTGTTGTATTTTTTAGTAGAGACAGGGTTTCACTATGTTAGCCATTCTTCAACTTTTAAAAAGTCTTCTCCCATGATATTAGACCAGGCTCAAGAAGACATTGTGGTGATTCACTGCTTTTGCTAGAATACACTGAAAAGGCATATCCCAATAGGATTATCGTGAATCTAGCAAAAAGACAGGCTCAAGCCCCTTTTATAAGAATGAAAGATATGTCTAGGCACAATGGCTCATGCCTGTAATCCCAGCACTTTGGGATGCCGAGGCAGACATATCCCTTGGGCCTAGGAGTTTGAGACCAGCCTGGGCAACATAGTGAAACCCCATCTCTACAAAGAATACAAAAATTTCACTCTGGAAGGCTGAGGCAGGCGAATCATGAGGTCAAGAAATCGAGACCATCCTGACCAACATGGTGAAACCCCGTCTCTACTAAAAATACAAAAATTAGCTGGGCGTGGTGGCACACGCCTATAGTCCCAGCAACTTGGGAGGCTGAGGCAGAAGAATCACTTGAGCCCAGGAGGCAGACGTTGCAGTGAGCCAAGATCGTGCCACGGCACTCCTGCCTGGGTGACAGAGCAAGACTCCACCTCAAAAAAAAAAAAAAAAAAGAAAAGAAAAGAAAAGAAATTAGCCAGGCATGGTGGCACTCACCTGTGGTCCCAGTTGCTTCGGGGGACTGGAGTGGGAGGATCGCTTGAGCCTGGGAGCCTGGGAGGCGGAAGTTGCCGTGAGTCAAGATCATGCCACTCCAGCCTGGGTGACAGAGCAAGACCCTATCTCGAAAAAAGAAAAAGTAAAGACAGATATGTTCATAGTATCTCCAAACCCTGCCTGACTTCCCTAGATGCTAAATCAAATATGGGATTCTGTAGCCTAGCACATGTTGGTTATTTATTAAATAAGTATTACATTAATTCAAATAGCCACCAAATTGTGTTACTCAAACCAGCAATTGCAGGGGAAGGAGGACAACGTACTTGGATTTATCTTTTTCACCAAAGGCTTTAATTTCATCTGGGATCATCTTGCCATTGCATAAGTGCTACTATTGATGTTGCCCATGCTGGACATGGCCCTGAGTCCTTCACATCCACACCTCACTTTATGCTGACAAAAAAAGAAAAAGAATTGACACATCTCACTTCAGATGCTAAAGAGGTGAGGCATCTCACCTCAGTTGCTATAAACCTAGTATGTTTATACTGACACAAGTGACCAGAATCACATAAGTTATGGGACTTTCAATAATTTTTCAGGCAGCTATAAAGGAGGAAGCACATCCCTTCATTTTCCTGCTGAAAATCACCAACCAGGGCATGGAAAAATCCCAAACCCGGCACCTCTGCTTTAACCAGCCCTGCTGGCGTCCTGGCAGACCAATTTGGAAACCATGATTAATCTCCTAGTAAACAGAAAATAGACTCTGGAGCCAAGAGAAGCCAAACTTGAGTCACTCCCTGGAGACTACATTTGGCCGATCTAGCTCTACCTCCTCCTCCAGGAGCTGGCTCACTTGCCTGGTGACTTTCAGCTAACAGAAAGCCTTTCCATGGTGGCAGACTAGCACAGTGAAGCAGAGACCAAAGCATGGCTGCAGGTAATGACAATGAGCTGGGGTAACCCAGATCTATGCAGGGGTCACCATGGCCTATATGGATCAAATGAAATTGGCTGAAACCCTATCCTACATGAAATGGAAAACTCAACAAGCTTCCCATTTTCTCCGACAACTCAGGGGAAAGAAGACAATGTATCTGAGTTTCTCTTTGTCATCAAGCGAGAACTTCATCTGGTCTGTGGTTCATGTTGCCTTTGCATAAATATTACTACTGTTGTCCATGTTGGACATGGCCCCGAGTCCTACACATCCACACCTCACTTTAGGTACTTCCCCAAAATACCACCCATTCCAGGTTCTGGGTGTAACTAACTTTTATGGAAGATTCAGGGCAATGGAGAAGGTTTACATGGAAACACCAAAAATAATTTAAAATATCATTGTTCTCCAAAGCCCTTCTACCACTCTGGCCCCAGAAGTTTCTGACCAGTTGTCCTTTCTCCTCAGGCTCTGGCCTCCTGCTCTGCCCACTTCTTCATTTCCTGCTTCCTCCCCTCCCCTCTGTCTCCAGTTAAGCCTCTCTCCCTAATTCATGTCACTTCATGTAAATGTAATTTTGATTTCGCATCTCCTTGCAGACTGTGTCCTCACCTTGAACTCTGAAAACATTTTCCTAAAGAAAGACACCTCTTTTGCAAAGAGGAAATGTATGGCCCATGGTTCAAATACATTTACACAGACATACACCTGTACCTGTTTACCACCAGAAAACATAAGAACAGAGGTACAAGCTTTCAGAGGGTAGGCCCACAGGACAAGAATGGTAGGGCTGGGCAAAAGGTGAGGTTTTAAAAATGCATTTTAATTTTTACATATGAGTACTACTTTTTCCTCACTTTCCTAGGGTGTGTATTCACTGGAAATACTAAAGATTCTTGGTTGCTGTGAGACTGTCTGAGGCCAGGCGGGCCCGGAGAAGCCAGCTCCCACTACTCACCAACATATATGTGGTGCTCCTGGCACCTCAGGTTGTCACTTCACTTCCTCTGGGTCCCAACTGTTATTTCAGTCTCTACACTTTTGTTCATGCTGTTCCACTCCCGCCACTCCCCGACACACTCTTTTGCCTCCTGCAATGCTTTTCTACCTTTCACCTCCTGAATCACATCCATTCTTCAAGGTTTTTCTGCATGAAGTCTCCCAGATTGTGGCATTTGGTTTTATTCTTTCTCCTTCTTCTTTGTTTCATTTACATAGGCATTTCCTCCCTACCAGTAATATGTCTGGCACTTTCTCTGTGTTCCCCTAGATGAACTAGCACAGTTTCAGACACACAATAGATGCTCAGCAATGCCTATTGAATTGGTTGAAATAGATCACAGTGTCTCTAAACCAGAGTGTAATTAACCACAAATATTAATTTGCCCAGTTGAGGTCAGCTGAGGAAACCTGAAACCTTGGAAACAGCATTGTCAGGATATTTAGGTAGTTTCTAATACCAAATCTAGTATCTACCATTTTTTGTGACTTTGAGCCGATTATTTAACTTCTTTGAGCATCATTTTTTAAACTGTAATATAAGAAAAATAAAAATACTTGACCTGCTCATCTCATATAGTATGCAGTTGTAAGAATTAAATGGGTACATATTTATATATATATATATATTTTATATATTCATATATATATATAAATGATCTGAGAAGCATTGTGCAGAAGACAAATTATTATAAGTTCCAGGTGTTCCAGATCTCTTTTTAAAAGCTTGACTATTTTATCAAGTAGCATAGATTATATATAGACTATCTTCTAATATTTATTGTGAAACATTTTCCCATAAATAAATGCCAATATTATTTCCCACAAAACATTTCCTTAACCATAAAAAAGCTTTATGACAGCTTTCAAACCTATGCAAATCTCACCTATAAGCAAAATATGTCCTGTTTTTTTCCCCTTGTGTCAAGAGAATTTATTTTTCCTGTGGGATTTGCTGTCATATGAAAATTAAGATATATAAAGGCCATCTTTGATGCCAGCATTATGAAAATTATTACACTTTAACATTTGATGGCAAGTTGTGTTGGGAAAAATGTTTAAGAAGTGGCAAATTTTACAAAAGGATCACTAATTTTAGATATTTAAAAAATAATAAAAGTATATTTTCTTCTAAGACCCTAATAAATATTTAAGTAGTTTAGCATATATCTCCTCATTCCTTATGAGGAGTGTATACGTTTCCTGTGGCTTCTGAAACAAATTGCCACAAATTTGATAGCTTAAAACAACGGAAATTCACTTTTTCACAGTTCTAATTCAGAACTATGATTCGGACATTTGAAGCCAGTTTCACTGGACTGAAATCAAGAGGTTAGCAAAGCCGCCTGTGTTCCTTCCACATGCTGTAGGGGAGAATCCATTCATTTCCTTTTCCAGCTTCCGGTGGCTGCCCTCATCCCTGGTTGTTACTGAGTCACTCTAGGCTCTGCCTCTGTGATCACACTGCCTCCTTCTCTTCCATGTGTGTACTCTCCCTCTGCCTCTCTCTTAAAAGGGTCCTTGTGCCGATATTTAGGATTCATCCAGATAATCTGGGATAATTTCTTGTTTTAAGATCTTTAATCAGACCTGCAAAGACCCTATTGCCAAACAAGATAATATTTTATAAGTTCCAGGGATTCAGATGCACTGTCTTTTGAGGTGCCATTTTCAGCCTATCAAACGGTGGTTCTCAAACTTTAGCATTCATTAACATTGTCTGAAGGGTTTGTTAAAACACTGGTTGCTGGACTCCACTCCCAGAGCCTCTAACTCAGTAAGTCTGGGGTGGGGCTCAAGATTTTGAATTATTAACAAATTTCCAAGTGACAGATGCTGCTGATCATGAGGCCACACTTGGAGAACTACTAGCTTATCGAAGCTGTAATAATTATCTTCTTGCTTGTTTTTCCCACTTTAAGCTATATGTCACCAACTTTTTGTGCCCATTTTTTGTACATATTCTAACATCAGAGGTTTTGACAGAAACAAAGCAGCAAGCACCTATTTTCTCCTTTCAGATACTGTCACACATTCCTCCAATTAGAGCTCTGCAATTAGACATGTCCAGAGATGAAAAATCTTCTATAAACTTATTTAATGCAACCATTGGTTTCTGTGAGAGAAACCACAGGATAATTAGTACACATTCCTTAGCCTGACATTCAAGGGCCTCCATAATATAACTTTAATCCCCACATTTGGTTTGCAGCTAGATTCTTTGCAGCTCCCCAAATGCCCTCTGCACTCCTCTCCGAATAGAAGACTTCCTCATGTAGCTTCAGCTAGGTAGAATATCCTTTCATCACTGTTCAAAGTGCCAGCTCTGTCCATCAAAATCTCAAGGTCCCAAAGCCCAAATCATCTGCCTAGCCTTTGCCATTCAAATTAATATGGTCTCTCCCTTGGCACTGAACTCTCTAGAGCCTTTTGTAAGCTTTTTGTGATAATTAGTATAGTCTCTCTTGAATCATAATTACCTGTGCACTTTCTAATCCCTCCATGGATTATAAAATTCTTTAGGATAAAGATTATTCTTTGTTTATGTTCGTTTCTTGAGTGGCAGTGATAAATGTTTGTAAAATTGGCAAAAGAATTTTGTCTGTTGTTTAGCACTTCTTATCTCCTCCAACCTCTTTGCAGTTAAGAGGCACACAGATGTCATGGTTGTCTTTTTGGTGACCCTGTAGCACACGACTTTGGGGGAACTCCTCTCACCCCATTCCAGCAATGTGGTTCTGACGATGACTGTCAATCACAGTAACCCACATATAACCCATATTCCTCCCTATCTCTCCTACAGATGTGAGCCCCTTTCCTACATTTTTTACTTTGGCTTCTAGAGAAAATGAGCCCTTTCCTCTCATGGAAGCAGCTGGGAATAGGTTGGCCTTTCGGGGAAAACAGTCTTCAGATAATGAGATGAATATATAATGAGAAGAAGGGAGATGTGAGTCCTTACACCATCAGATCTCCAGCAGTTTCATTTTATGGACTAATACAGTTGCCATTTTGCCTACTCTGGTTCAAGTTAGATTCTGCCACTTTCAGTCAAGAGTCCTATCTAATCATCCATGTGAAGGGTAGAAGAACTCATTA
This sequence comes from Rhinopithecus roxellana, assembly GCF_007565055.1. NCBI lineage: Eukaryota > Metazoa > Chordata > Mammalia > Primates > Cercopithecidae > Rhinopithecus > Rhinopithecus roxellana. Next base: position 135,512,528 of record NC_044556.1, on the reverse strand, counting down.
TCCTTGTTATCCTTTTAGATTGTCCAGATGAGTGTGAGGCTAAACACCACAATAGAGAGCTTCCAACCCTCTGTGTATATAGATAATGCACTGTGTGTGATGATATTAGGTATAATGGAAACTTACGCATAATTAATTGTTATGAAGCTATAACAGCAGAAAAATAAAAACAGTCCAACACTTTTTTTTTTTTTTCAGGAGAAATATCTCCAGGAATCTTGGTAAGGAAGGCAAATATTATTATTTTTACTTTTGATACCTTAAACAGGTAAAGCCCAGAGAAGTCAATAGGTTTTAATAATGCAATGTAAAGATAACAAAAGAAATGATTCCTCTTAAAAGAATGGTAATAAAGAACCAAGAATGGTAGGTAGATAAATACATTTAGAAGATCAGAAAGACACATATCGAAGAAGTTTAACTAGACAAATAGCAATTTTCAAAAAGTCTTTATTTTTTCAATGGCTAGATGTTTTTTTGTCTCTGTTTTTGTTTTTGGTAGAACAATGTGTTTTCTTTTGGATATATATCCAGTAATGGAACTGCTGGGTCAAATGGTAGTTCTGTTTTAAGTTCTTTGAGAAATCTCCAAACTGGCCGGGCACGGTGGCTCAGGCCTGTAATTCCCAGCACTTTGGGAGTCTGAGGTGGGCAGATCACGAGGTCAGGAGATAGAGACCATCCTGGCGAACACGGTAAAACCCCGTCTCTACTAAAAACACACACACAAAAATTAGCCGGGCATGGGGGCTGGTGCCTGTAGTCTCAGCTACTTGGGAGGCTGAGGCAGGAGAATGGTGTGAACCCAGGAGGCGGAGCTTGCAGTGAGCCCAGATCGCGCCACTGCACTCCAGCCTGGGTGACAGAGCGAGGCTCCGTCTCAAAAAAAAAAAAAGAAATCTCCAAACTGCTTTCCACAGTGACTAACCTAATTTACATTCCCACCAGCAGTGTATCAGTGTTCCCCTTCCTCTGCAACCTCACCCATTCTGGTTTAATAATAGCTTTCACTGGTATGAGATGGTATTTCATTGTGGTTTTGATTTGCATTTTCTCTAATAATTAGTGATGTTGAGCATTTTTTCATGTTCGTTGGCTGCATGTGTGTCTCCTTTTGAGAAGTGTCTGTTTATGTCCTTTTCCTATTTTTTGAAATGGGGTTGTTTTTTACCTGTTGATTTGCTTAAGTTCCTTATAAATTCTAGATATTAGACCTTTGTTACATGTAAAGTTTGAGAATATTTTCTCCCATGCTGTAGGTTGTCTATTTACTGTATTGATAGTTTCTTTTGCTGTGCAAAAGGTCATTAATTAGGTCCTACTTGTCAATTTTTATTTTTGTTGCAACTGCTTTTAGAGTCTTTATCATGAAATCTTTGCCAAGGTCTATGTCCAGAATGATATTTCCTAGGTTTTCTTCTGGTGTTTTTAATTTGAGGTCTTATATTTAAGTATTTAATCCATTTGGAGTTGATTTTTGTATATAGTGAAAGGAAGAGGTCCAGATTCAATCTTCTGCATATGACCAGCCAGCTATCCCAACACGATTTATTGAATAGGGAGTCCTTTCCCTGTTGCTTGTGATTGGCAGTTTGTCGAAGACCAGATGGTTGTAGCTCTGCAGCTTGCTTTCTGGGTTCTCTAACCTGTCTATAGGTTTATGTGTCTGTTTTTTGTACAACTACCATGCTGTCTTGGTTTTGTTCTCTGGCTTTGTTCTTTTTGCTTAGGATTGCTTTGGCTATTTGGGCTCATTTTTTGTTCCATGTGAAATTTTTGAATAGTTTTTTCTAATTCTATGAAAAATGATGTTGGTTGTTTGACAGGAGTAGTATTGAATCTGTACATTGCTTCAGGCACTGTGGCCTTTTTAACAATATTGATTCTTCCTATCCAAGAGCATGTGATGTTTTTCCATTTGTGTCATCTCTTATTTCTTTCAGGAGCGTTTTGTGATTCTAGCTGTACAGATCTTTCATCTCCCCGGTTAGCTGCATTCCTAGGTATTTTCTTTTTTCTGTGGTTATTGTACATGGGACTGCATTCTTGATTTGGCTCTTAGCTTGGACATTATTGGTATAAAGAAATGCTACTGATTTCTGTACATTGATTTTCTATCCTGAAATGTTACTGAAGTTGTTTATTTGTTCTAGGAGCCTTTGGGCAGAAGCTAGGGGGCAGTTTTCTAGTATAGAATCATATCATCAGTGGAAGGAGATAGTTTGGCTTCCTCTCTTCCTATTTGGGTGCTTTTTATTTTTTTCTCTTGCCTGACTGCTTTGACTAGGACTTCCAGTACTATGTTGAATAGGAGTGGTGAGAGTCAGCATCCTTTGTCTTGTTTCAGTTCTCAAAGGAAACGCTTCTAGCTTTTGCCTGTTCAGCATGATGTTGGTTGTGGATTTGTCATAGATGGCTCTTATTATTTTGAGATTTGTTCCTTCAATGTCTAGTTTGTTGAGGGTTTTTAACACAAATGTATGCTGAATTTTATTAAAAAGCCTTTTCTGTATCTATTGAGATTATCATGTAGTTTTTGGTTTTATGTGATGAATCACTTTTATCACACAAAAGTGATCTGAATATGTTGAACCAACCTTGCATCCCAGGGATAAAGCCTACATGATCATAGTGGATTAGCTTTTTGATGTGCTGCTAGATTTGATTTGCTAGTACTTTGTTGAAGACTTTTGCATCTATGTTTATAAGGTATTTTGGCCTGAAGTTTCCTTTTTTCATTGTGTCTCTGCCAGGTTTCAGTGCCAGAATGATGTTGGTCCCATACAATAAGTTAGGGAGGAATCCTTCCTCCTCAATTTTTTGGACTATTTTCAGTAGGATTGGTACTAGCTCTTCTTTGTACATCTAGTGGAATTTGGCTGTGAATCCTGCTGGTCTAGAGCTTATTCTGGTTGGTTAAGTTTTTAATTACTGACTCAGTTTCAGAACTCATTATTTGTCTGTTCAGGATTTCAATTTCTTCCTGGTTCAATCTTGGGAGGTTGTATGTTCTAGGAATTTATCCATTTCTTGTAGGTTTCCTAGTTTGTGTGCACAGAGGTGTTTATAATAGACTCTTGAGAGTTTTTTTGTATTTCTGTGGGGTCAGTGGTAATGTCACCTTTATTATTTCTGCTTGTGTTTATTTGGATCTTTCTCTTTTTTCTTTATTAATCTAGCTAGTATTCTATCAATCTTGTTTATTGTTTCAAAAAACCAAATTTGTGTCTCAATTTCAATCAGTTCAGCTCTGATTTTGGTTATTCCTTTTCTTCTACTAGTTTTGGTATTGGTTTGCTTTTGTTCTTCTAGTTTCTCTAAGTGTGATGTTAGGTTGTTAATTTGAGGATCTTCTTAACTTTCTGATATAGGAATTTAGCACTATAAACTTTCCTCTTAACATTACGTTAGAATCTCTGAGTAAACAAAGATTCTAGTAATAGAATTTCATTAGTTTAAAGAATTTTTTGATGTCCGTCTTAATTTCATTCTTTATTCAAAATCATTCAGGACCAAGTTGTTTAATTTCCACGTAATTTATGGTTTTGAGAGATCGTTGTATTGATTTCTATTTTTACTGCTCTGTGGCCCAAGAGTGTGGTTGATATGATTTTGGTTTTTAAAAATTTGTTTGGAATTGCTTTATGGCCAAGCATATGGTCCATCTTAAAGTATATGCTGGTGAGAATAATGTATATTCTTATTGTTGGGTGGAGTGTTCTGTAGATGTCTGTTAGGTCTGTTGGTCAAGTGTCAAGTTTTGCTCATGAATATCTTTGTTAGTTTTCTACCTCAATGATCTAACACTGTCAGTGGGGTGTTGAAGTCTCCCACTGTTATTGTGTGGTTATCTAAGTTTCTTCATAGGTCTCTAAGAATTTGTTTTTATGAATCTGGGTGCTCCAATGTTGAGTGCATATATATATTTAGGACAGTTAAATCTTCTTGTTGAATTAAATCCTTTATCAGTATGAAATGCCCTTCTTTGCCCTTTTTAATCATTGTTGGTTAAGTCTGCTTTGTCTGAAATAAGAATAGCAACGCTGCTCTTTTTTGTTTTTCATTTACTTGATAGATCTTTCTCCTTCCTTTTATTTTGAGCCTATAGGAGTCATCAGATATAGATGGGTCTCTTGAAGACAGCATATGGTTAGATCTTGCTTCTTTATCCAACTTGCCACTCTGTGCCCTTTAAGTTGAGTGTTTAGTCCATTTACATTCAAGGTCAATATTGATATGTAAGAATTTGATCCTATCAACCTGTTGTTAGCTGGTTGTTATGTAGACTCGATTGCATAGCTGCTTTATAGTGTCAATGGGCTGTGTACCTAAGTGTGTTTATGTGTGGTAGGTATCAGTCTTTCCTTTCCATGTTTAGCACTCCCTTAACAAACTCTTGTAAGGCAGGTCTCATGGTAATGAATTTCCTTAGCATGTGTTTGTCTAAAAAGGATTTCATTTCTCCTTTGCTTATTCAGCTTAGTTTGGCTGGCTATGAAATTCTTGTTTGGAATTTCTATGCTTTAGTGATGCTCTATGTAGGCCCCTAAACTCTTCTGGCTTGTAAGGTTTCTGCTGAAAGATCCACTGTTAATCTGATGGGGTTCTCTTTGTATGTGACCTGTCCCTTCTCTCTGGCTGCCCTTAAGATTCTTTTATTTCACACTGACCTTACAGAATTTGATGACTATGTATCTTGGAGATGGTCATCTTGTATAGTATCTTACAGGGGTTCTCTGAACTTCCTGAATTTGCATGTCAACCTCTGCAGCAAGGTTGGGGAAATTTTCATGGACAATATCCTCAAATATGTTTTCCAAGTTGCTTACTCTCTCTCTATCTCTTTCAGGAATGCCAATGAGTCATAGGTTTGGTCTCTTTACATAATTCCATATTTCTCAGAGGTTTTGTTCATTTTTTTAAATTTTTTTTTTTTACTTTTGTCTGTCTGCACTGATTTGAGAAAGTGGTCTTTAAACTCTGAGATTCTTTTCTCAGCTTGGTCTAGTCTGTTATTAATGCTTCCAGTGCATTATGAAATTCCTGTAGTAAAATTTTCATTTCCAGAAGTTCAGTTTGGTTCTTTCTTTTTGTTTTTCAGATGGAGTTTTTTTCTTGTGGAGGGCAATGGCACAATATCAGCTCACTAAACCTCTGCCTCCCAGGTTCAAGTGATTCTCCTGTCTCAGCCTCCCAAGTAGCTGGGATTACAGGCACTGGCCACCATGCCTGGCTAATTTTTTGTATATTTAGCAGAGGTGAGATTTTACCATGTTGGCCAGGCTGGTCTCAAACTCCTGACCTCAGGTGCTCTGCCCACCTAAGCCTCCCAAATTGCTGGGATTACAGACATGAGCCACCATGCCCAGCCCAGTTTGATTCTTTCTTAAAATGGCTAGATTTGGAAGCAGCCTAAGTGTTCATTAACAGATGAATGGATAAAGAAAATGTGGTACTTATACACAATAGAGTACTATTCAGCCATAAAAAGAATGGGATTCTGTCATTTGCAGCAACATGGTTGGAAATGGAGATCATTATGCTAATGAAATAAGCCAGGCACAGAAAGACAAACATCATGCATTCTCATTTATAGGATCTAAAAGTCAAAATGATTGAACTTCTGAAGAGAGAAGATACAAGGATGTTTACCAGAGGCTGGGAGAGGTAGTGTGGGGCTGGGAGGAGGTAGGGATGGTTAATGAGTACAAAAAAATAGAAAGTATGAATAAGACCTAGCATTTGATAGCACAACAGGGGGACTATAGTCAATAATAATTTAATTGTACATTTTAAAATAACTAAGAGAATAATTGGATTGTTTGTAACAGAAAGGATAAATGCTTGAGGGGATAGATACCCAATTTTCCATGATGTGGTTATTACCCATTGCATACCTGTATCAAAATATCTCATGTATTCCAGAAATATATATAGCTACTATGCATGCACAAAAAATCAAAAGCTTAAAAATTTTTTTAAATTTTTATATGGCTTCATCTTTCAACTATTGGATCATTTTACTGGTTTCCTTGGACTGGGTTTCAACCTTCTCTGGTATCTTGTTGAGCTTCCTTGCCATGCAGATTCTGAATTCTATGTTTGTCATTTCAGCCATTTCAATCTTGTTAAGAACCATTTCTGGGTAGTTAGTGTGGTCATCTGGAGGTAAGAAGACACTCTGACTGTTACAGTTGTCAGAATTTTTGTGCTGGTTCTTTCTCATCTGTGTGGGCTGATGTTCCTTTAATCTTTGAAGTTGCTGTCCTTGAATGTCTTTTTGCTTTTATATTTTTTGATGCCCTTGAGGGTTTGACTTTGGTATAAGTTGGGTTTACTCAATTGGCTTCCTTTCTGGATACTTTTAGGGGCCCAAGGGTCAGCTCAACACTCCTGGGCTGCATGTTCTAATTCTGTGGGGCTGAGACTGGGCCTGTGGCTTTGTTCTCTGGTTTCTTGAGATTAAGCACTGCTGTGCTGGAAGGGCCAAGGTGTTCTAGTCCAGTGGCAACAATAGGCCCATAAGGACTGCCAGCAAAAGCCTCTGATGGGGCAGTAGCGGGTGGGGGAGTGCAGGAGAGTGTGCTGCAGTGCAGAGGCCACGGGGGAGTGAGCAGCAGCAGGACAGTATGGCAGAGGGAGGGTATGGGCATGGGCACAGTGGTGAGGTGGCAGCAGTCCACACACATTCGCACACTGGCAGGACGGTGGTGGGTCTCAATGGGACTGTGCACTGGTAGGGTAGCTGGGGGAGGCTGCAGGCAGGTGTCTGCCAGCTGGGGTGTCTGCAAAAGTGCTCCAATGGGAACATGGCTGCTGCCAAGCATTTCAGCAGGGCAGCTGAGGCCTGCTACAAGTGGATGTGTCCAGGCCTGGACCCTAGGAGAGACCAGCAGACAGGAAGGTATTCAGATCATACTGACCCTATCCCACAGGCAAGACTGCCCTGCTCTCTCCAAATCTGGCAGCTAACAAAGTTTACAGCCACCTAGAGGAGTATGGCAAGCCTTGGAGGATGAGTACTCCAAGGTTATGTTCCAGTGCAGACATTCTCACACCAAACCCTCTGGGTTCTGTGCAAGCTAGAGCTCTGTCTCTGCCAATTCTCTGGGCAGTTCTCCCTGCCAACTCAAATATCTGTCCATCAGGGTCATGGGGTCTCCCATGGTTAGGATCCTGGAGGTCCACAGTGAGAATGGGCTGCTCCATGCCTATTCCACTTACCACTTCCCTAAGAGCCACTTGTGGTCAGGATTGAGTTCCAGTGCTTGGCAATCCTGTGCAGGATTCCCAACTTTCTCTCCTTTCAGCCCCAGAGTCTGCATCCTCCCTCTGTCCACTCTCAATGCCTTCTTTCCAAAGATCTGTTTGGAGTGTGCTTGTCTACTCGATGGTCTGGTCTCTCTTGGTGGGAAAAGGACGGGGAAGATCAGGAGAGGTCAGCCAAGGGGTATAAAATTATAGTTAGGAAGAATAAGTTCTATCTTCTATTACATAGTAGAGTGGCCATAGCTAATAACAGTATATTGTATGGCCGGGCACAATGGCTCACACCTGTAATCCCAGCACCTTGGGAGGCCGAGGCGGGTGGATCACGAGATCAGGAGATGAGACCATCCTGGCTAACACGATGAAACTCCGTCTCTACTAAAAATACAAAAAAAAATTAGCTGGGTGTGGTGGTGAGTGCCTGTAGTGCCAGCTACTCGGGAGGCTGAGGCAGAAGAATGGCATGAACCTGAGAGGCGGAGCTTGCAGTGAGCTGAGTTCACACCACTGCACTCCAACCTGGGCAACTGAGCAAGACTCCGTGTCAAAAAAAAAAAAACAACAACAAAAAACAGTGTATTATACATTTAAAGATAGCTGGAAAAGAGGATATTGAAAGTTTTCACCACAAGGAAATGATAAAGGTTTGAGGTGATGAACGTGCTACATGCTAACTACACTGATTTAATCATTTTACCATATATACAGGTATTGAAACATCACATTATACCCCATAAACATCCACGATTATTATGTGTCAATTATAAACAAAATAAAAGAATACTCATAGCTTTAATTTATAAACTTTGAATCATACTATTTCTTTTTTTATTATTATTTCAAATATATATATTTCACTTAATGATGTATTTTGAGCATCTTTCCATGTCAATAGTCAATATTTCTGTACCTATCTGTTTGGTTTTTTGTTTTTTGTTTTGTTTTGTTTTGTTTTTGAGACAGGGTCTCACTTTGTCACCCAGGCTGGAGTGCAGCGCTGTGATCATGACTCACTGCAGCCTCTATCTCCCAGGCTCAAGCAATCCTCCTGCCTCTGCCCCACAAGTAGCTGCACCTACAGGTGCACACCACAATGCCAGGCTAATTTTTGTATTTTTTTTGCAGAGATGGGGTTTTGCCATGTCACCCAGGCTTGTATCAAACTCCTAAGCTCAAGCAATCCACTCACCTCAGCCTCCCAAAGTGGTGGGATTATAGGCGTGAGCCACCACACCTGGCCTACCTATCATTGTTAATGGCAGTGAGACATTCTGTTGTGTTGATAAAACTTATGTACAGTTTTCTTTTTTAGGATATATAGATTATTTTTAATCTTTCATGACAACAAACTACTTTGCAATAAATATCTTTATGAATCATTTCCTTCTTCCTCAATGTTTTCCTTAGGACAAACTCCTAAAAATAGTGTTTTGTTTTTGTAGTATTTGGGGGTCAAAGGGAGTGTACATTTGTAAAGCTTTCGATATAAGACCCTATATTTTTCTGAGGACCCTTTGAAACACTTGTATAGAAATTCAGCAACATGCCAGTGAAATATAGAGTCTGAAAGTGGCAGAACTACACTTAAAGATGCCCTTAATCATTCACTTTCAGAGGATAACTCTGAGGTGCCAGCAGGTCAATACTTTTTTTTTTTTTTGACAGGGCCTTGTTCTGTCACCAAGGCTGGAGTGCAGTGGTACAATCATGGCTCACTGCAACCTTGACCTCCTGGGCTCAAGTGACCCTTTTATCTCAGCCTTCTGAGTAGCTGGGATTACAGGTACATGCCACCATGCCTGTCTAATTGTCTTATTTTCTTGTAGGGACAGGGTCTCCCTATGCTGCCCAGCCTGGTCTTGAACTCCTGGGCTCAAGTAATCCTCCCATCTCAGCCTCCTAGAGTGCTGGGATTACAGATGTTAGCCATTGTGCCTGGCCCTGATTACTTATTAGTATATTATGTATTACCCTGAGAGTCTGAAAGACAACAGTTTAGTTTATATGTACAGAATACACGCTACAAGAATTTTCTCACTATTTTCTAATGTTAGTTATTTTGATTTAGGGTTTGTTTCTTTGGATTGACATTTGGGTTGCTATTGCTATGTTTTAATAAGTAGACATTTTCTGGTTTAGCACAATAAGATAGTAGCAAGTTTGTAATGGGATGGTATGCCAGCAAACTTCCACTCTACCAGTCTACAACAGCTAAGAGCTATACTTTCCATTTTGGTTACAACAAGGGGTGGCCATGTGACTTGGCACTGGCCAATGATATGCAAGCTGCAAGGATATGAGCCCTCTCCTCGGCCCTTCTCCTCTTCCCACTGGTTGGAATGCAGATGGCAGCAATTGCAGGAGCAGCTACATTAGACCACAAGATGGAAACTTCATGTTGAGAATGGCAGAGCACCCAGATGGAGAGAGCCTGATTGATCCCTTGCACTATGAAATGGCCGTATCAGCTGTAGTCTATTTAAGCTCTACTATTCTGTGAGAAAGAAAAAACCTTCCATTTGTCTGACACATGTTTCAGGAGCTGACCTGGTATCCTAACACAGAAGATTTGAGGAGTTTGACCATTTATTTCCACTGGCCACTACCAGAATATTCCATGTGGCAGATTCAAATTGTAACAAAGATTTTTTCAGGTTAAATGACAAGGAATATCATTGACAGTCAAGTAAGTGAAAGCCAAAATATTTTACTAAGAAATAGGTACAAATTATTTCACTATTTAAAAAGTTTTTTCCTTTGAAACTAAAATCCACTTACAGTATATAAAAGGAATGATTTGGTTCACTGACTTTTGGGCTTGCTCTGTAGTGAGTGAAAAGTTAGACTCCATGGCTTTGGTCTCTTTTTGATATAGTTCTTGGTGATTCTATAGATTTCCCCAATGTCTTTCATATTCAGGTATATTATAAAGATAAAGCTTCAAATCATAAAAATTAACTCAAATTGCATATGAAAACATGCAAACATCACTGTTTCAAAAATTCTAACCATACTTACATATTACCTCACAGGCTAAAAAGATCTAGATACCACTAACTAAATGATAATTTTTATAATATTTAGTAAATACATGAAGTTGATGATATTCATATCCACATTAGAGGTGAGGAACATGAGAAGAAAAAAGCAATTAGGTCACAAATGAGTTGATTGGTAGACACGAAAGATTTACTAAAATGGAGATCTTGATATACAGTTGGCCACTGAACAACACAGGTTTGAACTGCATAGGTCCACTTATACACAGATTTTTTTTTTTTTTTTTTTTTGAGACAGGGTCTCACCCTGTCACCCAGGCTGGAGAGCAGCGGCACGATCACAGCCCACTGCAGCCTCAGCCTCCCAGGCTGAAGTGATCCTCCCACCTCAGCCTCCTGAGTAACTGGGAGTACAGGCATGTGCCACCATACCTGGCTAATTCGTGTTTTGTTTTGTTTTTGTAGAGACAGGGTTTCACCATGTTGCCCAGGCTGGTTTCAAACTCCTGGACTCAAGTGTCTGCCCGCCTTGGCCTCCCAAAGTGCTGTGATTATAGGTATGTGCCACCATGCCCAGCCAACAGAGGTTTTTCCATAAATATATTGGAACATTTTTTGGAGATTTGCGACAATTTGAAAAAACTTGCAGACAAAATGTGCAGCCTAGAAATATCAAAAAATTAAGAAAAAAATTAGGTATGTCATACATGCATAAAATATATGTAGATACTAGTCTATGGATCATTTACTGTCACAAAATATATAAAAGTCTATTACAAAAAGTTAAAATTTATCAAAACTTACACACACAGACCATTTATGGCCTCATTTGTAGTTCAGAGAAATGTAAACAAACATAGAAATGCAGTATTCACTTAAAACTGCACAAAATTAACTGCAGCAAATACTATACTGCTGTAATAATTTTGTGGCCACCTCCTGTTGCTACTGTTATGAGTTCAAGTGTTGCAGTATCTGCTTAAAACACTGTGTGATGCTAATTATCTCCGCGTGAGCCATTTGTCTTTCCAGTAGAATTGCAGTAAAAAGTATCTCTCACAGTTCTTGCCTATTTTTCACCATGCTTAGTGAAATACCTCAAACTTGAATAACACCAAGGGACCCATACGAATGCCACCAATGATGCTGGAAGTGCTCCCAAGAATCAGAGAAAGTCATGACATGACAAGAAGAAGTTGAATTGCTTGATATGTACCGTAACTTGAGATCTGCAGCTGCAGTGGCTGCCATTTCAGACAGAGGATTCATCTTGGAAACAGAAGACATAAACTTAATAAACACAGAATGGTACCATAAACATATTTATCTTCTTTATGATTTTCTTAATGACCTTTTCTCTAGCTCACTTTATTGTAAGATGACAGCATATAACATAACATACAAAATGTGTTAAGCAACTGTTTATGTTATTGGTAAGGCTCACGGTAGGCTAGCAGTAGTTAAGTTTTTGGGGAGTCAAAACTTATAGGAGAATTTTTGACCGCAGGGGCATCGGCATCCCTAACCCTTACATTGCTCAAGGGTCAACTGTATGTAATATCTCCACACTGTATATCTATCTCTCCAGCTATATATCTCTAGCATCTATTTCTTTTTTTCTAATAGCACTTGGAATTCCTTTTGGAGAAAGGAAACCCCCTAGGCAGTGTTCCATCCTGTAAATGCAGATGCATGTCTCCATGGAAATGGAAGGGACCATATCCTCCCTGGCCCCTGACTCACCTCGGCCAAGGAGCAGGCAATGAGGAATCAGCCAGGCAATGCTCTCCCCTGGCCTTTTGAAACTTGAGAGAGACACAAGGAAACAGCTGTGGCTCTGACCTCAAGAATTCTTTTTGAGTGCCCAAGGTTCCGGCCTATTTCCAAACCTGGCTCTCCAATATCCCATCAATTTTAAGCACAACACCACCGGCACCAAATCTTTCATGCCTATAAATATTCTTTAGCTTCAGTTAGTCAGTTTTTGTTAGCAACAGCCAAGGATTCTCATCATTATACAACTTCACATTCTCTAGCGAGTACTCTTTGTTAAAAACCTAAATAAGTGAATATATATAAACTTATGTGAAAAAGTTTTATAGGGTATATGTCTATGTTTTGTTGGATACAATTCAAGAATTTGGTATGTGTATTTTAGTTTTTTTCCCTTTAAGATAAAAATACTTTCTGCCTGAAACTTTTTTTTTTTTTTAGACAAAGTCTTGCTCTGTGGCCCAGACTGGAGTGTAGTGGCATGATCTTGGCTTACTGCAACCTCCCCGTTCTGGGTTCAAGCAATTCTCCTGCCTCACCCTCCCAAGTAGCTGGGACTACAGGCACATGCCATCATGCCCAATTAATTTTATATTTTTAGTAGAGACAGGGTTTCACCATGTTGGCCAGGCTGGTCTTGAACTCCTGACCTCAGGTGATCCACCTGCCTTGGCCTCCCAAAGTGCTGGGATTACAGGAATGAGCTACCACGTGTGCCAGATCTGAAACTTTTAACATGTACTGTAACACTTAAGTAACTTTTTTAAGTCCCTGAATTATTCTTTTTTTATATACTAATTTACATCTTCTGAATTAATCTGTATTCTTTAAAATAATTAGTAAATATCATGGCACAGCTTCAGATTTTATCTTTTCCACACTAGGAACGCTAAACCAAATTGGGAAACAATTTAATAGTTAGAACCAGTAAGTTAGCACTCCTAATGCACAGAATTATTTGCCTCTGATTTGCACCCTTTTCCATTTTACACATCAGCCAAGTGGAAACAACTGGTTGCTAAGCAACAGCTTTTCCCTCAACAACCAGAAATAGAATACATAGAAGGTCAATTAAAAAAATATATAATATACACATATATGAAGTTAAAGAGGGCACGTGTCCCATAGTTTGGCTATTTGCCCAGAATTCTTGTCATGAATATTGAATTCATGATGACACTTTGTGAATTCTGGATACATTTGATGTATGAATCCTTGCGTAACTATATCATTTTGTATTTTCTTCCAGTATGTTCCTTGTTCCTCACTACTGAAAAACTGTGGAGTAACATGGAAATCAGTATTTTAAAGCAAATTTCTTTTAAAAAAACTGTTTGTAAATTGTACAGTTAGGTTTTGTTGAACCAAGTCATTCTTAAAGTAGCATTAACATTCCTGTTGCACTACTGCTGTCTCTGTAAAAACTACATATGTATTTAATGCTCTGGAAAGATATAGTCTGAGTGGTTAATAGTGACTACCACAGGCAAATGACCATTCCCTTTCATATCTATGTATTCTTCACAAAGAAAATAATAACTGCTAGTAATTATTGGGTGTTTACAAAGTACTAGGCACTGTTCTAAGCTCAATGTACATATTAACTTGCATTAATATTCCCCATTTGGCAGATGAGGACAAAGACTCGGAGAGGTTATATAACTTGCTCAAAGTCATGAATCTAAGAAGCTGCAGAGCCAGTATTTGAACTCAAGCAGTGAGGCTCCAGGTCTTCACCACTTCACTGTTCTGCGTTTTACAAGGTGGTTCCCATATTGCCTCAATACTTTCTTAAAAAATTATACTGCCCCAGGACACACAGAATTATAGTTATCTCTGGGTGCTTAATTCATTAGCAGCTTTTCACCACTGGCTTTAATCAGTTTCACACCAGCAGGAATTAAGAGCATAACAGAAATGGGAGGAGTGATGAAGATCAACATGTGGATTGATTCAGTCAACAGAGAACTAAAATTGTGCCAAATCAACGGAACCTGTGGCCACATGCTACACTTACTCAAAATAGATCACGCAGCTACAGAAGTTTCTAAGGAATCTCTTTAAATAAATACCATTTCTGGAATTTATTTTCTTCTTAAAGGTATATTTAGTGATTTCTTTTCAAAATGTACTTAGTATACAAAAAAAGAATATAAGACAAACATTATTATTCTTAGCAGCTAGAGTGAGATACCATCTTAATGAGAGCCAATCGTTTGTTCAGAAAGTGTTCTATTTTGTCTGCTTAGAGTTTAGGCTGACAAGGATTTGCATACCTGTGGTCTAGCTACACACAGAAGAATGTTGGATAAAATGTAGATTTTTTTAAGTTTGGAAAAAGATTGAAAGAAAAGGAGACAGGGTAACTGACAGGAGAGAAGAGATGTCCAGTGTGTATTTGGAGGTGAAATGTTCTGAGTGACAGAGATTCCCCTATAAATTCATTAAAAATGTCCATATTTCTAAATAAATAAACATTATTTTCATTTAGAGTACTTGATAACAAATATCCTTTAAAGTAACTTTACCCTCCCTTTATATTGTTATTTAAATTTCTAAAGTGATACAAATTAATAAAAAGCCATGTTCTGGTATATAAGTTTCTCTTCTTTCTCACTTTTGGGATCAATGTAGAAAAGATGAGTGTTTAACAGCAATAGAGGCCGAAATTATTTTCTCCTTAAATTATTCCCCCACGGAGGTAGATAAGGTATTCAAACAAAGAAAAATATAAATCAGACTGGAAAAAGACCACTGAAAACTTTGCTGATTAAAATAAATTTAGGAAAGATGTAAAATGCCAAATACGCTGGTTAATCTCTTTGTTAGAACATTTTTGTGTTCATTCAGTCATTCATGCTGTGTTAGGACACTTCCCTGGACACTGGAGACACAGAAATAAAACTCACACTCCTATATTCACACTTGAGAAGCAGCAGAAATGTATATAAACATGAAATTGCAGCTTAATGTAAAGCCTCCTAATGGAGGTAGAAAGAGGGTAGTGGGAACCTGTGGGGATGGATTGACCACGTAGGAAAATGAGATCTAGGTCTTGAAGCATGAGAACACATTTGCTAGAGAGTTAATAATATGTACAAAGTCCCAGGAAGACATACATATGAGGTCAGCGAGAACTCTTTGTACTTCAGATTAGGCCAGGGAGACAGGATGGGGCTGGGAAGCTGGGATTTTATTTACTATGTAGAAAATGTGGACTTTATCCTGACAGCAACTGGTAACTGACAGAGATCCCAGAAGACAATGAAGCATGTTATAAATGTGAATGTTATAAGTCATGGCAACATACAAATAAAAATATAACTAAAAAAATTAGAAGAGAGTGAAACAATGGATACATGTGCTAATGTGCTCAGTTTTCATAGCAAGAAGTCAATAAGTATATCTAAAAATCAGTTAGAAAATAGAGGCCATCTGTATTATGCAGTCATAAGACACAACCAGTAGACAAAATGAATAAGCTAGACCTGACAAATATGATAAGGTAAAAGACAGTAATTTAGGTACAGGGTTCTATGAGGATGCTTCCCATTCTCTATATCAGGGAGTCAAGAGATATTGCCCCGAGGTGATAAATCACGAATGAGAAATTGGCAGAACTTAAAATCGCTGCCTCTACAAAAGAACACTTGGTTACAAGGGGTTCCTGAGGAATGAGATGTTTATTTTCATTGACTATGCTTTTACATAGTTTGAATGATCATTTTTTTCTTCTATGCTTATAGCTCCCACCTGTAATCCTAGCACTTTGAGAGGTTGAGACAGGCAGATCACTTGACCAGGGAGACACACCAGCCTGGTCAACATGGCAAAACCCCATCTCTACTAAAAATACAAAAATTAGCTGGGCATGGTGGCATGCACCTGTAATCCCAGCTACTTGGGAGGCTGAGACAGGAGAATAGCTTGAACCTTGGTAGTGAGCCAACATCACGTCACTGCACTCCAACCTGGGTGACAGAGTGACACCTTGTCTCAAAAAAAAAATTATTTATGCTTGAAGGAGAGAAATGGGGAGGGAAAAGGGAAGAGGAGAGAGAGGAAACAAAAGAGTGGGGAGAGAGAAAGAGAGAGATTGGCAAAAGGCTACCACTAGGTAGAAATCTGCCTGGCATTGGTCAGGCAAGGTAGATACACAACTCCTACCTATCCCCCTTCCTAGAGCAGTCTCATCAAACATTTACCCAGGCCTTTTATCTTGAGTTATTATTAATAGTTTAACTAGGTCTTTGATTAAAAACAAATAGGAACTAGTCTAAAAGGAAATATATGTAGAATGTGCTCTACAAATTAAGATGACACCAAATATAAAACATTAAGTAGCTCTGACTTTTTTGAAGCAGAATAGTTACCAAAGTTATATTTTAGCTCCCAGCTTCACAAGTCAAATTGCTTAACATATCACATAAAATACATAAGTGCCATATTTTTACAACCATAAACTGAGATGTGAAATCTGACAATGAGTTTTTTCAGAGCTGTGAATGTATTATAGAAAATGTCTGTTAGAAGTATAATGTTAAAAAAAAAAGTTAACTATTGAATAAATCACCTTTATTGAAAAGAATATGATTCTGAAGAAGATCATTCCCAAGATCCTATAAGAAAGTGCTTTCTGCTGGACACAGTGGCTCACTCACACCAGTAATCCCAACTCTGTGGGAGGCCAAGGTGGGAGAATCGCTTCAGCCCAGGAGTTCAAGACCAGCCTTGGCAATATAGGGAGGCCCTATCTGTAAAAGAAATTTTTTTAATTGGCTGGGCATGGTGGCACATGCCTGTACTCCCAGCTGCTCAGGAGGCTGAGGTGGAAGGATTGTTTGAACCTAGGAGGTCAAGGCTGCAGTGAGCAGTGATTTTGTCACTGCACTCCAGCCTGGGTGACAGAGAGCAAGATCCTGTCTCAAAAAAAAAAAAAAAAAAATTGAAAATACTTTCTGTTGATTTTGATACCTGGAATTCTTTCCCTATATCTGGTGCAAAAGGCAAAAGGGGTACAGATGCTTTTTCTTTTTCTTTCATCACTTTCTCCAACAGCATTATTTATCACTGTACAATCTTTAAAATTCAATTTCTCACCTCCTCTCTTAGGAGTAGGTCTCTGAAGAGATGTTTATTACTCTTCTAGTAATAAACAACCTTCACTGATATAATGAGAAAAACTGTCTTTAACCCATGCACTCATGATAAAACATAGACTCTGAAGACTTCAGTGAACTTAAAATAATTAGTACTGGTGTCATTTCTCTACTTTAGATATAGAAAACCTAAGGAACAAGAAATGTAAAGCCTTTAATCATAAAGTATAATGTAGATGCTAAGTCAACTTTTTTTTATTTCTTCATAATTTTGTATGCATGTTAGGGATGATTCAAATCTTATTAAAACAGTCTTAATGAGTTAGAATGAAAAAAATGTCATGGGAGTTTTAACTTTCCCTTGGAAATAACATCTTTCTTTTGTGACAAAATTCAAGCTAAATTTTTTTAAATACAGTTTAAAAAAATCAACAACAATCTGTTGGAAGATTTTGCTAAAAAGCAAAGAGCCAATATCCCTAAAAAGAAAAGATTCGTGCCATCATTCTGAGACAAAAAGAATGACATCGGTTACACTCAAGGCAAAACAATTTTTAAATGCTTCTCATGGTAGGATCATCTACATAATACCTGACATGACAAAGAAGCCCTTCCTCTTCGCACGTAAAAATGTATCTATATCTATCTATATCTATATGGCTATATTCAATAATATTCAAGAGTCTGAGGGCTGACTCTGCAAGACCTGAGTTGAAAGCTCAGCTTTGACACCAGCTAGGTGACCTCAGACCAGTTACTTAATCTAGGTCTTGGTTTCCTAAAAGCACCTGTTTCACAGAGCTGTGGTGGGGAGTAAATAGAAAAATGGATATGAAGTGCTTAGCATAGTGAATGGCACAATGTTAGCTTTTGCTCTAAGTATACTTTATTTAGTTGTTTTAACAGAAATATTTTCTATTTTAAAAAGTACCTTTTAACACAAATATCCTAGGCTGGTAGTTAACTTTTAGTAAGTGAAAAAAACAAAAACAAAAAGCACACACACAGAATTGTGCTTAGTTACCTGCTACAGATCTAACAAAGGAAATCTAAATTGTAGCAATTCAGAAGCCACAGATGAAGTTATAACATCACCCAGCCCCTCACTGGCCATCTTCATCAGGGACCATCCCCTTCCAGAGGGCCCTCTCCCAAGGAATGCTTTTTCATTAAGAAACTATTTTCTCACTAGCAAGAAATGATTTGATTATTGTCTGTTGGGATGAGAAGAGCACGTATGTGATCAAGGGTAACTCCTACAAAACACTTTATAAATCCAAATGCCAACATGATTTTCCTTTGACACTTCTATCTTAGCATGCTGACAATTCCAGCATCAAACATTCTCCTCTGGGCAGGGAGGGGAGGTGGTCAAGTGGAAGAGGTATTGAGAAGACACACAAAATACCAATAATATGTAACCCACAAAGCCTAAAACATTTTCTATCTGGTCCTTGACAGAAAAAGTTTGTCAACCCATGCTTTAGAGCCTAAACACTAAACTCTGAGAGCCCCTGCTTTAAGAATTTCAAACTCTGCAAGCAAATCAAATAAAATCCTTGGTTCCTGCATAATGAATGATGTCAACAAGTTTTAGTTATGGGTCTGAGATATTGACTAGAAAAGGACATTTTTTCTTCTTGCATCTATTTGTTTGAATTATTGTAGATGAAATAATTGGTTTTGTGGCACAGAGTTGTCATTCAATCAGAATCATGTGTCATCCGTCCTATCACTGGGGCTGGAACTGAGAACAGGAACAGGAACTTTCCTAAAGCCAGCTGTCCTCTGGGTCATGCAGCCCTGAGAATCGCCACTCAGCAGTAACACTTCTAGCCACAAAATCAACTCAGAAGCTCTGAAAACTGAGAGTTTTCCATGCTTTTGGCTCTAAAACTCATTGTTGTGGAAAACCCTGAATGCAACTGATGTGGGCGATTTGTTGCCTTTACCCACCTAGTGTGGCTATTCACACTTTTGCTGCAGAAGTGTTGGCATGTTTGAGTACAGGGCACTATCCTAAAGTCTGCTGAGTGTGTAACAAATTGGAGTTCATGCACTGCCTTCTAAAACCTGAAGAAAAGAAATCGGAATTCTGAACACAGCTGGTCCCAAAGGTTTTCAATAGGGAACTATAAACCTATGTTCCATTTGATTATGGTTACAGCAAAAGAGGAACTATGCAGGCGCCACTACTTTGAAATGGGTGAATTCTTTTTTCCATGACGTTCTCACATAATAATCCCCCATCTTCAGTTTTTTAGTGTTTGCAAACACTAAAAGCCTAACATTAATTCCAGTAAACAAGTGAATGCATCATACTAATAGGTTTCTCTTTTAAGAAGGATTGTGTACACAGTAGTAACATCAGGGTTAAAAACGCTATGAATATAAACAGAAGGAAGTGAGAAGAACTCACCAAGGCTGGAGTGCAGTGGGGGATCACAGCTCACTGCATCCATGAGCTCCTGGGCTCAAGTCATTCTCCTGCCTCAGCTTCCTGATTTACTAGCACTAATAGGCACAAGCCAACACACTTGGTGTTTTTTTGTATGTGTGTGTGTGTGTGTGTGTGTGTGTGTGTGTTTAGTAGTGACAGGGCCTTACTATTTTTAAGGTTATACACACTCTTCTCTCTCCATTGTTACCACTTGAAATTTAAATGAATTTAAATCAAAAAATTATTTCTGAGACCTTCTTACGTGCTAGGCACTAAGGTAGATACATTGTAAACAGAATAGGCATTTTCTGTCATACGAAAACTAACAAGATTCATCTAGTTACTCATACATTTTTTACACAAAAAATACATTTATTGAATGCCTTCTACAAACTAAGCACTATTCTAGGTGCTAGGGATTTGGCACTCAATAAGGTAGAGAAAAATCCTTGTCATCACAAATGCTACATCCTAATAGAAAGAGATAGATAATAAACAAAATAAAAAAATAAGTAAAATAAATAAATACAAAGCAGAGCAGCAAATGGGGAGTGCCAGAATGAGGGATGCAATTTTAAATAGGGGGATCAGAGAAGGTCTCACGGCCAAGAACACATTTTAGGAAAGTGACAGAAATGAGAGACCGCCATGGATATTGGGGAGTGGGGGCTCCAGTCAGAGAATTAACAGGTACAAAGGTCCTAGGGTAGGGGAGAGTGCTGCTACCTTTAGGAATAACAAGGAGGCCAGGGTGGCTGCGGAAGAGTAAACAAAGAGAAAAATTAGTAGAAGACAAGGTCAAAGAAATGGGAGTAGCTCATGTAGGACCACACAGGCCACTGTAAAGACTGGATTTTAGTCTGAATGAAATAGAGAGCCTTGGGAGGATTTTGAGCAGTTCAGCAGCTCACTAATACTTTAGAATTTTCTTTTTACCATGGAAGCACTGAGTGTGGAAGAACATCCAGTAAAGCGATTTTCCTCCACTAAGAGGTCCATGAAGGCCTCCCTGAAGAAATGACATCAAGACCTGAAGAACTTGTCCACTGTGGGAGATCAGTTCTAAGGAAAAGGGAGGAGCACTCTCTGGCTAAGAGGACTATCTAATGGAAGGGAGAACAGAGCAAGTGGAAGGATTTTAAAGTCATGATAAGCATCTTATAATTCATCTGCTAAGAGTAATGAGTATGAAATTATTGAAGGGTTTTAAGCAAGAGAGTGACATAATCTGCCCAGGGTTTATAGACACTGATTGTTTTTTATCAAATGGAATAGGCGGTGTTTTTAAATTGCAGGTCATCACTCATCAATGCAAGAGGTTACCAACTAGCTTTTTAAAAAAAAAAAAAAAAAAAAATGAAACATTAGATAACATCAGAATATCCTGCAAGCTGTGAGGTAAGTATAGTTTGCAGGGAACTTGATTCTGTATATATACATATGTCTGAAACTTGAAGTCACTTTGGTTAGAAGGAAGGACCTACAGAAGAGGAAAGCAGTAGAGACTGTGCTGTAACTTTAGTAAAGGTATTGCTGGCTGCTGAGACTAAATAAGGAGAGAAGCAAAAGGGCCCACCTAATGGATGTGGGGCAAAGGGAAAGGCCAAGGGCAGTTTTAAGAACTGGATGGATGGAGGCGACATCACTGAAATTGAGAAGACAGGCGGGGGAAATGATGAGTTGAATTTTCAGCATGTTGCCTGCAAGACTTCACAATGGAGATTTTCAGTTTAACACACATGATGAGGCTGGATACTGAGATTTGGAAGTGGTCAGCATTAACTGTGAAACAAATTTTTTAAGGATTTCATGACAATTTATTTCATATAACGTTGTAGTCATCCCATGTAATATTTTGGGAGAAATTTATACTTTAAAAAATTGGTGGTATATCTGAATTCATATTTAATAGAGCATCCTGTATTTTATCCAGCAATCTTAGAGTTCAAGTCCCCTGAGAACAGTGGTAGACATATCAGTTAGGACAGAATGACTACAATCCAGGCAAGAGGGAAGAAAACACTAAAACTAGAGTTTCATAGGAATTCTTTGCTTGACATTTTTTAAGAGACTGGGTCTTCCTCTGTCACCAAGGCTGGAGTGCAGTAGGTGATCACAGCTCACTGCATCCATGAGCTCCTGGGCTCAAGTCATTCTCCTGCCTCAGCTTCCTGATTTACTAGCACTATAGGCACACACCAACACACTTGCCCTTTTTAAAATTTTTATTTATTTATTTTCTTGGTAGTGACAGGGCCTTACTATACTACCTGGGCTGATCACAAACTCCTGGCCTCAAGCGATTCCCCCGCCTCAGCCTCCCAAAGTTCCGAGATTACAGATGTAAGCCTCTGTGCCTGGCCTGTTTGCTTTATATACACAAATTTATAAACCCAAATTCTCAAATGTAAATTTAAATGATTAACTTTTAAATTATTTATAGGCACAATGCCATTCTATAGACTACCTCTCTGTCAGGGTCGGGATGTATACCTGGTGTCTTGGCGTGTGTGGCTGGCTCCAGCTATGGGGCTCAGAAGCATGATGGGCCCTGCTGTCTGCTATTGCAGATTCTCACAGAACACGTCACGCTAGAGAGGGAATTGAGAGCTGGTTGGGCTGTCCTAAAGGGACTTAACTGTGGGAAGAAAGTTCCGTTTGTGTTTTTCACTTCAATAGAACTTGTTTACAGTGTTGAACTTGACATAAAAACAGAAACTGAATGGTCCTATTGTAGATATAACTTTCCTTCAGGAAATGTTTAAACCACACACATTCTCAATGTGTAAACCCATGATTTTAGTTATTTGGTTAAAAAAGAAAGCCATGGAAAAACAAAATAAAAATAAATGCTACATATCAAAACTATTTCAAAATACATAATATTTTCTTCTTTCAGGGCAGCTGTGCTCCTACTGCCCTGAAGTTTCATATAATACACACTATAAATGGAATTCCATGGCCTTGATCTGTCAGCAAACACTAAAGACCTCACTGTCCCTGGGCTCTGTCTCCAGAAGGCTCCTGGGGGAAAAAAAAAAAAAAGAGCAAACAATTGCACACACGGATGCATTCTCAAAGGGGACTGGCAGGTCCCACAATGACAGTATCTTGGTTTTTGCAGGCCCAAGTTCCATAAGCAGAAATGTCTACAATGGCAAAAGAATTTTTAAAAACTTGTAAATAGATGTGGAATAGAAACATGATTTAAAAAACATGAATGACATCTGTCATTTAATCACATGACATCTTCAACACTCAGATTCAAATGTAATTTCAGTAAGGGCAATAATGCTAGTCGGGGCCCTGTTTTCTCTTCACAAAGTGAGGCGAGGTGAAGAGTCCAAGGTAGCCAGTCAGCATGTTCAAGAGGATGCTGAAAGTATTCAAGCTTTTCATCTTTAATCTGCCAACAGCAACTCAGTAACCAAAAGTGGCCATTTCAATTCTTCCATTCATTCAGTAAATACCTACTGAGAGCCAAGTTTTGATATGTGGAATTTATTTTTATTTTGCTTTTCTGTAGCTTTTTTTTTTTTTTAAACTAAATAGCTAAAATCATGGGTCCACGTATTGAGAAGGTGTGTGGTTTAAACATTTTCCTGAAGGAAAGTCATACCTACAGTAGGACCATATGCACTGTGATGGCACCTGTGCTTCAAGAATAGAAAAGGCCATTCTGTTGGGGCACAGAAAATGATTCCCCAAAACATAGTGCTTGGACATGCTGAGTGCTTTGAAAATGGAAAGGCTTCAGAAATAAGCCTCAGAAGTAAGCCTCAGAACTGAGGTTTCTGTCAGACATTCCCACCTCTGAATCTTTCTGATCTTCCCTCCCAAAGCACTAGGAGGTACTTCCAGAGGAATTTTCTTATCTAAGAAAGCTTCTTTCCAACAGCTTTCCAAAAATTGTCTTAAGACCTCCTCCCTAGGAATCTCATCAAATAACCAGGAAAAATCAATCTCAACCACCAAAGAGAAAAGAAAACAGTGGGAGTTGTCACCATGCCCAGACAGACTTTTAATCTACTTTTCTGAGGCAGTTCCTAGCAATTACCTGGGGGACTTTATCTGCATAAGACAAACTTTGTACCTGTGTAGTTCTGCCCTCACTTTCCCATAACTTGTGCCATCTAGCTTCCAAAGAGTATCATTTACAAAATAACGTCTGCCTCCTGGGTTCATACATCACTGCCCTATGAAGAGAGTATTTAAGCCTCAACCATCTGGCCCCCTCTTTGAGTCTCATACTGTGTGTTTGGCTTCCGTGTTTATGCACGTCAAATGAATTTTGTGTGCCTTTTTCTCCTATTCTGACTTTTGTCTGTTCATTTTCAGCAAACTTTCAGTGGGTGAAAAGGAAGCTCTCTTTCTGCCCCTACATATGTAAAGAACTGTATTGCAGAAATTCACACTTTTAAACACTAGTCCTAGGTGCTATTAAACAAAATTCGTGGAAGACCATTGTTTTGGGCTAAGTTCCTGCAGTAGGCCCCAACAGACCAAACCAAAATGGAGTCACTCATGCTAAAGTTCCATGCCACCAAATCAAAACTAAGTTGCTTATCTGACCTTCAGAGAAATCAGGAGAGAGAGAGGAAGAATAGCCAAATTCCCAAACAGACCAGTTTTGGCCAGCATAATAAGGAAATCCCCTGTTTTTAACTCTTCTCAAAGTTTCCTGAGGCCCTAATCTGAAGTAATCTGGTGTTAACCTATGAGTCTGAGTTTTATTATGCTGTTTCCTTGTTCCTGCTCAAACTACCTTTATAAAAACAGATTTTTCTGCCTTGCCCAGCTTAGCATCTATTTTTAGATGAGATATCACCTGATTCAAGAATTGCAAATAAAAGCCAATTTGATCATTTAAATGTGTCGAAATTTTGTCTTTGACAATGCTATCTTAAAAGAAAGTCAGTATACTAAAACCACCAAATTGTACATTTTAAAAGGTTTAATCCTATGTGAGTTATATTTCAATTTTTAAAAAGTGGTTAAAAAATAAAGATAGGCATGGTAGTATGTGTCTGTAGTCCCAGCTTCTCAGGAGGCTGAGGCAGGAAGATCAATTGAACTCAGGAATTTGAAACTATAGAGCACTGTGATCACACCGTGAATAGCCACTGCACGTTAGTCCGCACAACACAGACTCACCTTTAAAAGTAAAATAAAAAGGCCGGGCGCGGTGGCTCAAGCCTGTAATCCCAGCACTTTGGGAGGCCGAGACGGGCGGATCACGAGGTCAAGAGATAGAGACCATCCTGGCTGATCGCGCCACTGCACTCCAGCCTGAGTGACTGAGCGAGACTCTGTCTCAAAAAAAAAAAAAAAAAAAAAAAAAAAAAAATCAAAAAAAGTAAAATAAAATAACAGTTAAAAGTTTTAAAAAGGGGGAAGCTAAAATGTAATTAGATACCATCCTTTTTTATGCAAGTGGATAGAGGCAGTAAAATCACTACTTTTTAATTAACAAACCTAGAAATTGTCAAGTTAACCTAAGATACTACCCCAAACCAAACAATATAATTAACATTTTTTTTAAAGACAAAAGAATGAATGTCTTAATTTCAGAGTAAAAACTGATTTCTGACTGCCCAGGAAAAACAAATAAAATGACTGACATCAGGTAAGAAAACAGAAAAGCAAGATGGGGGAGAGTCTCTAAAATGAAAAAGGCTTCCTGGATTCTTGGCCAGCTATTTTTTTTTTTTTTTTTTTTTTTTTGAGACGGAGTCTCGCTCTGTCGCCCAGGCTGGAGTGCAGTGGCCGGATCTCGGCTCACTGCAAGCTCCGCCTCCTGGGTTCACGCCATTCTCCTGCCTCAGCCTCCCGAGTAGCTGGGACTACAGGCGCCCGCCACCTCGCCCGGCTAGTTTTTTGTACTTTTTAGTAGAGACGGGGTTTCACCGTGTTAGCCAAGATGGTCTCGATCTCCTGACCTCGTGATCCGCCCGTCTCGGCCTCCCAAAGTGCTGGGATTACAGGCTTGAGCCACCGCGCCTGGCCTGGCCAGCTATTTTTAAAGGGAAATGATTTTCAAAATCCTTAGGAGTAATTTTAAGACAATTTTTAAAATAAAGGCTATGTAAGAACTGTTGGATCTTTTGTTCCATTACTTAGTAAATTTTAAAAAACTAGAAAATTGTTTTATGAATTACCAAGTGCTATCGTTTGAATGCTTGACCCTTGAAACCTCATACTGAAATTCGATCCCCACCCGCCCCCACCGCCACCCCGCCGTCAGAGTGGGGCCTAATGGGAGGTATTTGGGTCATGGAGATGGATCCCTCATGAATGGCTTGGTGCCATCCTCACAGGAGTGAGTTCTTCTATTAGTTAGTACAAGAATTCCCGCAAGAGTTCCCCCAAGAGCTAACTGTTAGAAAAGGGCCTGGCACCTTCTCCCTTTCTCTTGCTTCCTCTTCACCATGTTATCTCTACATGGCAGCTCCCCTTCACCTTGCACCATGAGTGGAAGTTTCTTGAGGCCCTAATCAGAAGCAGATGCTGCTGCCATGCTTCTTGTATTGTCTGCAGAACCGTGAGCCAAATAAACCTCTTTATACATTATCCTGCCTTAGGTATTGCTTTACAGAAACACAAAGATACCAAGTCTGTGTTTTATAAATTACCACATCAAAATAATATGCAGATCTGAGTAAATCAAATTGCTTCCAAGGTTATCTAAAGCCCTACTAGAGTGTTAAAGAAAAAAAAAATCATGACACTTATTAAAGATGGTAAGGAAGACTTTATTCAAGCGGGTTGGGGTGGGGGTCACTATTACAATGAGGTTTTTGTTATCAGGGGAACGAGATCAGGTTCAACTCCAAGTACAAGAAAAAGGGGGAATTTATAGACAAGGAGCACAGTGCAGGAGTAGGTGGATGGAAAACTGCCAAGAGAAAGCATCAAGGGTAAGGGGATTTGCTGGTTAAACAAACATAATGGGATTCTTGCTGAAGGCAGGTCAGGGTGATCTGATGTTACGTAGTGCATGGTGGAGGATGAGAATGTTGATCAGATTTTGAGGATGATCAGATATTAAGGTGGGAAATTCTGGCTAAACTGATTCAGCAGGATTCTTGCTAAAATTGGACACCTGGGGGACTTGCCCAAGGCCATAGAGGCCTGACTAAGGTTTGGTCAAGGGGAGATTCAGTAGCACAGATACAGCCCTAAAAAGGCACTGTTACAGATATGGCTGTAAAAAGGCAGTTTCTCTCCTTAAGTTGGAAACCACAAGCAGGAAATGGTCTACAAAAGCTGAGGTTTCCTTTCAGATCCTCCTTTTAATCCACAAGCTCAGCTGACCATGTCTTACGCAACTAAGCAAGTTTTTGTGGCAGGAACAAAAGTTGATTTAGGCCCTAGGAGTACCCCAGTCTGGCTCCTGGGTCTTCTGCTACCTGAGTTTGGATGACACAGTTATCTGTAACAAGGTCTTCAGGAAGACAAACTTATAAAGGTAAGCTGCTTGGTACATTGTAAATATTTAACAAACATGAAGGCCTAATCTAAGAGCTGCAATCAGATCTTCCTGGACATGTCCCAGACTCAACTGGAGTAAGTGGTGGGGTCTAAAGAAGTGGTCTTCAAACTGGGGTACTCATAACTCTGGGAATATAAAGACTTCCCAAGGGTTCACAGGCATGAGTAGCTTTAACAGAATCAATGTTCAAATCCTCAGTTCCCACGTGTCCTCTCATAACACTGCTCTACAGAAGAGAAGTCTGCAGCAGCTTGTGGTTCCCTTTCCCACATCCTCTCTGCCAGCCAAAGGCTCTGCAACCACTTTGTAAAAGAAAGTGAAGGCAAAGCCCCACTGGGACCTAAGCTTCCTGTGTGCTTGCTCCAGGGGTAAACACCTCTGGGCCACCAAGCAGAGGGACCAGGGAATGGAGATTTCAGAAGAGGTAGCGCAAGGTGAAGAAAGCTGCAGCAAGGCTCCATGCCTTTTCCCTCATTCTCTCTCCTACCCTCCCCAACATTGTGTCTCCTACATTCAGAAGTGAGGTTGCACAGACATGCATGTAATCACATTCATTTTCAGTAAAAATAAATCAATAAAGTCAACTTTTTCCTAACGGAAACAGCCAGTCTAATTTGATCGGATAATTTGCTCTATGAACAATTCCTCACCTGAAACAAATCTGAAACTCTGTGATTTTAAGGAAAAGGTATTTAAAGCATGAAGATTATACTGCTAAATAAAAATCACAGGAGGCCATTGTTTCAGACTAAGTTTCTGCACCAGGCCTCAACAGACCAGACAAAAAATCATAATGGGATCACTCATACTAAGTTCCCCTCTACCAAACTCTTAAGTATTTATTTGACCTTCTGAGAAATCGGGAGAAAGAGATAACAGCTGATTTTCCAAAAAAGCCAGTTTAAATCTTCAATCAGCACGAAAAACTTCTACTTAAATCGTTAAACATATAAACAGTTAAAAGTTTTAAAAAGTGGTAAGTTAAAATATAATTAGATACTATCCTTTTTTACACAAGTGGATATAGAGGCAGTAAAACTAATAATTTTTAATTAACAAAAAATGTAGAAATTGTCAACTTACCTAAAGATAGTACCCAAAACCAAACAATATAATTAACATTTTTTAAAGACAAAAAAATGAGTGTCTTAGTTTCAAAGTAAAATCTGATTTCTGACTGCCCAGGAAAAACAAATACAATGACTGATATCAGGCAAGAGAACAGAAAAACAAGAGGGAGAGAGATTCTCTAAAATGGAAAGTTTTTCTGGATTCTTGGCCAGCTACTTTTAAAAGGTAGTTTTTCAAAATACTTAGGTGTAGTTTCAAGACAATTTTTCTTTTTTTTCTTTTTTAAATAAAGCCTATGTAAGAACTGTTCAATCTTTTGTTTCATTACTTAATAAATTTGAAAAAAAAAACACAAAAGAAGTAGCCTGATGTTAACTAATCAGTTATGTCTCTCTCTGTGTGTGTCTTTTTTTTTTTTTTTTTTTTTTTAAGAGGGGTTCTTGCTCTGTCACACAGGC
The DNA here is from genome assembly GCF_007565055.1 of Rhinopithecus roxellana. NCBI lineage: Eukaryota > Metazoa > Chordata > Mammalia > Primates > Cercopithecidae > Rhinopithecus > Rhinopithecus roxellana. The sequence continues at coordinate 135,483,927 of NC_044556.1, read as the reverse complement.
TGGAGTGCAGTGACACGATCATAGATCGCTGCAGCCTAGAACTCTTGGCACCTCAACCTCCTGAGTAGCTGGGATTACAGATGGAAGCCACATTTTTTTCTATTATTCTGCTTCTCTATTCTGCCTTGCAGAAAAATAGCTGTGGAATGACTAATATACTCTTTGCTCTCTTTGCTTCTGCTTTCTTCAGCCGTCCTCTGCCTACAAAGCTAACTCCTTCTGCTCAGCTCATCAGAACACTTATTATATTTTTATGGTATGAAGTGTTGCCCAATTCTAGAACCACAATACAGCCAACTGAGCTATTTAAACTGTTTGTTGTAATTTTGTCTGTTGACAACACAAAATAGATCCTTTATACAATATGTTCATGTTGACTTGAAAATGTGCAAAGAGATATTAAGTTTTATAAGTCTTTTAAAGCTTTTGAGAAGAAAAACTTTGAAGACTATTGGTCTAAGGAACTTAACTGAAAGGTCTACGCCAGCTTATACATACGATTTAATGACAAGCACAGGTCTTCTTAAGGAAAAGTGACTTTGAATGGAGTTAGATTATTCCCAGCCCAATCCTCAGGAACTTGTGTCCATATCAGGGGAAAATAGGCTTACAAATAGGGCTGGTAAATAACATGGAGCCACATCACCCAGATATCTGTGGGAAACAGCTCAAACCAGCACAGTTTTAAGACAGACAAATGAGGGGTGAAGTACTAGCTTCATTATAGTACCTATGTCAAGAGCCACAGGGCACCAGAAATACCACAAGGTAGCCAGAGAGACTACAGAAATTCAAATCGCTGTCTGACAAACCTTGGGAACCTTCTACATTAGTTGGGAGAAGTTGCGGGGAGTGGGATGTATGTGGTTCTAGCTCCCTCTATTTCATCCAGTCTGTAGGATCAGCATCTCATCGCTGCTCTTGAGAGCTCATTGGGCATGGCCTGGGGAAATGCAGGTAACACTTTAGATAAAATGTCTAGAAGTCATTAAATAGACAATCCCTTTCTTCTTTGTCTCCGCCTCTAGCCTCCCTCTCTTCCCAATCAAATATGAGGAAACTGAGGCCCAGCAAAGTTGAATTGTCAAAAGTTCTGAAGCAGTGCCTGGTCAAACTGAGAAAGGAACACAGACATTTCCATTTCTGTTTCTGCTCAGCTCTCCTAATTTCAAGTCCAGAATTCTAGCCACAAACCAGACACTACTGCAAGTAAACTCGCAGAAGGACATTACTTTGTATTTTTCTCAAGTTGTTTTTTATGTCATTTGGCTAAGAAACAGAATTGGATGTGGGACAACAAGCTGGGTGTGAAGTTGTAACTCTTCCTGACTCACCAGGTGCACCACTCCACTTGGGCGGCAGCTCACCCATCAATAGGACAAGCCCTACTAGGAGATGGTGGCAGGGATTTGTCTGGATGCTGTGTGATCAATGACAACACAATAAGTACTAGTTTTCTTCCTTCATTCCCAGTCTAGTATACGTCCTCTTGATAGTGTCACCTGTTGTTGGACTCTGGGGGATCCCTACGGGTAACAGAGGCCCCATTTGCAAAAGGAAAGAAAATTATTTATATAGAGAACTTCATCAAGAATTTTCAGTACTGCTTGGCAAAGTACAGATATTAACATGAATTTGATGTATTCACAGGAAAGACCAAGTATACAATCTCCAGCAGAAATTCTCATACAGACACTATACAAAATTTGAAGACGTACACTTCATGTGCTAAAAGATATTTGTAAACTTCTTTGTCAAGGACTCCTTTCTATGGGGTCCCAGGTTGTACCATATTTCTGCAAAGTTCACACTTCTAATCTAAATCAATGTTATTTGGCTCCCTTGTATACCAGTTTCTTCTAGACCTATAGAGTTATATACATTCTGCATGATTTGACAAGATCTTGTGAAACATTCTATTTCTCAAATTTTTGTTTTTGATCCAATCCAGCTCATAGCACCCTTTACAACCTAACATACTTCCAAGTATAACTTAGAAAGGAGACGGCAACTACAAGGATGGGGAGCTTCACACAATTCCCCCAGATAAGGCAGATATTGCCCATCAATTGCCACATTTGTTTCATGGATTCAGTTGAGGTTCAGTCTCAATTCTTCTCGCCCTAATACTCCAGGCAACACTGACAACTAATTAGAATTGACATCTAAATATCTCAATTAAAATCTATTTCCTTGGGTAAGCATATGCACAGAAGAAAAAATCTATTTTCAACCCCAGGATTAGATTTAATCACTGAAAAGTAGTTCTTGAGGGTTTTTTATATTTGGGTTTTTTGTTTTTTTTTTCTTTTTGAAGAGGAGGGCTCACCATTTTGCCCTTGAACTCCTGGGCTCAAGCAATCCTCCTGCCTCAGCATCCCAAATAGTTGGGATTACAGGCATGTGCCACTGCACTGGCCTTGGAGTTTGTTGAGGATCCCAAATGCTATTCCTGGCACTTAAATGTTACATTCCCAATGGCAACATTCTTTAGATGACTCCAAAGTTCCATCTCTCTTTGAATACACATTAGAACTCTAACCTCCTGAGTTCTGACATGTACCAAGAAATATCTTCAGGTGTGGAGATAAGGGATGGTTTATCTATTCCCTCTTTTCCTTTCATTCTTTGAAGTGAGTAGACCTGCTGTTTCCCAAACTTTCTACTAAGTTGGCCCTTAGGATTTTAGTTTGATTGAGTTTAAGGTGGACGTTATATCTGTTCATATTTTATCTGACTTATCCATCCTTTAGGACTCTGAAAAATAGTCACTGCATAGTTATTATTAAATATCAACAGACTTGAGAGCTTATATATGCCCCAGAGAAGGCAGATATTGAATGAATGAGCATAATTTCATGATGAATAAGCATTATGGAAAAGTAACTCCAAATCTTATATTTTTTTTAGGATTTCAGAACCTAAGGAAGAATCTTAGAGTTTGTAACAGAATCAAATGTATCTGGTTCAGTATTTTACCAAAAGTGCTCTTTAGAACAGAAGACCGTAAGTTCCCTATATAAAAGGGATCCTGTAATCAAGTTTGGAGACCCTGAATCCAATGTTCTACTCAAATATTCAGTTTACATTATCACATTAAATGTCGTTTAAAAAAAATAGTGCAGTAAATAGATAGGCCTATTCAGTTGTGCCTAAGCCAAACTTCTGGGGAGCACTGAAACTTTGTTTTCTGTTATCTGTTAACAGATGGAATGACTCTTCTAAAGAACATGCTGTAGGAAGTCTGAATACGTCCAACCTCTTGCCTCAACCAGAAACAAAACTTACCATGTGAAAGACAACAACCACCCTTTATAAAACATCCTCAGGTCTGAAAAGGCTACCAACTCCCTTCATAACCTCTGTTTAATCCCCACAGGGTCAAGTTCTTCCTTTGTCTAATCGAACTCTCTCTTGCAACAATTCATTCCCTGCATGTTATCTTTTCCCTCTTACCCTCTCCCTTGTGGATATGGAGAAGTCAACAGTCTTCTCTTTAAGAAAACCATCCACAAAGGCTTAAAAAAAAAAAAAAAAGCAAATATGAGAATATTCCTCCCTAGATTAATTAGTTTCTCATTGCCTTTAAGACAATCCAAATGCTGGGACTGCCCTTTCTATTTCATAGAATGGGTTGTTGCCTGATTCTAAAAAGTGAAAATAATAATAATAATAAGACAATTCAAATTCTAAGGAATAACAGTTGCAAGCAAGGCACCCTTTTCCCTGTTCACCTTCGTTTTTGTTTTGTTTTGTTTTAAGAGACAGGGTCTTGCTATGTCACCCAGGCTGATCTGGAACTTCTAGGCTCAAGCAGTTTTCCTGTCTCAGCCTCCTGAGTAGCTGAGATTACAGGCATGCACTACTGTGCCAACTTCCCCTCCCTTTCTTTGGTGTCCAACCTGCTTTCTTCTTACCCTCTCTCCATCATACTCTATTTAGGAGTCCTCAAATATACGGTTTTTATTTTGCACATGTTTTCTAAAATGCCTTCCCCTATCCACCAGGTAAACTCATACCCATCTTTAAGTCTCATGTCAAACCCCACCTTCTCTGGAATCTTCCCTGATCACTGGCTCAGCTGCCCTTCTTCCAGGCTCCAATAGCATTTGGAATCTATCTTCCCTCAGCATATCACATATGTATCTAATACATATTAGATATATTTCAATATCTAACTTTGACTCCACAGGACAAAACCTTACCACAGTACCTGGTGTATGATAAGCATGTAATCAACATTTGCTTAAGGAATTAAACAAGCAGACTTGAGACTTTGGGATCAACTTTTCCTTTTTTAGCAAAGGAACCATGAGGACTTTCCTTATTTATCCTATTTTCTACCTGGTAATATTTTACTAGGAACCTCTCTGATTTCTCCACATTCCTATGAGAAGGAACCCAAAACGTGACCCTGTGCGTATTTTATGGTATCTGGAGCCTCAAGGTTTTTCCCTCTGACTGAATCTACAATGAATTTCATTTCAAAACTCATTATCAAATTTTGGTATTTCTTCCCACAAACATTTTATTTTAAAAATAAAAGCAGGAAATTGAAGTTAGAACTTTGGACAAAGGAAGCTTCTGTTGCCCAAGTCAGATCTGCAGCAGTTGCTGTCGCCACCCAGAGTGGCCAGGGTCCTCTGCTAGGCCACAGCCCTTGCCAGCCTTGCGTGGCATGAGATTGGAGAAGACCTTCAAGCAGTGCCACTCCTTTAAACAAAGAGTAGATGTCCCACTTACCTGACAGCAGCGTCTTACCAAAATCCCAGTGGCAAAAGAATGACACAGAGGTGAGAAGCAGCTTCCTGGCCTGGAAAACCAAGTAATTTTGTACGTGATCAGGTCAACATGAGTAAACTCGTCAAGATAATTAGAACGCCCTTACAGCTCGATGGTAATCAAGCCCTCTTCCTAGTGGTGAGCAGAGACAGCTTGGTGAGTATTTCCATGCTGATTTCTGAAGTGTATGAAGGTGAGAAGGATGAAGACGGATTCCTGTATGTGACAGTATATACCTCTAGAGAGACATTTGGAGTGAAGCTATCAGTATAAGACTAGAAACACACACACACAAAATGCATCTATTCTAGAATGTTTAAATCCTTCCCAGAGTTGGGGGCGGGGGAAGGATAAAAAAGGGGATGTTACCAATTGAGACTGATCAGTTCATCTAATCACAGATCATCAAAACAGCAGTGTTGCCACCTAGGAGTTTAGAAAGTTGTGTTTGTATTTAAAGCAGAAAAACTGAGCTCTTAATGAGCACAATCAATTTTAGAAAACTATATTATTTATCCTAGGCTATCTTGTCTCCAAATTTTAAAAGTTCAAAAATAAAATATTTTGCATTCTAAGTTGCCAGTGAAATAATTCTTCGAGTTCTTTTAATGCTCCTTTTTTTCCACCCCCAAATAGGCACTTGTAATTTGAGCAGTAACTTAAAGGCATTCAGAGAGACATTGAGTCTTCTCTTTAGGTTCATAGAACCTGCCACGTTTTATCAGAAGGGTTCTTACCTAACTAGAGAAATCTGCTTAAGAAGATCTCTAAGCATAAATTGTCCAGCAACCCGCTCCAAAATACATATGCCATAAGCACAAAGCAGGGAAAATGGGGGCATATAAGAAAACGAGACTGACTGTGAACTGCTGTTAAAGATTCCTAATTCTTAATAGAAACATACCAAAAGGCAACGCTCTTGCAGTGTTAGAAATTTCTTATTTGATTTGCTCTTTAGACAGTTACACAGAAGAACACCACTACTCTATATGAACTTTGAATAATTTATAAATTTGGTCTAGTTTCTTTAAAAGCCCTAGAGAAAAAGAGGGGCATTTCTTGTTTTGTATTTTCTGTAATCTAAGAGCTCAAACTATTGTCTGCTTTGGTAAATGAAGAAGCAGTTGTATCCATTTCATTCTTTAGGACAGTATTAGAAACTACAGAAAATGAAAACTAAAATCATTAAAATGTAGATACATTCCTTTCTACCTCTTAGCACAAAGTTATAGATCACCCACATTTTGTGTTAAGTATGTGACTAAAATATATTATGAAAAAGCAGTTCAGTTATTACTTTTAGGTCAAACAACTATCAAAATTATCCATTCTGATAAAAGACTACAAATTGGGTTTAATGTACACTGCTTGGGTGATGGGTGCACCAAAATCTCACAAATCACCACTAAAAACTTACTCATGTAACCAAACATCACCTGTTCCCTCCAAAACCTATGGAAATAAAAAAGTAAAAAAATTTCCCCCACTCTGAGTGCAGGTCAGTTGTGAGGAAAACATAGCAAAAGGAAATATGCTCTTTACAAATATTAATGTCAAGAGTTAAACATCTTCCAAGCTCACACTAGAATAAGCGACCAGTGCTTCCCACTGCCTACATGGGGTTCACTATTCACTATTTTCTTGGGAGTATCACAGAAAGATCACAGTTATACCACTTTAGGTTGTACATGTAGCAGGTCATAATTTACTCTGTGTACTGAATGTGTACGGAATACCTGTATCTGTTAGTGAAAATTATTTTCCGTAATGGAACGGGGAAAAGCAACATAACTGTACATGAGCCCTCAAGTGATCATTAAAGGGATTCCCATCACCTACTCTCCCCACTACAGCTGTCTGTCCATGTCTCACTTTCGATATGGACTATACTTTTACATTATGTATTTTGTTGTTTTGTTGTTGTTGTTGTTGTTGTTGTTGTTTTGTGACACCGTTTCACTCTTGTTGCCCAGACTGGAGTGTAATGGCACAATCTCAGCTCACTGCAACCTCTGCCTCCTGGGTTCAAGCAATTCTCCTGCCTCAGCCTCCCGAGTACCTGGGATTACATGCATGCACCACCACGCCTGGCTAATTTTATATTTTTAGTAGAGACAGGGTTTCTCCATGTTGGTCAGGCTGGTCTCAAACTCCCTACCTCAGGTGACCTGCCCGCGTCGGCCTCCCAAAGTGCTGGGATTTCAGGTGTGAGCCACCTGCGCCCAGCCAACATTATGTAGATTCTTAATCAGCCTGTCTGGTTTAGATTGTGTATGTCATCACATCTGACATTCTTGTAACTACTATGTGATCAATAAGACTCCTATAAGAAATACTGCTTAAAAAAAAAAAATACTACATTGAGAAGTGACCTCTATCCCACATCAGTGGGCAGTCATTTATAGGATCTTTCAAACACGTATTTTTTAATGAAATAGAGTCACTAAAGGCACAACCGTCAAAAAAATAATGTCAGAACTTTGGTGGATGTATAAAGTCACAGTATTAGTGATAATTTCAGACATCTTCCAGAAAAGTCTCCCAATAGTAGCATTGCTAAGAATTCTCAAAGATGTAAACCATTTTGACTGGGCTATTACTTTAGAACTCTTTTTATTAGAGAACTATGTTTCAGGCACTAGGAGGAACACATTCTTTTTAATGTTGAAGGACTTTGGGTTCTGTAAAAGAAAATGTTTTTAGCACCTTTACAGTTAGGTATATAATATATATCAGAACATAAAACATTAATAAGGATAGTCACATACTTTATAAAGACTAGTGAAAATGATTACTAAAAATAATGTAGGCTGGGCATGGTGGCTTATGCCTGTAATCCCAGCAGTTTGAGAGGCCAAGGCAGGTGGATTGCTTGAGCTCATGAGTTGGAAACCAGTCTGGGCAACATGGTGAAACTCCATCTCTAAAAAAAATACAAAAATTAGCTGGGCATGGTGGTGTGCACCTGTGATCCCAGCTACTCAGGAGGCTGAGGTGGAAGCTGGGCATGGTGGTGTGCACCTGTGATCCCAGCTACTCAGGAGGCTGAGGTGGAAGATGGTTTGAGCCCGGGTGGTAGAGGATGCAGTGAGCCAAGATCGTGCCACTGCACCCCAGCCTGGGTAACAGAGCCAGGCCCTGTCTCTAAATAAATAAATAAATAAGTAAGTAAATAAATAAAGCAAACCTACTTTTTTTTTTTTGAGACAGAGTCTCGTTCTGTTGCCCAGGCTGAAGTGCAGTTGTGTGATCTTGGCTCAGTCCAACCTCCACCTCCCAGGTTCAAGTGATTCTCCTGCCTTAGCCTCCCGAGTAGCTGGGACTACAGGCATGCATCACCATGCCCAGCTAATTTTTTTGTATTTTTAGTGGAGATGGGATTTCACTATGTTGGTCATGCTGGTCTCAAACTACTGACCTCAAATGATCCACCCTCCTCAGTCTCCCAAAGTGCTGGTATCATAGGTGTGAGCCACCGTACCCAGCCAAACCTGCTATTTTGGATTATTATGGAAAATGAATAAGAAAATTTCTCCAGTCATATATATAGAACAGTAAAATTCAGAATCACAAACATAACCATGCATCCAAACATAATGTTGGTGAATTTCTCAAAACAATTAACTATATACATGTTTTTTGTTCCCAGTAATCAGGAGAATCCCAGAATGGGACATTAATAAATTCTTTCAATTATCAGCACTCACTGGAATAAGTCCATCTTGAGAAAATATGCCAAGAACATAGCAGTTCTGATGACAATGCACCACAGGCAACAGTTTAAGTTGAGAAGCGAGATGCATGGCAACAGCCAGGACTATTGGATTACAAGTGATGAAAAGCCAAGTGACTTCACTTAAAAAAAAAAAAAAGAAAGAAAGAAAAAGAAAAAGGAAGTTAATTGACTTATGTAAGTATAAGTGAGCATTGACTTCATGACTGGATCCAGGACCAATGTCACTGTACCTTGGCCTTGGCCTCTCTTCATCTTACAACCCCTTTCCTCTTCATTGCTTTACTCAAAGGCAGCTTCTCTCCACATGATGGCCCCAGCAACACCAGGCATATATCTCCCAGATTCCTGTCCAGTCAGTGTGCAAGGATTCATTCTAATTGCATCAATTTTGGTCACATATCCATTAACGAACATTCACTGTGGCCAAAGGGTTGTGGTCCCAAAAAGAGGAGTGAATGCCAGACAGCCAGAAACAATAAATTTCCACCATGGTAACTGCATAACAAATTTTATGTTGCTTTTGAGCTGTGTAAATACCTCAGATCCTAGTTCTTAAAAATTAGACATCCTGAATTCATGGAGCCATCTGTCATATCATCATGGTTATCTCAAATTCAAGTGTTCTCTTTGTGACAATTAAAGCATGCTAGCTTTATTTGTGAGAAGGTTCTTATTCAACAGCATGCTGCATGAAGTTTTGTTTTCTTTATATTTTAGCCTAAGTCTCAAAGCTGAAAATAAGAGACAATTATCCCCATATTCTAAAGAGAAGTGTCTGACACATCCACGCTACTTAGTATAAAAAGCCAGATCAGTCTAGTATTTATAAAACTCTTACCTACAGATTCTATATGCCAAAGTCAAAGAGAACAGGAATTCAAGAGTAAAGAATGTGTTGGCCTTTTTTCACCCCTCCTCATAGAGGGGAGAAGGGGGATATGGTTAGGCTTTGTGTCCCCACCCAAATCTCATCTTGAATTATAATTCCCATAATCCCCACGTGTCAAGCGAGAGACCAGGTGGAGGCAACTGAATCATGGGGGCGGTTTCCCCCATGCTGTTCTCGTGACAGTGAGTTATCACAAGATCTGATGGTTTTGTAAGGGGCTCTTCCTGATTCACTCAGCACTTCTCCTTCCTGCCACCTTGTGAAAAAGGTGACTTGCTTCTTCTTCGCCTTCTGCCATGATTGAAAGTTTCCTGAGGCCTCCTGAGCCATGCTGAACCGTGAGTCAATGAAAACTCTTTCCTTTACAAATTACCCAGTCTCAGGCAGTTCTTTATGGCCGTTTGAAAATGGACTAATACAGTGTGTTATCTCCCAACCTCCCTCATAAAGATGGGAGGCACCTGCAGAAGGTGAAACAGACACCTAACTTCCCAGCAGAAGTATAATTTGTCAGATGGTGAGATGAGAAAAATAAAGCAGAGTAAGGAAATGATGGTTGTGGGCATAGCCACTTGAGACAGGGTACTTAGGGAAGGCCTTGCTGATAAGGCAATATTTGAGCAGAGGCTTAAAAGTGAGGGAGCAAGCCATGCGGCTACCTGGAGGGAAAAGCTTTAAGCAGAAAGAAGAGTAAATCCAAAGGTTCTTGGAACATGGTTATTATATTCTGGGATTGAAAGAAAGGCACTGGAACTGGAAAGAAATGAGCAGCAAGGAAAGTGGCAGGAATTAAGAAGATAGATTAAAATGGAGTTGCCATTTACTACTATGTGGTAAAGAGTAAATTAAAAGTCAGAGAAAGATCACACTCCCCATGCCCACTGTGGGTGCCTGAGCCTTGGGAGGTGGGGGAGGCCAGGGAAAACTTTGAATTACACGTGAGATTAAAGTCTTGATTTAGACCTAACTGTATTTGTTTTTCTTTTACTATCTGAAAATGAAAAAAAATGTTGGGATCTTAAGGGTTATCTATAAGGCAAGAATGAGAGTTATCAGTGAATGTTTGAAGATCAGAAAAAATAAACCCGCTCCCCATTTGTACCCCACAGATTCTACCCTATTCAATAAATTGGTTACTTTCTAATAAATCAAAAACTTCACAACACATCTGTAAACTTCACAGTATTCAGCACAATGCTTCACACAAAACAGACACTCAGTAAATATTTGCTGTAGCCCATCAAGTAGTCTAATATGCCATTTGGGAGAGCAAAAATGATGTGGTATTAGATTAGTGGTCAGATAAGAGAGAGGTGGGGTAGGGCTTAACCTTCTAAATTGCAAAGTTTAAAATCTGAGATTGTAGACTTTGCATATGGTCTTGACTTTTAATTAGAGTCACCTACAAACAAGTTACTGCAAACTTGATAGAATGAGTAACCAATCTTTAGCATTGAAACTATGTTTGCAATTTGCTAGCTTCAAACGCACAGTGTGGACTCAAGGAAACACAAACAGCTAGTGTATTATAAAATGAAATAAATTGAACAGAAAGGATAGGATACAAAAAGGATACTTCTAAAAAGTGACAGAGATCACTAAATTGGCTATTTCCATTTCCATTTTTGACTTAAATCAAAGTTTGTTTCCTTTTCACATAGAGGAAGTCTAGAGTTTGGGAATCCAGAGCATGTATGGCAGCTCAAAGGTCACTGGGAGCGAGATTTGTTCTATGGCACTTCTCGGATCATCCTTGGTGTGTCACCTCATGGTCTAAAATGGTAACTTGAATTCGAGACACTTTTTCTAAGTCTATCAGTTCATTTGGAAGTAACACAGGAAGCACTGTACCCTTTTGTTTGTAAAACAAATATTCTAAAAAGCTTTCAATTCATTCTGATTGGCCTAACCTTTCAATAACTTGAATTTCATTCTTTATACCACTTTAAGTATGGCAAAGAAATGACCATGGTTCTTCGGGATCTTTGAAGATTTTCTTAACCTATATGTAACTGGCTTTTCTAAGGCATGTCTACATTACTGTTCCATTGGGTGAGGGGGCATCATGCTTTAAACTTAGGGAGACCAATAAGAAATTATCTAGAAATTTCTATATACAGTAGTGACAATATGGTCAATTAATGAAGCTAATTTCCCAGTAGACAATCTGGTACTTTAAAAAACATATATAAAATATTTTTCTCTTTCATTTATACTTAACATGCAAATTGGACATCCATAAATTCATTCCAGATAGAGTAAAACTAATAAAATTCATTCCAGATAGAGTAAAACTAATAAAATTCATTCCAGATAGAGTAAAACTAATAAAAGTTTTATGACTCAGTAGATCCTGAATCATTTAAGACACTATAAGTTCTTGAAGAAAGCATTTTAAAATTTGACAGGATCCCCTTAAAAGCAAAGAAAATATTAGTTCTTTGCAGAAAAGGAAATTTCCTATTCAATTGAAATAAAGAAAATCACTTCTAGGCTGGGCACGGTGGTGCACGCCTGTAATCCCAGCACTTTGGGAGGCCGAAGAGGGCAGATCACGAGGTCGGGAGCTCGAGACCATCCTCGTCAACATGGGGAAACCTCGTGTCTACTAAAAACACAAAAACTAGTGGGGCATGGTGGCAGGTGCCTGTAGTCCCAGCTACTAGGGAGACTGAGGCAGGAAGATTGCTAGAACCCGGGAGGCAGAGGTTGCAGTGAGCTGAGGTCACACCACTGCACTCCAGCATGGTGACAAAGCAAGACTCCGTCTCCAAAAAAAAAAAAAAAAAAAAAATTAGAAAGAAAATCACTTCTAAAAGTTCAATGTGTCTATTTTTTTAGAAGATAAAAATTACATGCAAAACACTGGGATAAAAACTATGGTTAGATGCAAAATGAACCATGGTCTTTATCCCCATAGAGCACAAAACAAAATACATTTCCCTTTTCATTCCCACAATAGTTTCCTATTAACAGAGAGAGCTACAAGAGGCACAGACGATTAAGACATGAATTCAGTCAACACTTCTGAGATCTGAGGCACAGCCCACTTAGAAGTCTGGACTACTGCCATGTACTCAAAGATTGTAATCTCTTCTTTTTTTTTTTTTTTTTTTTTTGAGACCAAGTCTCCCTCCTTAGCCCAGGCTGGAGTGCAGTGGCATGATCTTGGCTCACTGTAACCTCTGCTTCCTGGGTTCAAGTGATTCTCCTGCCTCAGCCTCTCAAGTAGCTGGGACTACAAGCATGTGCCACCACGCCCAGCTAATTTTTGTTATTTTTAGTAGAGACGAGGTTTTACCATGTTAGCCAGGATAGTCTCGATCTCCTGACCTCGTGATCCACTCACCTTGGCCTCCCAAAGTGCTAGGATTACAGGTGTGAGCCACGGCGCCTGGCCTCACTTAATTCTTAAATTTGTAAGTAAAAAAGTACCCTGCATTGGATTAAGTATCAAATAACTGTTACTAATGATGTGTCAGGGTTCACAGATTTGGAAGAAAAACTATATATGCTGGAGTAATTGGAAGAAGCCTTAAAATAAATAAGTAAACATTTACTCATAACACTATACGCCAAGTATATATAGGTTGGTGCAAAAGTAATTGCAGTTTTGGTCATTAGAAGTAAACATTTGCACCAACTTTAATTCTGTGAGATAAGTTTTATTGCTCCCATTTTAAAGTATAGAAAACGATCACCAAGAAGACAAGAGATCTGACTTAGGTAGTTGAGTAACAGAGCCAAGATTTGAGAATAGGCTTCAAGCCTAGCATTCTTTCCATTACACTAGCCCACTTCTTGGAAGTGAAAAGGTACTAACTGGGTCTAAAAGGACAGGAGCAAGGTATTGAGAACAGAGAAGTGCTATTGTGGGACAAGGGTGACTAAGGCATAGTGACCCAAATAAGGCCTGTTGGTACAATATCTTGCCGCAACAGTTTTCCTTTCACATTTTTCTTTTTAGTAAGATATTGGAGATGGTTGGGAAAGAAAACATTTCACTCAATAATTCTTCCCCCAATGGTATCGATTTTGGAGTAGTACAGTAGGAGGAATTATTTTCAAGGCGCAGGAACTTCTAGCTAACGGTTTTGTGACTTTCTTTCATAGTTAGAAAGCTTAATTCAGGCCGGGTGCCCTGGCTCATGTCTATAATCCAGGCACTTTGAGAGGCCAAGGTGTGTAGATTGCTTGAGCTCAGGAGTTCAAGGGCAACATGGCAGAACCCTGTCTCTACAAAAAATACAAAAATTAGCAGGGGATGGTGGCACGTGCCTATAGTCCCAGCTACAGGGAAGTCGAGGCTGCAGTGAACTGTGATTGTGCCACTGCACTCTAGCCTAGGTGACTGGAATGAGACCCTATCTCAAAAAAAAGAAAAAAAAGAAAGAAAAAAGAAATAGAAAAAAAAGAAAAAAGAAAGTCCAGTTCACTCGACTCTTATAAGACATGATTTTCTCCTTGTACTTTACTCTGCTCCTCTTTAGACAATAAGAATACAAGAAAGGAGAACTCGTGTTTACAACCCAACCACGCTGTGCTTTCTGTTTTTTTATTGAAGTAGTCTCTTGACTTCATGTTGAGTGATCACTTTACACAGGCAACAGTTGGCTAGCTAGTCCAATTAAATTATTATTCTTTTTGTTTTTGTTTCCTGTAGCACTACTTCCTGAATAGTCCAACTGAATTATATTGGGTAACTTTCATTCACCAGGTATCCAGTTTTGAATGTGATCACAACAAAAGATCTCTTTCTGAACTGAACTGTATAGATTGTGCTATATGTTACCACACTTTTGTTTATACATTTAATTTAGTGACTACATTAAAAACTCAGCTTAGTATAAAGGCTGCTTATTCCATGCCTTGCTCATTCTCAGCAATCAAGTTGATTTAAAAAAAAGTTTTTTTGATTGAAGCCCAGGCTATACATCAGAGTTCATGGCTGAATATGACATGTCCAAAGATAGAGCAGGCTTGAAGGTTATACAATGTTAGAGGATACATGTTTGAATGACATAAGAAGTTTTAATTCCTAAGAAACTGTTGAAAGAAAGAGAAACTATTAGGGAATCCTGGTTGTTGGATGAGGAGGCTAGAATTGTTCTCAAAAATTTTAACAGAAATTACTTCAGAAAACTGGCAAAAAGTCATTAGTAAAATAGTTTGCTGAGATAATGTAATAGCTGCCAGGAATAATTCAAGACTAAAGTATTCTGAGGCATGTATTTGGGGAATTATAACTCTTGGATTTTTTATTTTTTAGAAAGGGGGTCTCACTATGTTGCCCAGGCTGGTCTCGAATTCCTGGGCTCAAGAGATCCTCCTGCCTCAGCCTCCCTAGTAGCTGGGGTTGCAGGCAGGTGCCACCTTGCCCAAATCCTTGGATTTTTTTTTTTTTAAAGTACTCACAGTTTGCCTTATTCTGATGAGGTATCTATGGAAGCCTTATTTGGAAAATGGAAGATTTTCTCTGAAAGGGAATACTAATTTAAAAAGCCATTTTTTTCTTTCTTTTTTTTTTTTTTTTTTTTTTTTTTTTTTTTTTTTTTTTTTTTTTTTACAGAGGCATCAAGTTCTCAATTTGTTATACATTGTAACACAATTTCCAATGACCTACTTTAGTGGAAGTAAGTATGGAAGTCTTAAGACTTTTCCCTAGGCTTTTTGTGCCTTTTATGACACTACCATTTCCTTGTTTCGGCTCTTAAGACACCATTAATATAACCTAAAAATATTTTCAAGTGCCAAAAGGAAAGAAGAGAAAGAAATTGAGAACAGTAGCACTGACTGCAAGGGATGAAAGAAATATATGACAGAAGAGTCAGTCACTTAAGAGTACAGGAGAAACTAGCAGACTGGAGGAGGCAGGCAAAGCATTGCTTTCTTTGCCAAGTCACAAACTGGCAACAGTTTTTCATTAAGCAAATGACACCCAGAAAATACAGACAGTTGACCAAAAATAATGTAATATGGCATAGAAGTTTTAAAATGTAAATAAGATTCCAACTGAAATTAAGACTATGACTGGTAAACTGAATTGCTAAGTAGTAGTATTGAATAAAATCAGCTTATCATCATTAGCATGGTTAATAAAT
This sequence comes from Rhinopithecus roxellana, assembly GCF_007565055.1. Classification (NCBI taxonomy): domain Eukaryota; kingdom Metazoa; phylum Chordata; class Mammalia; order Primates; family Cercopithecidae; genus Rhinopithecus; species Rhinopithecus roxellana. The sequence continues at coordinate 135,468,419 of NC_044556.1, read as the reverse complement.
AAGAGAGATGACCAATATATGAGGAGAAATGGAGCATGTTCACATGCCTAGAAAAGGCTTTTGTATTTGCAGTGGTTTTCCGGCTTCAGTAGGGGTACAAGATACTAGGGTGTTTGTTAAAATGTAGGTTTCCAGGTCACTTTTCCAGAGACTAAACTTACCAATTTTAGGACAGGATTTCTCAATCCTGGCACGACTGACATTTCAGGTGGAATCATTTTTTTGTTGTGGGACAGTGTCCTGTGCCTTGTAGGATGCTCAGCAGCATTCCAGGTCCACTAGATACCTGTAGCACGTCTCCCCCAGTCATGTTTCAAGGGATTGCCAAATATTCCCCAGGGGAAAATTACTCTCTTCCTTTGAAAATCATTAGTCTAGGGTAAAGCCTAAGGACCTGCGTTTCTAGTAAGAATACACAGGTGATTCCAACAAATGTGGTCAGTGGACCACACTTAAGAAACAATGAACTAAGGTTTTATGAGTTGAACTGTGTTCCCTCAACATTTGCATGTTAAAGTCCTAACCCCTAGTACCTCAAAATGTGACCTTATCTGGAAACAGAGTAGTTGCAGATTTAGTTAAAATGACGTCATACTGGAGTAAGGTGGGTCCCTAATCCAATTAACCCTGGTATCCATACAAAAAGGGAAAATTTGAACAACAGACACTCAGACAGGGAGAACATCATGTGAAAACTTTAGTTATCTTGACAAGCCAAGGAACTACCAGAAGTTAGGAGAGTCGTCTAGAGCCTTCAGAGGAAATAGGGCCCTGACAATACCTTGATCTCAGACTTCTAGCCTTCAGAACTGTACAACGAATTTCTGGAGGATTTTTGTTTTTGTTTTTTAGAGACAAGGTCTTACTCTGTTGCCTGAATGCAGTGGCACGATTACAGCTCACTGCAGTCTTGAATTCCTGGGCTCAAGTGATCCTCTCACCGCCATCAGTAGCTAGGATTATAGGTGTGAGCCATCATGCTTGACAACTTTCTGTTGTTTAAGCCACTCAGTCTGTTATGGCAGCCCTAGCAAACTAATACATCAAGAATAAACAAAACACAAGTCAGTTAAGGACGGAGACAACATCTGAAGCAGGATCAGGGTGAACAAGGAAAAGATGGCAGATTGACACCAATTCCTAATTTATCTTTCTCAGGACCTGACACAAAATAGGTACTCAAGAAATTTATACATTTTATTTTTATTAAGCACTTTCCAAATAAAGCTTACCTAAGTACAGTAGTCACCCCCACCCCCTTATGCCTGGTGGTTATGTTCCAACACCCTCAGTGGATGCCTGAAACCTCAGATAGTATCGAACTGTAAATGCACTATGTTTTTTCCTATACATAAGTACCTATGATAAAGTTTCACTTATAAATTAGGCAAAGTAAGAGATTAACAATAACTTAATAATAAAAATAGAACAGGCTGGGCACTGTGGCTCATGCCTGTAATCCCAGCACTTTGGGAGGCTGAGGTGGGCAGATCACCTGGGGTCGGGAGTTCGAGACCAGATTGGCCAACATGCCAAAACCCTATCTCTACTAAAAATACAAAAATTAGCTGGGTGTGGTGGCAGGCACTTGTAATCCCAGCTACTCGGGAGGCTGAGGCAGGAGAATTGCTTGAACCCTGGAGGCCGAGGTTGCAGTGAACTGAAATTGTGCCATTATACTCCTGGTTGGGAGATAGGAGCAAAACTCTGTCTCAAAATAAATAAATAAATAAATAAATAAATAAAATAGAACAATTTTAAGAGTATACCGTAATAAAAGTTATGTATGGTCTCCCTCTCAAAGCATCTTAGTGTACTGAACTCACCCTTCTCCTTCTTGTGATGTGAGATGATAAAATACCTACATGATGAGATGAAGTGAGGTAAATGACGTAAGTATTGTGACATAAATAAAAAATTCCAGAAATAACTCATAAGTTTTAAATTGTGCACCATTCTGAGGAGCACAGTCCACTCTGTCCCTGCCCAGACTGCCATTAGCCAGTTGCTAATGGTTGTCAGACTGTTGCAGTGTGACAGTGCTTGTGTTCATATAACTATCATTTTATGTAATAGTACCCCCCAAATGCAAGAGTAGTGAAGTAATATTTTGGGGCCATGGTTGACAAAATCTTGGAAAGTGAAACCAAGCATAAGGGGGACTGCTACATTAAGAGCAAAATCTTACAACATAATTTGTTACTGTTATGCCATTATTCATAGAGAAGGTAATAAGTAAATTTGAAATTCCATACAAAGCAAAAATACAACGAGTGTGGGCACACTGTAGCTTTAAGAAGAGTGTTGACTGTTTCAGGTCACAAAGGCACTATTTAGAGTACAGCAAGTGTGACCATGTATCCAACAGGCCATGCAGTCATGTGCCTACCCAGAGTGGGCAATTCATACTCTCCCACTGGAAGGATGAAACCCATTGTATTAAAAAAACTTAAAAGGTACGTACCCTGATAGTTTCATTTGTAATAAAAGTAAACATTGCTGTCAGTTATTATCAGCAAGACAAAACAAGAGCGCAGTGTCAAATGTCAGTCTTTTTCCCCTTAAGAAAGATATAAAAATCACACTAATAGACATCTTAGTTCTTGTTTCATCCTACAATTGAATTCTCAGTGGTGGGGTCGGGGGAGACATGCAAGAAATCTGTGAGGAAAAAAGGGGCAGGGGAATAAGTCTTGCCTCAAGATTTTAGAATAAAAAGTTGTAAACCTTCTATTGCAGATGAAGGCCCCCAAAATTTATTTTTCCTGCTTCCATAAGCATAAATAAAGATAAAAACGGGAAGAGGCATTGACAAAGAGCTCCTAGAATGTCTACAAATTAAGGTGAGTGATCAAACACAAAGTTAGGCCTAGACAGCTTAAGTGTCCTCCACAAATCAGGATAAGCGTAACAGGACATTAACCTGGAAGCCTTTACCAAATTCTAATTTGGATATAATTTTACCTCACTAAATCCCGCACCTTCAATCAAAAAACCTTTACTGCCTGCCCTTCAGAGTCCACGAAGTTGCTACCAGATCCCAGCTTAAATCACGTTTCGCTTTCACAGATCTCCCTCCTGGGCAAGGTGGTGGGGTGGATAATGAAGTTTGGCACCTGGTCTAAAAGGCCCCAGGAGGTTAGGATAGGAACTACCACTTCTCAGGCCTGTTTTGTTTTTCCGGAAGAGGGCAAGACCAGTAGAGAACTGACTCAACGTCTCCAACAAAAGGAGAGCTGCACGCAGACAAAACAAACCCGGGGGGTGAAAACTGGAAGTAAACTGGTGTTTGTGGCACCACTGATAGTACTATACCCTCTCTGACTTCTCCAATTGTTTTTTTCCCCAAGTGACTCAATCTTCTCACCCAAACCAGGTCAAATGAGGGGTCAGTTGTTCGACTTCTTCTGAGAGTGCCTCTCTTCTTTCTCACATTCTGCAAGCCTCCTCCCCGCACACGCCACTTCCCCCCCGACCCCAAAGTTAAGGGCTCATGCCCAGCTAGATCCTAATGTCCACGGCGAGCAGCTGCAGTCTAGGGGGGTTGCCTAGAAGTAGGTCTGACGCCGAGCAATCTAATCTCCCACGTCTGATCTCTCAGGCTATTGTGCCTCGAGGGGAAGTCAGAACAGGTGAGGGCGGCTGGAGGCAACCAGTTCCGGGACAGGCAACGCACTGGACGAAGTGAGGGTGCGGGGCAAGGAACGGAGGGAGGGACAAAGGCGCGATAAAGAACGAGGGCGCCCCCCAAGCGCCGCCTATCTCCTCAGATCACCTTGCGCTGACCTACTTGCACCGAGAAGGAAGGAACCCGAGTCGAAGAGGGAGGAGGGCGGGGCGGGATGTGGGCGGGGCCGCGGGTGGGGGCGGGGCCTAGGGCGGGATATTTATGGGGCTCGCCTGCGATTTGCAGATGGATTCGAGACGGAAGCGGGCTGGGAGGTGTTGGCGGCGACGGCGCACGTGGTGACGTGCAAGGGGGTGCGGCGCGAGTGGTTAGCGGCGGCGGAGGCAGTGTCTCCCGGTCGCGCGTGGAGGTCGGTCGCTCAGAGCTGCTGAGCGCAGTTTCTGCGCCTGCTGCTTCGGCGCGGCTGTGTCGGCGAGCGAGCGAGTTCCCGCGAGTTCTCGGTGGCGCTCCCCACTCCTCTCAGTCTCCACGGACTGGACCCTTGTCCTTCTACTTGACCGCTCCCCCCTTCCGCCGCCTCCTGGCGCTTTCCGTTGGGCTGATTCCCGCCCGCTTCCTCCTGCTTCCCATCGAAGCTCTAGAGATGAATGTTTCCATCTCTTCAGAGATGAACCAGGTAATACGCGCTGGTTCTACGAACGGCAGATGAGGGAGAGGGCGCGGCTAAAATCCGAGATGAGGGGATGGTGCCGGCGGATGGGAGGAGGGCGGAAGCGGTGTCCTCGTTAGGGGAGGCAGCCCCAAGCGGCCGCCGCCGCCGCCGCCGCCCTCTGGGACGAAGCCCGCGCCGCGCTGGGCCGGCGCTCCAGCGCTGCCATGGTTGCCGAGTCGCGTTGGCGGCCGAGAGCGGGCGCTGGCCGCCTCGGAGAGCGCGGAGGCTCGAACCCCTTTTCTGCACTGGCGCGGGGGAGGCAGGCTGGGAGGAACGAGAGTTTTTTACTCGAAGGGTTTTGGGGCCCAGATTAGGGCGCCGCCGGGAAGGGATGACCAGCCGGAAGGAGGGCGCGGGACTCCCCGTTCTTGCTGTCAGGAACGGACGCCTCTCCTTGGGTTTGCCTGGGGTGTGGGATTCTCTTCTGGAAGAGCTCCCGGGACTTGGCGCGTGTGGGCGGGCAGCCAACCCTGGGCCTGGAGTAGGGTGGCACGGAGTCCCCGATCGCCGTGGGCCGCGGGGTCCTTTGTTCCCGCTCCACGTTGCCCGCTTTTCTTGCCAAGCGCGGGTAGAAGGGGGCGGGAAGAGGGAGGGAGCGGCTGCCCTGACGTGTCGATACTGAGTGACTGCGGGGCTGGCCAATCCCGGGCGGGGGTGTGCGGGCGCTGGGGGCCTCGCTTCGCAGCCTTCGGAGTGGGCGCGGGCCTGACCGCGCGCGGAGGAAGGCCTGGGACGCTTTTTCTTTTTTATGAAAGAAATAAGTGGCAAGATTTGCTCTTTTTCCGTCCCTCCACGCTTTTGGTTAAGTGTCTCTGATTATAAGCTCTTGATGATAGGAAGGTATCAGGCTGAGGGTTGAACCTAGGGTAACTTGAATCACTAGTTGAGAACTACATTTACTCCCCACCCCCCCAACACTCCATAGTGGACATTATCTATTGGTTTGAGGCAGCTGACATTTCAAGGAGAAATCAGATGTCCAAAAGGGCGCATTTTTGTTTCTTAATGTCTGTTGCAGTGATGGAGCGTTAGAACACCTTGGCGTCAAGCTAGTCGTTGAGTGTGTTGTGATCTTCTGTCTACTAATAGATGACAACTCTGGAAGCCTAATACCACTCTTAACAGATGAAAAATACAGCACGGACTAGACTGCCACAGGCCATGCTTTCTTTTAATAATTCTAGCACCAGTGATTGATTTAGGAAAAACAAAATACTGATGATTACTTTTAGGCTAAAGCCTGCTGACACTTCTGTCTTAAAGATACTGAAGGAGTATCAGTACTTGTTAAGTCTGGACGTGAGGTAAACACGGACTTTAGAATTGGATTGAGACTAGTATCATTTAATGCCAGCTGGCAGGCTACTTATCAAGTCCATAATTTGGTAGCCAGAGGTAAATGGAACTTGAGCCACTGACCGAAGAGAGCCCTGGAATGGTTTTCCTGTGTTTTCCTAATAAATGAAATCTCTAGTTAACTGATAGATACTAATTTCTATGGCCAGTAATTTGTAGTTGATTTTCTAGCTTCCCCCCAAGACAAAACATTTCAGGTTTTAGTCTTAGTTTTAAATTAGTCTTTTTGGCTACTTGGTTTTGGAAGGTGGGATTTTGTTTTTCTTGCTTGAAGAATTTGTTAGATGGTAATTAAATGTAGTTTTGCAAATACGTTTTTAAATATGTTTTCCTGTTAAGGAAATATCTTAATAATTGATATTAAGATGAAGTAACTCTAAGTAAGTCATTTCATCCACTTTTTAGCAGTGCGATTGTATAGTCAAATCCTGCAAATAGGAAGTCTAAAGGTTGGGGGTCTTCCCACCATGTCATGTTCTAGTGTGTGTGTGTAAATTGAAGTATTGTGAGTAAGAGAGTGATTTCTGGGTTTTTGTTAGAACAACAGAAAATACACACTTGTAAACTACAAGTTATATATCTCGTAAATGTTTCTGAACCTATACTTAACATCATACTATTATATTTTTGTTATTAACATGCAGATACCTCAGCATTAGAACGTCTCAAACCAAATTCTTCCTTTCCTTCCCTTCTCCATGTAACAAACTATAAACGACTTTGTGTTATGCTTTTTGGTAACTGATTTTAATAAGGATACCACATATCTTAATTTTGATCATTGATTTTAATAAGGATTCCACATATCTAAGATAAAATATCTTAAGTCCTCACTGCCTTAAAGGAGCACGGGTGTACAGAATCTTAACTGCCCTGTTTCCATGCTTTACTCATTCCTTTAGACCATCCCCAACATTTCTGCTAGGATGCCCTATGCTTCCTTGTTTAAATCCTTCATCTGCTTTCCATGCTTAGCATTGTTTAAACCTTGGAATTAGGCTGTCTTACTTCCTCGCCCACTATCACCATATGCATCCTGCAAATCTACAATCTATTGAAACTGAAATAGCTGCCATTTCTGGAATATATTTGCTATCGTATCTTTTTTCCTTTCTGTTCAAGCTATTTTCATAGCTTGTTTTATCTTTCTGACTGCCCTGTGAAGTGTTCAAGGTTAGAGAACTGAGTTAACTTTTATATACGAGCATTCCATTTCAGTTTGTGCCTTCACGTTTGGTGCAAATATGTTTGTGTTGTAGTGAAAGAATTACAAAACTATGAGCATGGATGGAATGAATGAGTTCAGTTAGTTTTCATATACATGGATGGTGAGTGATGGTGGTTTTAGATGTTACATTGGAAAGCTGTAACTTCTGGTTTTAAAAAGATCTGTTGATTTACTTTGTATTATAAAGTCTTTCCTTTAAAATTGCAGTTGATGGCTACTTGGTGGGAGCTGACTGCCCTCAAACGATTGCCTTTGGCTTTATCTTGCTCTTACTGAAGGCCAGAGAAAAATGTTAGCAGAGGACATATTGTGCCTTTTTAACAACTTTGATAAGGCCTGTTGAATTGGTGTTATTAAAGCAGTTTAATTACTCATTTATGAGTCTTCGATATCCCTTGCAGTGGCCATAGAAGTATGCTGAATTTATCTGAATATATTGCATTTGATCCTTGTTTTAATTTTCAGTGTGTAAGAATAGTGACCTAGATGTAGATTTAGTTGGAAGTGTATTTTAAATACCAAATAATTCTATGTTTTATATTCTTATATGACTCTGGGATGTTTGGACTTTTGGTTTGGATTTTCAAAGAAAACAATTTTCCCCATTTTTAAAATTCCAGTAGTTATCATGCTTGAGTTTTATAGACCAAACAAGATCCCCTGTCACTTTGGGGAGTTTAAAACTCTTGATTTGCCCTAGCTCACTTTAATGAAAGTAAATGTGAACTTTCAAAAACATGGTTTACAACAGGAATTGATCTGATTCCCTCCAAAATTGATCTGATCCTTGAGGTGGGTGGGAAGTAGGAATATAGTGTATGAGGACAATAATTAAATAAGTTTGCATTAACTTAAATGTCATCTAGATTTGGGCTGGCTTTTAAAATCAGGTAGCTTTGTACTCTGATCAGTAGATATTAAAGAGATGAGGTTCATATTATGACCTTGATGTAGTAAAAATCAGGTACTAATAATCTGTCATGGAATTAGAGTAAAAAATAAATAAAAATCAAGTACTAAATATAGGATTCATTTTACTACAAAACTCATAATAATATTGTACAAATTTGTCTGATGCAAATCGCCCCAAAAATTCTCCAGTGTTTTCTCCAAGGGCTGCGGTAATTTTAACCATTTTTTTCCAAAATAAATTTTAGGTAGAACATTCAATTTGTCAAATATAGTAAATGGATACCATTTTTGTTTTTGATTACATCAAGTTTACAAGTAAAAAATGAATAAAACTGGTCAAAGTTTACAATAGTACCTTCATATTATAATGTTTTTGGCTTTTCAGAGGATGCATTTTAATATAACAATTTGCATGGGGACTCCTTCCTCTTACTCTTAAGAGCAGTTTATGAAACTGAAGTTAGGAGTTACCAACTATGCCTGTGAGTTGACCATGCCAGTATGTATCATATATATATGAAAATTTTCTTAGTTTGAGCCAGGTCTTGGCTGAAAATGTTTGAAGGTTTCTTTAGGATAGTGTGTTCTCTCTGTGTACAAAGAATTGTGTATATTTGGAAAACATTTGCTAGAACTAGTTTCTTGAGAAAAGCCAAATTAACTAACCTAGATAAAAGGTAGAGCAGAGGAAATCAATATTACCTAATGCTGTGATACAGTTTTGATGCAGGGGTAAGCATTCATAACAATCCCAACCTGAATTGGCATTCTTGGGTTTCCTTGAAATGAAACCTGTTACAGAGAAACTTGTTAGGACACATGTTGAACTAAACATAGTAGGTTTGTTGAATTTGAACTGGACCAGCCTGCAGTGGAGTCCTGTGGTAAGTGATTATTCACTTTGACGTAATTGTTAGATTTAGAATTGTTGTATTGATGTATAAGACAGATAATATATCCATAAAAATGAATACATTTGCACATATGTCAGGTAAGTTATTTCTTAGTTCTGGTTTCCAGAATTAATAGTGGTGTAATAGCAGTTCAGGTGATTAAAAAATAAGTACCATCTGAATTTGACACTAGTAATTGATGATGTGAAAACAAGGGAGGGAGAATAGGTAGGAGGACTGATTACCTTGAAGATTAGGTTTGAACCAGAATGATTCCATTGGTAGTTTATTACGGTATATGAAAAAAATGATCATACAAAGCACAGGCATCAGTATTTTCCCTTCTGTTTAGTTTGTTCTAACAAATTACTCATCTTTATGTTCAAGTTTTTAGGCTAGTCCTGGTAGAGAGGAGATGGGATGGATACAAAAGATGAACAAGACAGAAGCTTTGCCCATGAGTCAAGGAAGATAAACAAGTATATATAAATACAGCATGAAATAGACCAGCTGGAAGATCATAAATACCTCTCAGAGAGGGTTCTATATGTGGAACATGAGGAGAAACTGCTTCCCAACTGGGAGCATTTGGCAGAGGCTCTATGGCTGTAAAATTTCCTCTGGCATAGGTTGGGTTAAGGGCCTTCCAGGTAGAGAGAAGAACTTGAACAAAGTTAACAGAGTCTGGGAAGTGCAGAGTTCATTTTCAGGAACAGTAACATAGTATATATGCTTGGGAATAATGCCTAAGGTTGCTTGCTGGCTCAAAACAGATCACATGTTGGCATATTAGTTGGAAATTAATAGTAAAGAATATTAGAGTTAAACAGTATTGACATTTGTTCTGTAAGTCTTGTGTTTATATTTTATCTTTCTCATAAACACGTCATTAGTCCCCAGTCTTTGGGAAAGGACCGGCTTTTTTTTTTTTTAGATCACTTGAGTTGTTACAACTTAAATGAAAAATGTTTATATGGAATTGCATTTGTGTTCTTTTTTTATGTAATGGGAATATTTTTGCCATTTAGCTCAAATCTCTTGAAGATCAGGACTTGTTTTACATGATCTGCTCTACCTAGATCAGTGAGTCTTTGATCATTCTGAATAACTTAAATTTATCATTGTTATAGATTATGATGCACCATTATCACAGAAGAAATTCGTGTCTATAGCTTTTAAGGACTTGATTACATCATTTTCAAGCCTGATAGTTTTGGAATCACCATTAGAGCTTAAGACACATCTGCCTTCACTTCAACCACCTGTCTTCATACCCTGACGAAGTGCGCCTTTTAACACTCCTTTGTCCTTGGATTACTTAAGAGTTCCCAGAAATACATTTGCCACCAAGAGAGTAGGTAAGTGAATGTTCTCTGCCTAGTCCAGTATTAAGACACATTGTTTTTCTGAAGACGATATGTCGAGTACAGTAAACCTTTCATACTTTTTTTTTAAAGGCAGAGAAGTCAGTAATCATTTGAGTATAAAAAACATTTTCATATTTTTCTTTTCTATATTTTGACTTCAAAGTAAAATTTCTTACTGCCTTTTTTTTTTTTTTTTTAATTAGAGAGATAGGGTCTCACTCTCTTGCCCAGGCTGGAATGCAGTGGTGGGATCATAGCTCATTGCAGCCTGGAACTCCTGCGCTCAAGTGATTCTCCTGACTCAGCCTTCCTAGTAACTGAGACTACAGGTGTGCGCCACCACCATGACTGGCTAATTTTTACATTTTCTGTAGAGAGAAGATTTCACTGTGTTTCCCAGACTGGTCTCAAACCCCTGGGCTCAAGCAATCTTCTTGCCTTGGCCTCCCTATTACTGTTCTTTATTTTATTTTTTGAGATGGAGTCTCTCTGTTGCCCACGTTGGAGTGCAGTGGCACGATCTCGGCTCACTGCAACATTTGCCTCCTGGGTTCAAGCGATTCTCCTGCCTCAGCCCCCACAAGTAGCTGGGATTACAGGCACCCGCCACCACTCCTGGCTAAATTTTGTATTTTTAGTAGAGACAGGATTTCACCATGTTGGCCAGGCTGGTCTTGAACTCCTGACCTCAAATTATACACCGTCTCGGTCTCCCAAAGTGCTGGGATTACAGGTGTGAGCCATAGCGCCTGGCCTATTACTGTTTTTTAATTATGCATTTTGTGTAGTCATTAGTCAGTTATTTATAGGTAATGGTAAAATGCAAAAAAGTTTTAAGTTCCCATTTATATTTATATAATCTGATGAGATAAGTGATTTAGAATATATGAAAGGAACAGAATATAAGTTCATTTTTAATCACTTATGTTTCAAAACATTTATAAAAATCATTTTGTAGATACAGTGACAAGACTAATCAGACTTTTTAAGTTTGTGTATATGGCAAGGGAGGAAGAAATTAGGCAATTTTCTGCATATAACTCTTGACTGTATATAATTTTGAAGACTAGGAGCAAATTGGGGGCCCTTTAAGGAAACTGAAAAGGGGTAGGATTAGGATAAATAACAGTTTTTCTCATTTGTGGGTAAAGGAATGACAGGAGCCCAAATCCAAGGAAACCTATATGTACTGGCTGTTTCATCCTTTCAGGCTTTTAGGTTGTTATATGGGTTTGGGCAGGATGGAGTTTCATTTCCTTCCCTTCAGAATCAATTTGCTTAATAGGCATGGGAACCCATCCAAAATTGTTGAGATAGCTGCTACTGTTTGAATCTTTTGAAAGTCTTATGACCAAAGTATTAGGGAACAAAGACTTGGACATTCAGCACAGGTGTTGTTTCAGCTAAGTTTTTGTGTGATGAAATTTTTATGTATCGTTTATAGGATGGAATTTGAGAATAAAGAGACTGTATTACTCTTTAGCATTATATTTTTAAAACCATTATTTGCAAGTAAAATAACTCGGCTTTCTTTTCATTTAGCCAAATTTATAAGGAAAAATGATTCCCAATGGATATTTGATGTTTGAGGATGAAAATTTTATTGAGTCTTCTGTTGCCAAATTAAATGCCCTGAGGAAAAGTGGCCAGTTCTGTGATGTTCGACTTCAGGTATTTAAAACTTAATTCAAAATTTATAGAATTTTTTATTACTAAAAGCCATAATTTCTTAGATTTGCTTATTTTCTTTTACATAGGCATTTAATGAAATGATTTTTTAAAAGAATACTGAGAAATGTAAGATAAAGGAATCTGATGTAGTAATTAGCTAGAGAAGCACATAATCCACACTACTTATAATTATAATTCTTCATAATTTCAGGTCTGTGGCCATGAAATGTTAGCACACAGAGCAGTGCTAGCTTGCTGCAGTCCCTATTTATTTGAAATCTTTAATAGTGATAGTGATCCTCATGGAATTTCTCATGTTAAATTTGATGATCTCAATCCAGAAGCTGTTGAAGTCTTGTTGAATTATGCCTACACTGCTCAGTAAGTACATTTGAAGTAAACCATATAATTAGGGAATATCTTCAGAAAATTCCAAGTCTTGCTACATATATTTCAATTAAGTGTTTTAAGGCTTTGGTATCATAAATAACTTTTTTTTTTAATAGGTTGAAAGCAGATAAGGAATTGGTAAAAGATGTTTATTCTGCAGCAAAAAAGCTGAAGATGGATCGAGTAAAGCAGGTAGAGTATCAGAAGTAAATAAAATCACTTATGGAGTCTTATTTTGTGATCGCAATGCTGAATTTGTCATGAAACATCTTGTTAGCCTCAAGGAATTGAAAATGTCCCTTTTTTCCCTCAGAATAGTCAATATGTTATTTTAACTGTTTGGCTATAATAGTGTAGCAAGATCACACTTCTCAGATAACTTGGGCTAAAGTCTTACCCTTTCAGCAGTCTTCTCTGGTAGGGTGGCTATGTCAGCCTTTGATAGCATGAATTAAAATAAATGTTTTTCTTAAGAGTTAATCACATAACTTATGTCCTCAATTCTGTGTTCTCCTAAACTTCCTGTGCTCTCTAAAAGTATTCCTTCTAGAATTCAATAGTAAAAAGTACTTTTGGAAAACAGGCATTTAATCTCCTAATGTATAGGGGTCAGTAAACTTAAGGCCTACCGGCCAGCTGCCTATTTTTATAAAGTTTTATTCCAACACAACCATGTATGTTCATTTACATATGGTCTAGGCTGCTTTCCAGCTACAATGACGGAATTGAGCAGTTGTGACAAACAGTATGGCCTACAAGCCTAAAATGCTTTTACTATCTGGCCCTTTAAGAAAAAGTTTGATTTGCTAGCCCTTCTTCTAATATCACTCCTTTGCTCAAAAATCCTTCCTTAATTTACAGCACATATCCCCGAATTTAGTATTCTAGATTTTCCCTAATATAGTTGCTGTTTTTCCAAAACTATTTCCTAGTTATCTTTTCTCCAACCAAATTAAATTGTTTGCAGCATCTTCTCTACTTCTGTATGCATTCAATATCAACATCATCTCTCCTGTAGAGCCCAGTTCAGATATTGTTTCATGAAGCCTTACCAAATTATTCTACTTGAAAATACTTATGTGAACTTACATAGCATTTCAATTTGTTGCATCTCTCCTTAAACTAAAACTTATATATCTGTATAGCATAATTTGATGTTTATCATTTGTGTACATGTTATTACCACTATTACATTTGTTGTATTAAGACAGTGATTTTTGCTTCATCTTTGTATCTTCATATAGTGTTTACCACACTGAACATTAAATATTTGTTGAATAAAAGATATGTAAGTGTTGGCACTCATATATTTCTTTTCCAAGGTTTGTGGTGATTATTTACTATCAAGAATGGATGTTACCAGCTGCATCTCTTACCGAAATTTTGCAAGTTGTATGGGAGACTCCCGTTTGTTGAATAAAGTTGATGCTTATATTCAGGAGCATTTGTTACAAATTTCGGAAGAGGAGGAGTTTCTTAAGCTTCCAAGGCTAAAGGTAAGGAGTGAACTCTATAAACAGATGTATACTATCTAGTTCCAGGCATGGAATCTTGGTCTGTGTTTCAAGCAAGTGAGTAATGATTATGAAATGATACATCGAAATTACTGTTATTCTTAGCAGCGTAATGAGTTTCTACCTACCAGTTTGTTTACTTTGTTTTTGATAAACTGGTTCCTTACAAATTAGAGTAAATGTATGGAATGAATTGTGCATCTATGACAACTTTGTTATGAAATTGGGAATTAAGCTGAGAACTAGAAGCCCAACACTGATCCATGTCATTGTTTTTTCCAATTCTAGTTGGAGGTAATGCTTGAAGATAATGTTTGCTTGCCCAGCAATGGCAAATTGTATACAAAGGTAATCAACTGGGTGCAGCGTAGCATCTGGGAGAATGGAGACAGTCTGGAAGAGCTGATGGAAGAGGTTAGTTTTAAAGTAAATGGGATTCAACCACTTTTAAAAATTATTTTGCTATAACATGAAGGATTCCCTTTCACTTTTATTTTATAACCATGACCCTAAAGAATTTAAATTTTGCTATAGGTACCCCTAAGCTGAGAAACAGGGGGGGTGTCCAGGTGAGCTGAATGAACTGTTCAGTTTGGTCTTCTGCTTTTCTTTTTTTATTTCTTTGCTTATTATGTGCTGTTAACTTTCTTTAAAGTAGCTTGTAATTTGCTTTAGAAATGGGAAGTGGTACTGAAATTTTCTGTAGATTCTTAATTTTTCTTCACAGGTTTTTGCTTTAAATTTGACAAGTAGGTAAAAGCTTCTAATGGTTGTTCCTCCCCATTGATTTATCTCCCCATAGGTTTATTAACAAAACTAGGATACCCAAGACTGAAGAAACAAGAAGAAACCTCAAGTGTATTGACACGTAAAGAAGCAGCAGTCCTGCCCCAGTTCTCCTAAGAAAAATCCGCTGTGGGCAGAGAACGATGATGATTTAATGGTGTTTACTCCTTTACAGGATTCTTGTCTTTAAAGCTGTGTGTTTTTCAATGGTGTTGTTCATACATATAGTCACTCACTTAACTTGGACTACTTTTAAAAAAAATACACAAGATAAACAAAATTGATAGAGAAATGGTGGGAATTGAAAACACGCAGGTGGAGCAGTGGAGTAACCTTGAGTTTCTCTCTCCACTTAAACCTTCCAGAGTTCCTTTAAGAGCTTACCGAATCTGTTAGGCCTGCAGAAACACTGTCATCATTATGTTCTAAAAGGTCTAACAGATTATCTTTAAATTCTATGATTCCCACTTGAAAGTCAGATGCATTTGCTATATATTTGCATCTGTCAATGGAGATAACTCTACAGCTTGCTTGAAATTTTGCATTTGTTTTCTCTTTGTTTTTCTTGACATTGCTTACAGGAAGGAAATATGTTTATGCAAACCAGACCACTTATCTGCAAAGGTGTAAACTATATTCAGTATTTTATTGTAAATATGTATATTATTTAAGAGTATATATTGTACTAGTGCTTTTTTTCTTACTGTTATATGATAGAAGCTATGAAAAAAACGAAGATTTCTTTCAAGCCAATCAAGCCAACGACTCTTCAGCCAGTATTGGAAGATTTTGTATTTGATTTTGGTTTTTCGTTTTTGTTTTTTTTTAAATTTTTACCACCATGACATGTATTTTTCTTTACCTCCGGATCCTGCCAGAGTAATATGTCAAGAAGTTCAAGAAGCACACTGGAGGTTACCTTGAGGCGTTTGTGTAATCTGCATACTAGTGGAGTAGCCATGGTGACCGTAGCCACATGGGTGTTCTGTTGCTGTTTTGCAGGTTCAAACCTTGTACTACTCAGCTGATCACAAGCTGCTTGATGGGAACCTACTAGATGGACAGGCTGAGGTGTTTGGCAGTGATGATGACCACATTCAGTTTGTGCAGGTACACATTGCACAGTCTGAGGTAACCTCAGGTTAAAATTTGACTAGAGAATTTGATAGCATACTTAAATTTTCCTTTAATAAAGGAAAGTAGACCAATTTCATTGGTAAAACTGGACAGAAACATTTTTGGGAGAAAACAAGCATATCTTAGTTAGTATTTTTGCCACATGAAAAGATATTAACGAATTAGGAAACCCTATTGAAATTTTTTTCTCATAAAGCAGGAATTACAAATAGTAAAGACCAGTAAGATGGAACAATATAGAAATTATTTGGGAAGATTATGAAAAGTGGTTGTTTGTGGCAGGCATGACTGATAAACTCAGTTTTTTTAAAAAAGGGGCAGGGGGACTTAAATTGTTGATGGCTATGAAAGAAATTTTGGATGTTAACTACTGAGCTGTCTTACTGGAAATTAGAAATGGTATAGTTAAGATGGACTATACAATGTAATAAGTTTAAAAGTGGTTGATCATATGTTACAACCTGATCTAGATGTTTCTTAACCAAAATGAATTAAAATATAGTAGAGTTCCACTGTGCTGATTGAGTTACTTTGCATTTTATAAAATCCAATTTCATTTTTCCCCTACGGGTAAACACATAATTATTCAGACACATTATCAACAATTACTAGAGAACAAACTTCTCAGGTCTAAACTTTTTAAGTTTATGGACAAATACAGAAAAGTACACAAGTCATAATTGCCACACAGTGAACCTACCAGTGTAAACACTACCCAAGTCAAGAAGAGAAGGTTTCTAGCATCCTGTCAGCCTTTCTCTTGCCTCTTTTTATTTGGCCTTTAGCTCAAATTACGTTTTTGAGGGAGAAGCTATAAAGTAGTTGACTCAACCCAGACTGAGGAATGCTTTTCTTTAAAAATCAGAGGGTAAGTGGTAGACTTAGTAGTAGCCTATATGATTACAAATTATCAGGTGTTAGCTCTCTGGTGTCCTGTGGCAATAGTGGGTGAATATCTTTATTTTCTAAAAGTTTTGGAATTTGAATTAGTTGAGAACTTATGTTTGTACATTTTGAATATATTGAGGATATTTTCCCCCTTAACTCTAAACATTTCGAGTTAACATTTTAAAAGTACGTTTTTAACATGCAGAGAGGTTGAGTGCTCAATAAATGGCAGGCCATAATGTTCGGTATGGCAACACAAAAATGTGTCTAAGAGATAGTTTCTGCTTGTAGGACCTTCTAAGAGTGGGCAAAACAATACAGGCTTATAAGAGGTAGCTATGAAAGGCCTAAAGGGGAGGACACAATGAGACAGGAGAGAAGCCAGGGATATTTCACACAAGAGATAACTTTTGAGCAGTCTTAGGATTTAGAGGAGTCTGCATAGCAGATAAAGGGAGAAATGTTAGATAGCAAAGAGTATCTGCAAGGATGATACTCTTGGAACTGCAGGTCATAAGACTGGGAAAGTAGGTAAATGCTCCCTGAATGGGGCTTATACTTTATCCTATAGGCAGTGGGAAGCCTTAGGTAAGACTACAGTGATATGAAAGTTATGCATTCACAACTTTAGTAATAGTGAAAAACTGGGGAACAGTCTATTAGGTGGCAGTCTCTGGGCTGGGATATCCCAACTGATTTCTGGTTTTTTATTTTCTAAAATTGTTGCGTTGGACCCTTCCTGTTTTTATAACCAGATGCAGAAGATCAATAAAAGTTTGAGCCTAGTTTATAGACTATTGCCAGTAGTAGTTCAGGTTTTAAAAAAACGATGAAGGCTTAATCTATGGGTATGAAGGAGAAAGGATGGATTTTTTATGTATGTCTATAAGTAGACATTTATATTAACAAAGGTTGACTTACCAGGCCTTAGTGATTGTTTAGCAAGATGAGGGAAAAGGAAGAATTTGAGAGTAAGTGGGATTCTGACATGTGTGACTCATTAGAATGTGATGCCACGAATAGAGATCATGAATTGAAAAGGATGAGAGGGACACATGTTAGACTTCAAGAAAAGAAAAAGAACATAGAGAAGAAGCCATTAGAAAAGTTACAGGACAATAAGAATCTAATCATGTTGTAAAAGCTGCCTAAGGTAGGAGAAGAAAATTTGAAGGAGGACTAAACTGTACACTGTCAAATCCTCTGGGAGGTCATGTAAAATAAGGTTTAGGGATATATCCTTTACATATAAAGGATTTAACCAGCATTTCTATATTATGTTTGTTATTAGGCATTGTTATGAGGCATTGCTATAGGGCCTTTCTCTTCCACAGTCATTTTCTCTTAATTATAGTTTGCATATTAGAACAATTTTCTTACCCCAATACAGCCTCAATGTAAGCATCATCCATTTGTGATATTTGGATCCCTTCTTCCCATAGGTTGGGATGAGGTTTTATGTACTTTGTAATTCATAATAATAGATAAGGTTAGATAAGTCTAACCTTATTTTTTATTCTTAATATTCATAGTATAAAGGTGATATGAACAGATGCATTCACAACTTTAGTAACAGTGAAAAACTGGAAAACAGCCTGTCATAGTGTAAATCTGTTTCATACTATGACGTAACTTGTCATAGTATAAAAAGGGTGGGGTTTATCTTCATAAGTCCTAGTCTTTCTTTTAGCTGTATTGCCTTGGGCAATGCGTATCTTCTTGAGTTTCAATATTTTTATCTATAAAATGGGTAGATAATATCACCCTCACTGGACTAAAAAAGATGATGTAAATAAAGTATCTAGTAATACCTAGGTACATAATAAATATCTAGTGGAATTTAATGATAACCATTGATAATGATATATTCCCTGCCTTTTCTCAAAATAGCCTATGTATGTTGTAACCACACTCAGGCCTAACTTTTGATATAGCTTTTTCTTATAGCTTCAAGTAGCTACCAAAATCTTTTTCTCTATTACTTGTTATGTGGCTTTTTGCTTCCACTAGCAACAGAAATTTCCATTAGAAATTTTACCTATCCTTGTGGTCTGGCCGTCTGGACCAGCACAAGTGGGATGAGCAGACTAGGCCAGGAGCTGAAGGTGCTACCTGTTCATTTGGCAGTTCCTCTCAGAGTAGTCTTTACTCTTCCAATTCCAAAAGATCATATCCTTTGGAAGTGGCAAAGGCTAAAGTAATTGGAAGGAAACCATTAAGGAAAACTCATATATGAGAACACATGTGTAAAGTAGTTCTCTTACAATCATTTGGATATTGGCAGCTTTGTTCATTTCTCCCTCTTTAGTGTTCCTGTATATTCTACTTTTGTGAATATTTGGTTGTTTTTAGTAATGTTTCATTTCTGATTACTGTTTGTGTTTTGATGTAATTTTGTCTAGAAAACCACTCTATAATACCTAAAGAAATATTCTTTTAAGTGTTTCTTGTAATTGCCACTTTTTTCCTGTAAAGTACTTTCAGAGAAACCGGATGAATCTATGTCTGCTTACGTTTTGCTGGCATTGTATGAAGGATACCTGTACATATGATTTAGTTAGGTTTGACAGTTTCATGAAAATAGTGGGTTAAATGTATTCTCTGTTAATTCATCCTATTTTAAATTTACAACATTCTTTTAGAAGATTCTATACTTAATATAAAAATCTGTGAGCTTATATCAATTATAGATTGGTTTTTTTCTTTCTTCTATTGAGGTCTTGATTTGCAACATGTTTTTCAAATTGTTAAAATTGAGCTTTTTCTTACCTAGGCTAATTGTGTAGGTGTAGTTGTCTCATCGTTAAGTGGAGGTGGAAGTATGCCAGTAATTTGTGTCATTTGGAAAGTGCTGGCTTGAGTTAAAGTTAGTGTCCTATAAATGTCATATATAGGTGAAGGATACTCAGTGTTGTGGAATAGCTCAGGAACAAAGGTACATCAGATGTGGTCTTTGGCTAGGTTTCTGTAGCTACCTTTTGATTTTGCAGAAAAAGCCACCACGTGAGAATGGCCATAAGCAGATAAGTAGCAGTTCAACTGGATGTCTCTCTTCTCCAAATGCTACAGTACAAAGCCCTAAGCATGAGTGGAAAATCGTTGCTTCAGAAAAGACTTCAAGTAAGTATATGACACTTGCCAGATTGTTTTCAGCTTACCTATGTTTAAGAAGGAGTGTTGCCAATTTAATACCTTTTAAATTGACTACTCGAGGAAAAAACTCAGAAGCACTTAAATTTGGAAAACGAGAGCAGATTGTTCCATTCTGGGATGTGGAGACTGTGGAGTCCAATTCAGGATCATATACGCCAACCAAAAGTAATAATTACATCTTAAACCTGGAATTCTTGTGCTTACAGATAACACTTACTTGTGCCTGGCTGTGCTGGATGGTATATTCTGTGTCATTTTTCTTCATGGGAGAAACAGCCCACAGAGCTCACCAACAAGTACTCCAAAACTAAGTAAGAGTTTAAGCTTTGAGATGCAACAAGATGAGCTAATCGAAAAGCCCATGTCTCCTATGCAGTACGCACGATCTGGTCTAGGAACAGCAGAGATGAATGGCAAACTCATAGCTGCAGGTAAGAACAGAAGGATGAGTGACATAACAGAAGCAGTCAACTGGCTAAGCATGTAGATGGGCATTTTTGTGACATGCAAACTTTCAAAGAGAGGGTTTAATATGCTACCTTTCATGGCAATCCAATAAGACAGGAAAATAACAATACTATTGAATATGGTTAACCTTCAGTTCAATGTCTGTCTCCAATTTAAAAAAAAATTATGTCGTGGCTCAATTTTTCTAATTTTCAAGCCAAGACTTAAGCAGTTTACTTATACTGATAATGTTATTGTTTTAGCTATTACAAGCACTTAAAAGATCAACTAAGGCATCCTTAAAAAGTTTTAATACTTTTTCTCATTGTGCAGATTTCTTAAACTTACAGGACTAGAAACCATGGCCCAGTTTAATACTTTAAACATAAGTATATATGGTTTTATTTTTTTACCAGGTGGCTATAACAGAGAGGAATGTCTTCGAACAGTCGAATGCTATGATCCACATACAGATCATTGGTCCTTTCTTGCTCCCATGAGAACACCAAGAGCCCGATTTCAAATGGCTGTACTCATGGTAAGCGCCTTATGTTGCAGGAGCAACCTATATTTAGCTTTTTCCTCATAACTTCAGGATGTTGGAAATTCTCATCTCTCACTTTTGGCATAGGGCCAGCTCTATGTGGTAGGTGGATCAAATGGCCACTCAGATGACCTGAGTTGTGGAGAGATGTATGATTCAAACATAGATGACTGGATTCCTGTTCCAGAATTGAGAACTAACCGTTGTAATGCAGGTAATAATAATTTTCTCCTGAGATATCCAGTATTTAAATATGATAATTAAATTATCAATATATAACTTTATTTTATACTTACATAGGAGTGTGTGCTCTGGATGGAAAATTATACATCGTTGGTGGCTCTGATCCATATGGTCAAAAAGGACTGAAAAATTGTGATGTATTTGATCCTGTAACAAAGTTGTGGACGAGCTGTGCTCCTCTTAACATTCGTAAGTTGATTTTTTTCCTTTTTTCTTTTTTTTTTAAAGTCCTTTAAATTAACAGTATGTGTAGTACACACTTAAAGTCTGGGAGATGTAGCAATAATCTTGACTTGACTTTTCTTGTAGGGAGACACCAGTCTGCAGTCTGTGAGCTTGGTGGTTATTTGTACATAATCGGAGGTGCAGAATCTTGGAATTGTCTAAACACAGTAGAACGATACAATCCTGAAAATAACACCTGGACTTTAATTGCACCCATGAATGTGGCTAGACGAGGAGCTGGAGTGGCTGTTCTTAATGGTGAGTGTTGGGATTTGGAGAAGTGAAGAGTAGATAGTGGTAAGACTTTGTTCTAAAACTCTTGAGAGAAAAGGTCAATGATAACTATAGTTGTACAGTTAAAAATTCAGAAGCAGTCATCTCTGGTGATGCAATGGAGATTAGGGTGATTTGTCCTTTAGAAATACATTTGCTAATCAAAGACTTATAATACTTGATATATAACTTAAATTAATTCGCCAGTCTTTTGATGGGTGCACTGAGTGAATTTCCAAGTCATTTTCTTCTATAAAACATATCCATAATGCATCATCTTGGATTTTGAGTTTCCCAGAGAGCCAGAATTTAAAGAATCTGATCTGCAAAACAAAGTAAATGCAAATCCCTAGTCTCTTCCAACTGTCTACTCCATACCTAATTGGAAATACAACCTTTAGACTATTTTAACAAGTTTCCAAAGTATTAAACTTTTTAAATGTAGACATAGCTTTCTTTCCACATCCATTTTATTGACTTTTATTTAATGTCTAATTATATAATCATAATTTAAAAGTTAGCATTGTTTTTGGTACCAGGCTGAATTTTAGTAGGCTTACAGCTCAACTGGTGAAAGCTTAAGGGTAGACACAGCCTACTGGCCTAGAGCTTTGTCAGTGTGGTTTACAGATACATAGAATGCAAGCTGGTTAAGTGATAGTCAAATGAAAAAATAATGAATTTGAGAATCAGTAATAAATTTTTTTCTAAGCTACAGAGTATTTATTGCTAACATTTTATCTATTTGAAAATAGTCATAACTCTGTTTCCAGAAGAAATTTCTGTACCACAATCATTTTATTTTTTTTAATTGAGACACAGTCTCACTGTGTTGCCCAGGCGGGTCTTGAACCCCTGGGCTCATGCAGTCCTCCCACCTTGGGCTCTCATAGTATTGGGATTATAGGCATGAGCTACCGCACCTGGCCCCAAAATCATTTTATACAGTTGGAAAGCCCTAAAATATTTTTCTGCTTTCCTATAATCTCTTCTGAGTCTTAATTCTGTACATTGGGCTGATATAAAGTCCAGTGCACAGAACTATTCTGGTTTGCTACTTAGTAGCTGCGTCTGTAGGATAATTGACCAGCTTCTTCCTGCTTCTTTTCTTCTTTGAAATAATAGTAGTAACTACCACAGAGTTTTTGTGAAAATTGTACTTTATTTAGATGCTGCTACTGCTTCCTCTCCCTTCCCCTTTTAAGTTGCCTAAGTTCCATGTGGGAATGGTTTTTTTATTGATTTGATTCCCAGCTCTTAGAGAGTATTTGCCATATTAGTAGCATTTAATAAATTCTTTTTGACAGAATGAACAGGCAATTCTATTTTAAAAACCACTGATTTTTAAGCAAAAGACAGATTTAGGGGAGTTTTACCTTATTACACTTTAGTCTCTGGATTTACCCCATGTCATTTCTCTTTTAGGAAAACTGTTTGTATGTGGTGGCTTTGATGGTTCTCATGCCATCAGTTGTGTGGAAATGTATGATCCAACTAGAAATGAATGGAAGATGATGGGAAATATGACTTCACCAAGGAGCAATGCTGGGATTGCCACTGTAGGGAACACCATTTATGCAGTGGGAGGATTCGATGGCAATGAATTTCTGAATACGGTGGAAGTCTACAACCTTGAGTCAAATGAATGGAGCCCCTATACAAAGATTTTCCAGTTCTAACAAATTTAAGACCCTCTCAAACTAACAGGCTTAGTGATGTAATTGTGTTTAGTAGAGGTACACTTGTGAATAAGGAGGGTGGGTGGGTATAGATGTTGCTAACAGCAACACAAAGCTTTTGCATATTGCATATTATTAAACATGCTGTACATACTTTTTGTGTTTATTTGGAAAGGAATGCAAAGATGAAGGTCTGTTTTGTGTATTTTTAAGACTTTGGTTATTTTACTTTTTGGAAAAGAATAAACCGAGAATTGATTGGGCACATCATTTCAAGAAGTTCCCTCTCCTCCACATTTGTTTTGCCAATTTGCACATTAAATGACTCTTCCCTCAAATGTGTATTATGGGGTAAGAGGGATAGGGTTTAAAGATGTAGACAGTTGGGTTTTTTAAGGGCCCTTTTTCAATAACTGGAACACTCTATAACAAAGGATACTTATTTAAATAGATGACATTGACTATTTTTGTTTTTATTAAAAGGAAGCTGACATGACTACCAATATTTAATCTTTTATGATTGCCTTTTTATAACTTTTTATATTCTCAGCAGAGTGCTTTACCTATTGAAGTAAAATGTGGCAGGTTGGAGTTATTGAAGCAGAGTGGCAGTCTTCAAGTTTGCAGAGTAGGGGTCTTTTAAATTCTCTGAGTGCAAACTTCAGAGCTCTTGCCTCAGCTGCAGTTTTTTTCCTTCAAGAATGCAGTACTAACATTTATTTGAGTGGAGTTACTGAACAGTAACATAGCTGTGATTTTTGGTATTTGAAACACTGTTTTTAAATATTTTGACTTGTTGAGGGTTTTATATAGCAAGACATATAGCAGTAAAAAATGGTGTTTTATCTTCTATATAATCCCTGTTTTTATTATTAACAATCCTAAATAGCAGCCCTCAATTGTGAAAAAAATTATTTTAAACTACATTAGGTTGTGAATGCAGGTTTTATCAGAACTCTGTTTTTGTTCAGTTTATCTGTTCATATGGATAAATATTGGTTCGGATGACTTGGTCTGTAATGTGTAGTGCTACACACCTAACTTATGGTGCCAAAATAGCATGTCCTAATGCTTGCTGCTGATGCAAACACATTAAAGGTACTTTGCAGGAAATCCTTGCACCATGGGATTAATATCCAATTGCTGCTTGTACACTCATTCATTACTAAAAGTTTTGAGAAATTTTTTTCCAGTAATGAGCTTAAGAAATTTGGGGAAATAACTCACCCGGCATCTTACATCTGAAATAAGGAATGATATAAGGTTTTTTTTTTCTCACAGAAGATGAGGCACACAGGAACCTAATGGGCCAACTGGGATGAGATGACTATTCAGTGATGACTATTCTGAGATGACTATTCAGTGGCTAACTTGGGTTAGGAAGAAAATAATTAGGTATTTTCTCCAAATGTTCACTGGTACTCTGCCACTTTATTTCTCTCATCTGTTACACAAAGAACCACCAGGAAAGGAAATCAGTTTGGTTGGTAACTCTGTAATTCCTAACTATCACTGGTTTGGTTCTGGACTAAAACTACATTGACAGATTGAATTTGCCTAATATGATGACTGTTTTTAATATGGATCTGTATGTGTTCTATTCAGCACAAGGAAATAAAATTTTAGTTGAGGATTCAGCCTAAAATCCTTGAGATCACTTCTCATTTCATAAGTGACATGCTTAATGCAAATAATATATGCGAATACTTTGGGTCAAAGTTTTCCTGCATTACTTTGGATGCCAAAGAGGTAGTTTGGTGGCCAAAAAGTATCTTTTTTAAGAAGCTGTTGTAGCCAGTCTTCGTGAAGATGAGAAGTTTCCGTAAATGAAAAAAAGAAAAAACAGTACTCAATGGCCATTTGTTACTGTTAATCCGTATCTAAAAGGTACATCCTTTCTTCAGAGAGGGAGAAAATGGCATAGCCTCAGCACAATTTAAAAAAAACTTTTTAACCAGTAGGAATTTTTGAATAGTTTCAAAATAATATGGTAATACCACACTTCTGGTCAATTTTAATAAAACACTCTAAATCTCCTAAAAAGGTAGCAAAACTATAAAATATCTAAAATTAACCAAATATTATTGGTTATACTCAGGCATGGATCTTTTATTATGAACTTTAAATGTAGGGTTCTGATTTTTGGCTTCTAGTGTGTCATGTACTTTACCACTGCTCAGCGTGTTTTCAAATTCCCAATATAATAATCATATTTTAGGGAAAATCCAGGATTTGGGTATGTGATATATCACTAGAATCCTTGCTTAATTAACAAATTAGGTGTGTACCTTATTACCTCTCCTCACCTCAGAATTCTCAAAATTGAAGAAGGCAAAGGAGGAGCCCCAGTAGGACATTTCTGTAACTGCAGCGTTGCCTTCAGAGGAGTGAAAAACTCAGTTGCTGTTGTAATTTACACGCAGCTGCTTTTTGTTGCAAAGATCTGAAGAGTCAGCAAGTGAGACATAAAATACAAGGTTAATTAGGTGTAAGGGAGAAAGAAAAACACTCATATATGAATCCTTAAATCCTTGGTAAGGCTGAGCTACAAATTTGGTCCTGTAAACAGGTTTTATTACGTTAAATCAGTGTCTCTAGGTTAAAAAGGAGTAATTGCTATGGATTGCAGATATCCTTCATAACAAAACTGCAAGTTTCTCAAGAGTAATAATGACACTTTGAACAACAAGTAGAGTTTATAAAGAGGAACATACAAACTCATGTGAATGTCCTGGGTTCTTCAACCTATGAGCACCAATAATCTTGGCCAATAAAATACTCTATTAATAGCTCCACACCTTACTGGGGATTGAACAAAGGTGAGAAGCAAACTCAATCATTATGCTGGATCTGTGTGTAATGCCTGTGTGTAAGAGGCATATATGAATAGAGGCTACACATTTGCTCAGGATGACCAAAGGGAGTAACATAATTTTAGCCAGAAAAAAAGACACACAGAAAGACCTAACTTGGAGTAATGAAACTACTGAGATGAACTGAAATATCCAGCAAGGTAATAAGATGAGATCTGTTAAAACAATTTTTAAATGGGTAAAATATTTGAAAACACTTTGCAAAAGAAGTGGATGCCACTAAGAACACAGAAAGATACTATCATAAATCAGTCATGAAGAAAATGTAAATTAAAACCAAAATGGCATACATCTATTGAAACTGAATATACCAAATTCTGCTTAGGTTGCAGAGCAACTTGAACTCTTATACATTGCTGGAGGAACTGCAAAGGTGCACAGGCAGTTTTAAAAATGATCTATCCACTTTCTAATCTGTGACAAAGCAATCCCATTCATAGTACCCAAGTGAAGGAAAATATTCACACAAACCTGTATGTGAAGATAGCAGCCTTATTCATAAACACCAAAAACTGAATTCAATGAAGTAGCCTTCCACCTGGTGAATGAATAAATTTGTACATCCATGGCAATGCAATACTTCTTGGGAATAAAAGAATGAACTACTGATATGGGTAAGTCTCAAGCATCATGCCAAATGAAAAGCCAGACTCAAAAGCCTCCATTAGCGGGCATGGTGGCATGTACCTGTAATCCCAGCTACTCAGGAGGCTGAGGTGAGACGATTGCCTGAGCCCAGGAGTTCAAGGCTGTAGTATGCTATAATATCTGTGAACAGCCACTGCACTCAAGCCTTGGGCAACATAGCAAGACCCTGTCTCTTAAAAAAACAGTCCCCATTTATATAGCATTCAGGAATGGAAAAACTACAGGGATGGCAAACACATCAATGGCCTCCTGAGACAGGGATGGGAGTTAATTACAAAGGGAAATGAGGGAATATTTAGGGGTGGTGTGACTTTAGTATCTTGACTTGATGATTACATGTTTGACAGAACTCACAGAACTCTACACTTACGAAGGAAAAAAAGTTTTGTTTTTCTAGCTTAACCAAAGTGGTACTAAACCTTTAAAATATCAAGCTTAGAAGAAGGGCTAGAACATGTCCATATTTTACCTCATTAGAAATAAAGAACAGGATGTTGAAAATGGCTTGTGCTTCAAGAAGACTGAACCAAGCTAGTAGCTCAGATCTGGGTGTCCACCACCTCACCTTCCAGGTTTATAATTGGTAATTCTGCTTAAGAATCTGTCCTCAGGGTTTTCAACATCCAGAATTAATTTGAGACAAACTACACCTAGTTCATAAACAAAGCTAGATCAGAATTAAGAAGGATTCCTGTCACAGGCCAAAACTAGTCTACAAACCCTCAGGGGGACCAATTCTTGCTTTTAACAACAGCCAAAGATATTAAAGAATTCCATGAATATAAAGATGGATTTTTTAAAATACAAGTATATGTAATTAATACTAAAACCCTCAGGAAAGCCAATACCTCGAGGTACTCTGGCTCCAGAAGAATCCATTTCTGTGGGGCATATTCCAAGATCTAAAAGAGGTATATCTGTTTGACTTTACTGAGTGGCTTTTCACCTGACAGACCAGACAAACTTAGAAGCTTTCAAGTCAAACTTTGGTAGGCAAAGGTAAAGTATGTCTTTTTTTTAAAGTAGGTGAGCCTGCAGGTCAATTTGTCAAAAATATTAACTAACCACAACTATGAGACACTAGACACAGTGTAGTTCCTGCCTTCATGGAGCTCAGTTCTATTCACTGGAGTGAGTTTTATTAGCAAAATACCCAATAAATAGGAGTGTGACTGGCCTGTCCAATCTTGAAGTCAGAAAAGGGCCATGGATAGTATTATATTCTGAGAGGCTGGATGTAGTCACCACCCTTTGAGGAAAGAGGAAAATTCATCCCAACCTGTCATACTAGCTAAGGGAGCAAAAAGTCAAGAATATGAACAACGTGACCTAGGCTCTGAAAGCTGACCAAGACACCATCTAAATAAACCTGGATTGATAATGAAAGGACTTTTGCTCTCCCTTAAAATGATGTTCAAAATACCAAGGACATAGAGCTTCAGATCTTTCTTGTGTCACCTGGTCTTTCATGTGACAAAGATCCACAATATGAAAGTGGGATTAACCCATCTGTCAAGTTCTAATCTGTGCGGTCACAACTGACCATTGCAGGTCTTAACAAGAGGACCCTGTGGGCACACAACAGACTTCAATTCTTTAGCCAGCTGTTCCTTGGCTCAGAATATGGAGAGAGCTGGAGACCCGCCAAACCAGAGGATGTTCCCTGGTCTTCCCAGGAGAGAAATAAACTATCTTTTGTAAAAGTAAGTTTCAAAGGCCAAGTGTGGTGGTTCATGCCTGTAATCCCAGCACTTTGAGAGGCGAAAGTAGGTGGATAACTTGAGGTCAGGAGTTCGAGACCAGCTTGGCAAACACGGTGAGATCCCGTGTCTACTAAAAATACAGAAAAAATTAGCCAGGAGTAATGGCGCATGCCTGTAATCCCAGCTACTTGGGAAGCTGAGGTATGAGAATTGATTGAACTCGAGAGGCAGAGGTTGCAGTGAGCCGAGATCAAGCCACTACACTCCAGCCTGGGTGACAGAGTGAGACTCTGCCTCAAAAAAAAAAAAAAAAAAAAAAAAAAAAAAAAAAAAAAAAAAAATGTAAGCTGCAAACCATTAATGTAAAGGAACTCTCAACATGATTAGGACAACAAATAGAAAGGACACATTCACATCTCAATAACATTGAAAAGGTTTTTAAATAAAGACTGAAATAGACATAAGGGTAAATATGTGATAGGACTGAAAAGAAATTTTATGAAAGGATTAACCTATATCAAAGAGATAACAAAAAAAAAAAAAAGAGGAGGAGGTACCAGAACAAGGAAAAACAAAAACCCATCAATAACAACTAGAAGTTGAGGGATAAAGATTTGAAAAAAAGTTCTTTTTGTGGGAGTGTGCAGGCAACAGATGAATGTATATTTGGCTTCTCAGGAAAGAAAAGGAAAGAGGCAGAGAGCAGAGATGCCGTCTTAAAGTTTCTCCATTTGCCCAGAAGCTCCTATCTCTGACGGCACTTGGAGCCCCATCTGTGCAGCTGGTGGTGTAGCTGGTGGTGTGGTTTCCTAATCTGGCAAACCCAAAGCTTAACAGGTCCTACACCAACTAGTGAATATCCTGAACAAGTTCTTTTTTATTGGAGAGAGTCACTTTTATAATCATACCTTATATACATATCAGAAACAATTTAGAAGTAAAAAGCCAAATCTTACCAAAAATAAGTTATTTATTGCTTTGAAAAATAAACATTTATAATAGAATACCAAATTTGATTTAATCTAATGTGTTAACAAAAGCATAATACATTCCAGTAAACAAGGATTTCCAACTTATCCCATAACTAAAAAGTCAGCTTAACAGTTGGTTTTAGCTAGAGGCAAACATCAGTCACTGCCACCAAATTCTATTACAGAAATCTATTAGGCTTCACATTTAAGGAGAAACTCAGCAGAGGGGTCGCCCTGCTCTTCCCCACTAGAAATGCACTGAAAAGTGACAAGCCCACAGAAGGAAAGGCTGTATAAGAAAGGAGGAGCTTAAGTCAAATTTCTACTTTCATTACCTTGAGGGAGGTGAAGGAGGGTGTTATTTTCACCAGGTCAACATGGATGACAGTTTGATCACAAAAAACGGCCCACAGTAAGATTTCATTTGTGGAATATAGTGAGCATGATCACGTCCTAATGATTTCTTAGGGTTTGGCAGTGTCTCTGGTCACATGCCCATACCTAGGGTTGAGAGAAATGCTAATACTGTACTCTGGGTCTTCCTCAGATGCCACAGTGGCTCTGCCCCAGGATGACTAAAAATACGTCTCTCCTTTCCTTAGAGATACTGGCTCACTATCAAGAGTAGAGGTAGGGAGGCATTGCGAACTCCAGAAGAGAGGAGTCTATGGAGTTTATTCCATAGTGGACACATTAGGCTTTTTAGAGCTTCAACGAGATTGTCAGTAATAGGCGATCACTTTTTTGTACCTATGAAACATTTCTTAAAATTCTCTTGGGTTTGGCCCAAAAGACTGACCAGATTGAAAACTACTTTGTTATTCTTAAGGACAAATGCAATTCCTTTAAAGTTACAAATCAGTACTTATATCCTATAGTTCAGCATGTCTTCACACCATCCCCTGTTTTTGGCCTCCATATAAACAGATGCATTGCACTGCTGCATGGTATACGCCATCTCAACCAGCTGGTGGCATCCAATGGTTAACTTTTCCCTAGGAGAAAAAGAAATGTTAAATCATTGCAAGACAGCTAGTCAGAGAAATAAAAATTCTTTTTCATTTTATTTTACACTTTTAATTGACAAATAAAAGTTATATATTTATTATGTATAACATGATATTCTGAACTAGGTATATATTATGGAATGGCTCAATCAAGCTAAATAACATATGCATTATTCCACACACTTATTTTTGTTGTGAGGACGTGTAAAATCTACATTTTTAAAATTACTATTAAAAAAAAAAAAAAAAAACCCTTTTTTTTAGAGATGGGAGTCTCAGCATCTTGCCCAGGCTGGTCTCCAACTCCTGGGCTCAAGAGATCCTCCCACCATGGCCTCCTAAAGTGCTAGGATTACATGTGTGAGCCACCATGCCCAGCCTTAATTATTATTTTTAAAAGCCAGGGTCTCACTCCTGTTGTCCAGGCTGGAGTACGGCGGTGCAATCACAGCCCACCATAGCCTCAACTTCCTAGGCTCAAGTGATCCTCTAACCTTAGCCTCCCAAGTAGCTGGGACCACTGGTACACACAACCACACCTAATTTTGTTTTGTTTTGTTTCTTTTGGTAGAGACAGGGTCTCACTATGTTGCCCTGGCTGGTCTCATTCGCGGGCTCAAGCAATTCTCCCACGTTGGCCTCCAAAAGTGTTGGGATTGCAGGCATGAGCCAGTGCATCTGAAAGTAGCCAAAGTCTACTTTCTTAGTGATTTTCAAAATACAATACATTGTCATCAACTAAAGTCACCATGTTGTACAACAGATCTCTGAACTTATTTCTCCTATCTAACTGAAAGTTTGTGTCCTTTCACCACCATCTCCCCAAAGTCCCCCATCCTCCTAGCCCCTGGTTTATTGAACTTAGGTCTTTTAGGTTCATCCATGTTGTTCCAAACGACAGATTTTC
This sequence comes from Rhinopithecus roxellana, assembly GCF_007565055.1. NCBI lineage: Eukaryota > Metazoa > Chordata > Mammalia > Primates > Cercopithecidae > Rhinopithecus > Rhinopithecus roxellana. The sequence goes on along the minus strand of NC_044556.1, from coordinate 135,437,264 downwards.
TTCTTTTTTTAAGAGTGAATAGTATTCCACTGCGTATATATCCCACATTCTCTCTATCCATTCGTTTACTGATGGACATTTAGGTAGATTCCATATCTTGGCTATTGTGAATAGTGCTGCAACGAACACTGGAGTGCAGATATCTTTTTGACATAATGACTTCATTTCCTTTGGATATATTAAAAATTCTATTCCAACTGCGTGGCTTACCCCTTGGATTAAAACATCTTAACATAAGCCCCTTTCCTACTAAGAGAAGTCCTTCAGAGAATAAGGTAGAACTAGATTGTTCAACCCAGCCCATTATATAAAAGGCTATGCTTAGGCATCCAGCTTTGCCTGTTGGTTGCAGGTCCACCACGGAAGAAGCCCTTATTCCTGAATTCTAGGAATCATACCAAGGTTGTCTTCCTGTTGGCTATGTAAGGATTTGTGCAACTAAGTGCTTTTATCTTCCAATGTTGTTTGTGCTAATAAATCATAATTGATGGTATTTTACCTCAAACATCAAAGAATGTACTTCAAATGCCAGTATACTCCATTGTATTAAGAATTTTTATTTTTCTCTTATTTGGCTTGAGAGTCAAGTAGAGGCGGACTGGAGGATATTAAGAGGATGTACCTCCTGAAAGGAACAGATACTTGAGAGGGGTAAGGAAGTTGACAGAGTTTCAATTCTTAGAAAAGATTGCTGAGACAAGTTACTTAGCAGTTACCAAAGGAATGTTAGTAACCCTAAACCAAGGGTGGGGAAGCAGAGAGTGCTTAACATGTGCCATATCTACTTCACAATTTTACTTCAGGCAAAGCCAGCCAGGCTTTCGAAAGCTAACATGAGCCTACAAATTGTGGGATCCCAAACTGTAGGACACCAATCCATTATATCTAGCATCTAGAATTCAAAGTGTCAAATAATTCAATCCCGTAAATAACTCTTTTCATCTACTGGGAGATGGTCTATATAAGTTCACAAAGAGCACCAAACACCTAGTATAGTATCTGGCATGTTAGGTATTCAAAATTGGCAGTCATTTTTATTGTAACAGTTAGACTGTCATTACTTCCTTGGCTTCTGAGATAGCTCTGCCATATTCATGGCATTGGAGAGAACCACTAGCTACCTCTCCCACTGTCCCTCCCACATGACAGATCGCTTGATGGAGGGTACAAAGGAAGAAGAACTCAGGGGACGATCAGAACTTGGGACAGGAAAGAAGGAGTAGTGACACCACCAAAGTAAATAATAATAAAGTAAATGTACCATATTTGGAATAATCTCACTTCTTGACAATATGTGGTTTCTCTGAGACCGATTAAAGCCTGACTTTTGGGTGGCTCGCATCTGTAATCCTAGCAACTCAGAAGGGTGAGGCAGGAGGATCACTGAAGACCAGGAGTTTGAGAGCAGCCTAAGCAATACAGTATGACCTGCTCCCTAAAAATAATAATAATAATAATAATAATTTAAATCTGACTTACAGCTTTGTGTAACCCTAATCTCATTTTCTACATTTAAGGCTTAAAAATAGTGCTATGGCACTGCCAATTCTTCACAACTACTCAAAAAAACGATTTTGAAACACTCGAGATTCAAAATAGCAGAGATACAAATGTTTTCTTATAAACTTAAAAATGAAACAAACTAAAAGGGATAGGCCCCTATTCCTGTCCTTATTTATTCCACATGTGAAAAAAATATCTTTCAGTCACTAGACTTTTGAATCTATTTCTGTATCTTATCTTTTTCTTCCCCTCACCCCTTGTAATTACGAGGTGAGCTCTATCTTCTCTTTTCCTCCTAGTGGTATTTGTTTCTTAATTCACGTGAGCCAGTATTCTGACAATGGATTATCACCTACAGATATTGCTGTAGCAAGTTCTGTCATCACTGGCTGAGAAAAGTATTGGCTGTTTTTCATAGTGTCTGCTTGGCCTATGCTTTTTATTAGATCATGATGATAGGCATTCTTAAGTTCCTTTTCCTGGTGGTTAATCTGTAGAATGAGAGAACATTGGCTGCAGGGGCACCTTAACACCTCTGCTTGTCATTCTGCAGCATCTCCAGTGAGTCATCTCACCTCAGCTTTTCCCTCCTGGTGATGGGACACTCACTATTGTGAGAGGCAGTTCACTGATAGATAGTTCTTGCTTTATATTGGGCCTATTAAAACCATCTAGCTGACCTGAGTCTGCCTAAATTAAAACAAAAACTCTCTTTCCCTTCTTCCTCTGATAGTACAAATATTTTATGTTCCCATTTCTCTTTTTCCAAGTGAAACGATTCCAATTCCTGATCCTTTCGAGAATAGAGCTCAAAACTGGAGGTTGCTTCTAGTTCTGCGATTCATGAGATTCTGCAAAACAACAGCCACTATTTCTCTAGATTTTCCTATTAATGGTATCAAATTTGCTTTGACCAAATCTCAGATCAAAATAAGTAGAAATTTTATCAAATCAATTTAAAAATAATTCCACACAGTTTTGTGATTCCCTTCCCATAACCAATTTGGTCAAAATGGCATGGTACTAGTGAATTTACATGATCTAATTCCAATGTCTGATGCAATTTTTCCAAAAGCGAAGAATGAGGTCTATAATGGATACGTGTTTTACAACCCTCTGAAGTTTTCTATATATTTGCAATGTGTATCACAAATAAAAGAAAAATGGAATACAATGTAATATATAAAATATAAATATAAAAGCAGTATATAATAGCTAACATCAATGGTAAAAGAATGAATGCTTTCCTCCTCAGATCAAGAACACGACAAGGAAGGCTTCTTTCACTGTTCAACTTTGTACCATTTTGTACAACTTTGTACTATAAGTTCTAGCCACAGCAATTAGGCATGAATAAGAAATAAAAGAGATCCAAATTGGAAACAAAGAAACAGAATAATTTCTATTTGTAGATCCTAAAGAAGTCACAAAATAACTATTAGATCTAATAAATTAATTCAGCAAAGTTGCAATGTAAAAGATCAACACAAAAAATCAATTGTATTCCTATACATTAGCAATGAACAAGTAGAAAAGGAAATAAAACAATTCCACTTATGATAGCATAAAAAGTAGTAAAATACTTGGGAATCAATTTAATCAAAGAGGTATAAGATTTGTACACTGGCCAGATGTGGTGGCTCATGCCTGTAATCCCAGCATTTTGGGAGGCTGAGGAGGGCAGATTACAAGATCAGGAGTTCAAGACTGGCCTGGCCAACATGGTGAAACCCCGTCTCTACTAACAACATACAAAAATTAGTCGGGCCTGGTGGTGTGTGCCTGTAATCCGACCTACTCAGGAGGCTGAGGCAGGAAAATTGCTTGAACCCAGGAGGCAGAGGTTGCAGTGAGCCGAGATTGTGCCACTGCACTCCAGCCTGGGTGACAGAGTGAGACTGTCTCAAAAAAAAAAAAAAAAAAAAAAAATTGCTAAAAGAAATTAAAGAATATCTAAATCAGAGAAAAGGCATCCTATGTTAATGGACTGTAATATTTAGTAAGATGGTAATACTCCTCAAACTGATCTACATTGTCAATGCAATTTCTATCAAAATCCCAACAACCTTTTCTGTAGAAACAGAAAAGCTGATCCTAAAATTCAGATAGAATTGCAAGGCATCCCAAATAACAAAATCTTGAAAAAGGAAAATGTTAGAGGACTTAAAACACTTGTCAATTTCAAAACTCACTACAAAGGAACTGTTACCAAAATAGTTTGGTATGAGCAGATAGACAAACATTCAATGGATCAGAACTGAAAGTTCTGAAATAAACCCTCACATATATGGTCAACTGATTTTCATCAAGGATGCCAAGACCATCCAACGGAGAAAGAATGGTCTCTTCAACAATAATGCTACTAGGAAAACTTGATATCTACATGCATGTATATGGATGGATGAATGCATGAGTGAAGCTGGACCCCTTACCTTACATCATATACAAAAATTAACTCAAAATGGATCAATGGCCTAAATGTAAGAGCTAAAACTATAAAAATGTTAGAAGAAAACACTGGGATAAATCTTCATAACCTTAGGTTTGGCAGTGAATTCTTAAGTAGTCTTAAAAGCATGGGCAATGCAAGAAAAAATACACAAATAATCAAAATTTAAAACTTTTGTGCACCAAAGGATACTACCAAAAAGTGAAGACAACTTACAGAGTGGGAGAAAATATGTGCAAATTATGTATCTGATAAGGGTCTACTATCAAGAATATATAACACGTTGAGCTGCCAGGTGTTGATGTGGTTAATAAGGACAAGGCAAACTAAAAGTAACAATCAAGTCTTTATTCACTTCTTGCCACAGTATAAGCAAGGGGCAAAACGAGAGGTGCTAGTTCTCCAGTGTTTCATTACTTCCCTAGGAAAGGGTCAGATAAATATGCGCTGCAGGGTTGTCGGGGTGGGGCACACTGTCGCACTGCTGAGAAGCCCTGAAGAAGCCTGCTTCCTCTCTGCATCTTTATGAACCCAGGGGCCCACGGGGAGCAGAGGAGGAAGGGCTAGAAGTGGAAAAATACTGAGTCAGATCAGAGAGAAATACCTTAGTCAAAGCCTCCCAAAGGAAGCCTCAGTGGAGGTACCTGGGAAGTGCCTCAGCCAACTCCCCCATCTCCTCATAAGAAGGCCTCCAAACAGTCACCTGAGCTAGGAATGCAGCTGTGTGTGAGCGTGGCTGCAGGGAGTCTCAGTCACTGCCAGTAAGTACCTCCAGAAAATAGCATACACTGGCATGGAAAAAAAAAAAGAAACTTAACTGAGGAATGCAAGCCCATTTAAGCTATCAGGTCCAGAGAGGCACTGGAATGAAAGAGCAGTCACATCACTCCGCCTTGAGCTAAATAATTATCTCTTGAAGCCACTTGCTATGTGGGCTCCAGGCTAACTGACAAGAAGAAGCCATAACTGCCATATGCTGGACACCCTAACTCATACCCTCTAATTCAACAATGTATAGCCAACCACTGAACAATGATATCCCTGTCAACTACTGAGAATTTCTGTCAAATAACTTTGTATCAGCCCACTCCTTGTTCTCCCTGCCTTTAAAAATTTGCTCGTAACAAGAGCTGAGGGTACACTCCTCAAGGCAACTTAAACACATATCAGGGGCAGCTGTCTTCACTCTGGCTCAAGTAAACTCTTTAAATTCTATTTTGTGCCTCAACTCTTCCTTTTAGGTCAACATTTCCTTAGGTATGAGGAAAACAGTTTCCCCCATTGAGTTTGTCAGATAAAGCCTTGTAATTGTCTATAGTGGGCTCAAACATCACATGTAAGATTTTGGCCTGGGGCCAAATTCCTCATAAAGAATTCTAATAACAGAAAGAAAACCAACCCACTGAAAATGAGCAAAGGACTTGAACAGACATTTCTCCAAAGAAGATATACAAATGGCCAAATAGCACAGGAAAAGAAGTTCAGCCCCTTCCCTAATTAATATTAGAGAAATACAAATTGAAATCACAATGAGATACAATTTCATACTCATCAGGATGGCAATAACTAACCAAAACCAAAAAAAGGGAAAATAACAAGTGTTGTCCAAGATGAAGAGAAATTGGAACTGTTGTATTTTGTTAGTGGAAATGTAAAATAGTGTAGCTTCTGAGAATTCAAATCTCACCCAGGAATTCTACTCCTAGGTATATGACTTAAAATGGAAAAGAATTATAAGAATTCCAATATTTATACACAAAGAGCAATACTATTTATAATAGTCAAAAAGTGGAAAGAACCCAAATGTCCATCAAGAGATGAATGAATAAACAAAATGTGCTGTGTGCATATGTGTGTGTGTGATGGAATCTTATTCAGCCACGAAAAGGAATGAAATATTGATATATGCTAAAATGTGAATGAACCTCAAAAACATTATGCTAAGTGAAAAAAGATAGATACAAAGGTCACATGTTATATGTTGGAGATGGGGGTACATCTGATTGCCTGGTGTCAGAAGTGTGTTGTGATGAGTTTCAGAGCAAGAAAAACAGTTTGGTTTGGTATCCATCTCATACAGTCAGGTACTTTGAGGCTGATGTCACAAACTAGTTTATCATCTCATAAAGTGAAAAAAAAAAAAAAAAACCTTAGAAACTTGCCTAACAAACATGTCAAAACACTTTGTCAAGAACTTACAAGACAGAAAAAAAGTGAATTAAATGCTGTACCTAACTAATTTCTCATAAAGATAGAAGATACCACACAAGAGATTTGTTTGATAATCTCCTTAATTTACCATCTTGGATTTGAAGCAAACTTCTCATCTGCTCAGGGTGAGCAGTGCTCAGACACTCCACTGGCAAGAGCAAAAGCTACTTCAAAGAGTCTAAAAACTGGAGAAGAGAAAACACCAGCTGAATTGCAGATATAAGCACCAAGGTTCTTCTGTATCTTATGGAATTCACTTTTCATTAAAGCTACTTTAATATAAAACCTTAATTCCTTGCTTTATTAGAACCCATCAAACAGTTTTATGTTCTTGAGCTACTTAATTATATCCATATGCCAGGAGGGTGGCACACCCAACTCCATGGGGACAGAGGCTCCTATGTTTGGGACTTTCCTGAACCTTACTCTATGTATCTCCTCTTCATCTACCTGTTCAATTGTATCCTTTAATTTATCCTTCATAATAAATGGGTAAATGTAAGTAAAATGTTTCCCTGAGTGCTATGAGCCACTCTAGCAAATTAATTGAACCTGAAGAGGGAGTCATGGGAACCCCCAATTTATAGCCAGTTGGTCGACCTGGAGATTGTGGGGTTTCCTACTATACTCTCATATACTCCACTCAACAATTCTGACCCCAGGTGTGTGTGGGGTTTTCTCCACACGGCAAGCAATTCTCCAGTGAACACCAGCTCGGTGTACTATAATTCAATTCAATTTTGACACTATCTGGGGTCAGAGTCAACTCCCACAGGTTGCGGGCTTGTCAAACAAGACTGCCCCCCACTTCAGACAACAACTACAAGTAACAGTGTCACCTATACTTCTGACCAACTGGCTTATAATTCAGGAGGGTCCCACAACAACTCCCTCCTCAGATTCAGTTTGCTAGGACAGCTTACAGAACTCAAAGAAATATTTATGTTTTACTCATTTTTTTAATAAAATACTTGATATTACCAAGTATATGTTGGAAGGGGCTGGAGCTTCCATGACTTCTCTGTGTGTGGCACCCCCCAAGCAACTCCATGAGTCCAACAACCTGGAAGCTCTCTGAACCTGGTAGTTCAGGAAGTTTTTTTTGTTTGTTTATTTGTTTTTTAAGCAAACCATTTAAGTTTCTTTGAAGGTAAACAAAATATAAAGCTGGATCCCAAGCCCTAAGAATGCCAGAACTACATGTAGATCCAAAATGTGGTGTGATTTTCTCAACAGAGTTCAAAAGGGTCAGAATTCAAAAGCGTTAAAAGGCAGAGAACGGGTGGAATTCATGCACTCCATTCAGGAATTTTGTAAATTACCAGAAATAGACCCCAAGAGTCTTTTAAGGTGGGGGAAAATTCAACTCTTGGTTTTACAGGTAAAGAATGAAGAGTACCAAAAATGTTATGTTCACTTCTCTTAATTTTTGTCACACAATCTGAAGCCGGAGCTATTATATCCGCAACTCACAGCAGTTGAAACTGCAGTATTAGGTACAAGACCAGTCCCTCTATCCATTTGCTTCCATGTAATGGTGGCCAGAAGCAGAGGGCTGTCAATAGAACAGCTTTTCAAAAAGCACTAAAAGCAAGCAAGAACCTTCTAGCAGCACACTGATTTACTTTATAAGGTTAATTTACAAATTTTAAAAGCTACATTTTCACTTTTTCTCCTTTTCCTCTTCTTCCTTTATATCACTGTTTATGTTTTCTTTATCTTTATCTTTTCTATCCTTTTTGCTCTCTCCTTTTCCTGTCCTTCTTTCTTCTCTGCATCCTGGTTGGCAATCTTGTTGTTGATAAGGCTGTGCAGGGCAGCCAAAAACAGACCAGCAAGGCCACGTATATCACCTCCATGTGGTTGTCAGTCTTCAGGTGAAAGGCCTTGACAAACTCATCAGGGCTGACATCTGGCAGCAGGCTGAAGACATCCTACAGCAGGTAGATGATCTGATGGTCTATGGGTAGCCTGCCTGTCACTACTTTTACCTGGTAGCTCCTGATATCCAGAAGCTTGGAGTTCAGTCCCTTCAAGCCATGCAGAGACTTTTTATAATCTGCTGAGAAAGAGTGCCCACGGTAGTGTCTTTGATGTCTCATAACAAGCATTTGACTCTGACTGCCTCAGTTTCCTCTGCTCTGGTTTCACTGGTCACAAGCTCAAATGTTTTTATGGTTGTAGTTCTATCCACATGAACTTCTTCCACTGAAATATATGCTTCTGTTGGCAGGCTCAGGTCCTTGGGTTTCACATCAATAATGAGCAAAACAAGAGTTAGGGCAGTATCATTTCATTACTTCATTGATGGCAATGGCATTCTTGTAAAGTTTATGGCCTGTGTGGTGCCACTCAAATATTCTTTCTCTGGCATTTACCTTCTTAAACATTCCGTTTATGTTTTCCAAATAATCTTGGTCTAAAAATCAGACAGAATCATCTTTGTCATCTTCATAAAAAAGGACTTAGTCATTATCATAAAAAGGGACTGCAAAACTCTTGGACACATCAAGTATTTTCTTTTGCCATGACCCCAGTAGCTTGCTTCTGGTTTCCAGCCTTGCCAAATCAGTTGAATTGATCCACCACACTGAGCAGCAACAGGGGGTAGACCACCACCTTCTGCACCGCCAGCTCTGGCATCACAGCACACCCCATCCCTCAAGGCCTGGCTCTCTGCCACTCACAAACACCGACAGCGGCAAGGACTCCTGCAGCTCCTCCAGTCCCAGCTTCTCTTATTCCAGTTTGGCAGCTGCTGCCAGTTCAGGAACTTTCATGGAGGAGGCTTCATCCAATAGGCATGATGGATTTATTAACTCAACTTCGAGCCCCACTCCCCTTCCCAGAGGATAGCGGGTAGAGTCGAATGTGTTAAGCTTCTAATCATGGCTTGGTCCTTCTGGTGACCAGCCCCATCCAGGAGCCCACCAAGAGTTGCCTCATTAGAGCAAACAATGCTCCTATCACTCAGGAAATTCCAAGAGAATTAGGAGCTCTGTGTCAGGAGCCCAGGTTAAAGATCAAAGATTAGAACAAAAGACTCTCCCAGAAATCCTATCTGGTTTTAGATTTTAGGTTTTTAAGGGTTTTAGGACCTCTGTCTCAGGAACCAGTCAGCGACTGTCATTAGTCCGTTTTCATACTGCTACAAAGAACTGCCCCAAACTGGGTAATTTATAAAGGAGTTTTAGCTGACTCACAGTTCATTCAGTATGGCTGGGGGGGCCTCAGGCGGAAGGGGAAGCAAGGCACCTTCTTCACAAGGCAGCAGGAATGAGAAGTGCTGAGTGAAGTGGGAAGAGTCTCTTATAAAACCATCAGATTTCATGAGAACTCACTCACTATCATGAGAACAGCATGGGGGAAACTGCGCTCATGATTCAATTACCTTCACCTGGCCTCTCCCTCAAACTGTAGGAATTGTAGGGATTACAGGCATTATAATTCAAGATGAGATTTGGGTGGAGACACAAAACCTAACCATATCAGGGCACAGATAAATTTCTCATTATTTCACATCTCCTTATTGCAATAAGTATGGTGTGGCACATCAACAGTTTCCTTGTTTACAACTAATGCTTTAAAAAAAACAAAGATTATCAAATTCAGACAATTTAAATAGTTGTCTTAAACATTAAGTAACTGTCCTTCACATTCCCAAAGGGAGTCATCTATGTTCAAGTTAAATCATTCTTCTGTTTTCACCTCTGAGTTACAGGAAAATGGTGTCACCTTTCATCTGCCACAACTAGCCCCATATCTAGTACGAACCAGTGAAACCAAAAAACCCTCTCTCTTTTGGCAGCTTATTCGAAAAAATTTTAAGCTGTGGAGCACCTCAGAGACGAATATGGAAGATACTGGCAAATATACCGGCAAATAATTTCACAAAAAAACCCAGAAGTTCTAAATGCTATTAACTGAAAGCTTGCTGAGCAGCAATTACCATTTTTTAATGCCTTCAAGATATTAAATATATTTGATTTCTCTTTAAAATCATCCTTCTGCATATAAAAGAGGGTTTGCTGATTAACTTCATAGTTTAAATCCCTGACATAGTAAATGGAAAGAAAACAAAGAAAAAAAAAATACTACAACTACTTTATGAACATTTGACCTGACTCCTGAACTTCTCCCCAGTAAAAACCCTGCTAACTACTCCAAAAGTATGCTAAAATCAAAATAATTCTAGACGTCTACTAGGATCATGCTTTAAGAGAATGTGGCCTCCATGTATCTACAATAGGCTTTTTACACTAAAAAATATGGCTAAAGTTGGAAGATGTTATGTTTTTGACACATCTCACACAATACTTTGTGGATTATATGTAAAAATCTATATGAGTACAACCAATTCACTGATAATCTGAAGATTAGGGCAAGAAATCATTTTCTCCCCCAACTATAACAGATTTGTATATGCCAAATGGCTTCTGATTTTCTTGAAAAACTTATTTTGATCTAATGAGTTGGTGAACTTTCATAGTTGTGTTGAAACATTTATGTATGACTATCAATCCTACATCTGATATCCTCCAACAAATTTATCAGTCTGGAGCTTTAATAGAAGCATTTTCCTAGTTAATTTTGTCACTAGGCCTGCTCATAATATTTTGTAGCCACACAGGTACATATGTAAGTTATAAATAGCAAATGAACTGTGGTTTAGTGATACTTTTATTAAGTTCCTATCTTTTTAAAAATGTGTCCCAAATGAGGTTAAGTGTTATGCTCCTAATCTGATTTTTCCCATAAGCCTTGTGGTTTTTATTGCATGACTATACAATGCAGTGGCGACATTTACAAATGCACGTGTCGTGTTATAATAGAACTCACTGAAAACCAACCACTGCCCCATGTATCAACATGGATGAATCCTGATGTTAAGCTAAAATGGCATATGTAGTGGTGGAGGGTATTGGAAGGCAACAGTGAAGGAGTTAAACAGTTTTAGCTCCTTATAAATTTGCCTGGGCCTAGAATTAGAAGGATATCTTAGACTGTCCAGGCTGCCATAACAAAATATCTTAGATCGGACAGCTTATAAACAAGATAAATTTCTCACAGATCTGGAAGCTGGGAAGTTCAAGATCAAAGCACTAGCAGATTTCGTGTCTGGTGAGGGTGCTCTTCCTCACAGATGGTGCCTTCTATGTGTTCTCACATGGCAGAAGGGAAGGAATTAGCTAATGCTCTGAAATCTCTTTTATAAAGGCACTAATCCAATTCTCAAAGGCCCCATCTTCTGATACTATCACACTGGGGATTAGATTTCAATGTATGAGTTTGGAGGGTACACATTTAGCCTACAGCAAAGGCTTCACAACTATACCCTGTGTATATAAGAATTGGATTTGTGGCTGGGCATGGTGGCTCATGCCTGTAATCAATCCCTGTACTTTGGGAAGCCGGGACAGGAGGATTGTTTGAGTCCAGGAGTTCGAGACCACCCTGGGCAACATAGTGAGACCCTGTCTCATTAAAAAATAAAAAAAAGAAGATTAAAAAAAAGAATTGGATTTATAATACTTGCCCTTTTGTTATGTATGAGTGCTATAAAACAAATTATTTTGGGGAAAAAAGTATATAGTGTGATATATTTAAGTTCAAAAATCAGCAAAATAAATCAACATATTTTTGTTATAATACTCAGTAAGACCATTAAAAAAAAGATGAGAACTATAAAGATACAATCCCTCGAGAGAGAATAGAAGGGAGATTACAGCTAGAAATGGGTAAAATTCAAGTTTGTTAGTTGAATGGTAGGCAGATGGGTATTTATTATATCAGTCATTCTTCAAAACATGGTCTGGGGACCACAGGGAATCTAAGACTCTTTCAGAGGGTATGCGAGGTCAAAGAAGTCAAAGCTATTTCCATAAAAAGACTAAGATGTGGCTGGGCGCGGTGGCTCATGCCTGTAATCCCAGCACTTTGGGAGGCTGAGGTGGGCGAATCAACTGAGCTCAGGAGTTCAAGACCAGCCTGGCCAACATGGTTAAACCCTGTCTCTACCAAAAATATAAAAAATTAGCTGGGCGTGGTGGTGGGTGCCTGTAATCCCAGCTACTCAGGAGGCTGAGGCAGGAGAATCGCTTGAACCTGGGAGGCGGAGGATGCAGTGAGCTGAGATCGCACCATTGCACTCCAGCCTGGGCGACAAGAGCAAAACTCCATCTCAAAGAAAAAAATAAACAAACAAACAAATAAATAAAGACTAAGATGTGATTTGTCTTTTGCACTCTTGTTCTCACAAAAGTGAACAGTAGTTTTCCAGCAATCCAGCCATGCTTATCACAACAGATTGAACGCAAAAGCAGTTATAAGAATCCCGCTGCTTTCTATTAAGTCAGTCATTAAAAGATTTGCAAAAATGTACAACAATGTTACTTTTAATATTTTCATATGTTATTTATCTTAACGTGGTTGTTTTTTAATGAATTAATAAACATTTTAAAATTTTCAGTTCTAAGTTTTAATTCAGCAAATATAGCTAGATAATGAACCATATAAAGAAAAGCTCTTTGGGATCTTCTATAATTTTAAAAAATGTAACAGAATCTTGAGGCCAAAAAATTTGAGAACCACTTCAAACCTTACAGCTGATAAACACACAACACATGACCTTTTTGTATGTAGGAAATATTTCATATTAGTAAAGTTAAAAAAAAACATAGTGTAGTGAAAAGACAATGAAAAAACACATCACCACCACCACCAAGTGCTGCTGTATATGGAAAAGCTTGTTACAATGGTTTCTATCTATGTATAGATATGGCTTACCTATATTCAGTCTGAGAGACACAATCATAAAGTTCCTGGGCAGTAAATTTGACATTTTTATTTACCTGAAAGGAACCAAGATATAGTTATTAAAAATTATATTAAATAAAATGAGTGATGACAGCAAAATTAGAGTAGCCCATATTCTGAGAGGAAAGTTCAAATTTCTAGTTACTGCATAAAAAGGATTAAACGGTAACAATAAGAAGTGCAATGACCATAATGCTAACATGGAACTGTGTGCAAAAATATGAATCCCACTGTTACAACTTAATCTGTTAGTAGAACCAGCAGAGGTGAGATGGATCTAGACATAGTAGAGATCAAATGGACAGAAAAACACAAATAAGATTATAAACAGCAGACAGTTCTATCTGGTTTAGGAAAAAGTCTTATTTATAGACATTTTCTAAAGAAATATATTTTTCAGATTATTGGGGTCTACATGTTTAAACTTACAGGTTTAAGTTAATAAATATCTATAATTCAGAGATATAATTTATAATACCACAAATATAAAAATATTTCATCATATAAAAACTAGCTGTGGCACACATATGGAAGACACAGTGAAGGAATCTTTTATTTCTTGAAACTTACTATAGATTTAGACAATATTCCTATTTATCTACAAGGGAGAATCTGAAAACTTGCAGAGAAAAATTATTTTGATCAGATAACAAATAGCATATTGCCGAAATTTTCAGAAATTTAGAATTAGTAAAAGGAAACAATAGGCTAATTTCTATTCAATTTACTTAAAAAAATATTTCTAAGTGTTGCTAGCTGGCATGCATTTTTTGGTGAGGAAGAATGATACCACCCTGATTTAATTACTACTAATTTAAAGATTCATATCATAAAAGTCTTCTATATGATTCAATGTATTGCTTATTGGTAAAAACTCCATGACTTTCTTCAATGTTTTCATAGAAAGTTTACCATATTTGTATAGAAAATGTTTCATTCACTGAAAGTTTAAAAATATGCAGTTTTTTGGCCAGATGTAACAGCTCATGTCTGTAATTCCAGCACTTTGGAAGGTCAAGGTGTGAGGATCATTTGAACCCAGGAGTTTGAGACTAGCCTGAGGAACATATGACACCCTGTCTCTATTTAAAAAAAAAATTATATATTTATATACACACACACATATATATGGTTTTCAAATATTTAAATGAATATAATATGGATATTTTGCTTAACGTTAGCATATATTTATATATTTACTAGTATTTATATAATATTTGATATCATATTTAATGATTATATGAAATTGGTATACAATTTACCACAATTTTTATTAAAAGAATCTTCTAAAAATATTATAAAATATTCATTGAAACTATCAACCAGTCCACTTCTTCCTTCTTTACATGTTCTGCCTTCTCCTAAGGGCCGCTGATATTTTCACCATAGCCACACATTCCGGGACCTACAATGTATCAGAACACAGGCCACCAAATGTCAACACACTGCAGATATTTGGTCAGAGGATGAAGGGAATGATCCATTTTCTATCAACTGTTGAGAAAAATCAGCTGAAAAACTGACTTTGAATCTGTTAAATACGAATATAAAATAATTTATATTAAGCTTTTAATAGATGTTTAAAAAAATATCTAGATTTATCTTTAGTTGTAAAAGCAACCATCCACATACATTTAGACATTTATCCAAGAACACAGCTGGAAGTATAAAGGTGACATAATTCCAGGTTACAGTAGATAATTTACAAAGTAGGTAGTTACTTTACTAATAAAGAAAAACTGAAGCACAGTCTCATGATGGTCTGCTTCACCATATTAATTAATTTTGACTACGAAGACATTTTCACTTACCCATATTGAGACATTTGAAATTACAACTGTTAAATATCACCTCCATGGTTAAATGAACAATTTTAATTTCTAGGGGAAAAAATAGCTAAAAGATGCCACTGTTAGCACACATTAGAGTTGTGACTATAAAGTGAATTGTGAAATGGGTATCATTACTTTTTAATTGTGCTACTTACAATAAAAGCCAGATGTTAGAAATGGCTTATTTTTAATTTAGAAATTCAAGAAAAGGCAAAGGAGAAGTATAAAAATAGTCAAATTCCTTAAAAGATTTAGACAGTCCTACCATTGTTTTTTATATTAGACAAATATATCCAATGTAGTAACTGATGTAGGAAAAGTAATTCTTTTAAGAGAAATGATTTTAAAAATCTGTGAATCAGTCAGGCACAATGGTGTGTGCCTGTAGTCCCAGCTACCTGGGATGCTGAGGTAGGAAGATTGCTTGAGCCTAGGAGTTCAAGGATCTAGTGTGTCATGACTGTGCCTGTGAACAGCCACTGCACCCCAGCCTGGGCAACACACTAAGACCCTGTCTCTAATATATATTATATATATATCTGACATATATATATATATGATTCTTAGATCTACATATTCTTTTTTAATTTTTAAATTTCTTTGTTTATATCACAAGATATCATCAAGCAACAGATCCATATATTCTTATAATTAATAAGTTAGGTACTTTCTTCTAATACTCTTGGCAATAGAAACTACTAAATTATAAAGAACTATGCCCCAGAATTTTCCAGCGTATGTAATTTTAAAATCCTATTGCTCATATATATTTTAGAGCTGGAGTCTTGCTGTGTCACCCAGTCTGGAGTGCAGTGGCATGATCATGGCTCACTGCAGCCTTGAACACCTGGCCTCAAGTGATCCTCCCACCTCCAGCCTCCTGAGATGCTGGGATTACAGCCACCATGCCCAGTTCCACACATATATTTTTGTTAGACTTAATGTTTTGATTTGAAATTCAGAAAGTAAGATGAAATAATTATATGAATCATCTCAAAAGAGGAAGTTCTCTTAATAATCATATAATGTGGTGATAAAGAATTAAGGCTCTTATTTATTTATTTATTTATTTACTTATTTATTTGAGACAGAGTCTCACACTGTTGCCAGGGCTGGAGTGCAGTGGCGCAATCTTGGCTCTCTGTAACCTCTGCCTCCTGGGTTCAAGCCATTCTCCTGCCTCAGTCTCCTGAGTAGCTGAGATTACAGGCATCCACCACCATGCCCGGCTAATTTTTTTGTATTTTTAGTAGAGACAGAGTTTCACTATGTTGGCCAGGCTGGTCTTGAACTCCTGACCTCATGATCTGCCCGCCTCGGCCTCCCAAAGTGCTGGGATTACAGGCATGAGCCACTGTGCCCGGAGTATTTTAACTTTTTTGAGACAAGAGTCTCACTGTGTCAGCCAGGCTGTAGTGCAGTGGTGCAATCTCGGCTCACGGCAACCTCCACCTCCCAGGTCCAAGCAATTCTCCAGCAATTCAGAAAATAAGATGAAATAATTATATGAATCATCTCAAAAGAGGAAGTTCTCTTAATAATCATATAACGTGGTAATAAAGAATTAATAAGGCTCTTATTTATTTATTTATTTGAGACGGAGTCTCATACTGTCACCCAGGCTGGAGTGCAGCGGCACGATGTTGGCTCTCTGTAACCTCCGCCTCCTGGGTTCAAGCAATTCTCCTGCCTCTCAGCCTTATGAGTAGCTGGGATTGCAGGCCCTCGCCACCACTCCTAGCTAATTTTTGTATTTTTAGTAAAGATGGGGTTTCATCATGTTGGCCAGCCTGGTCTCAAACTCCTGACCTCAAGTGATCCACCTGCCTCGGCCTTCGAAAGTGCTGAGATTATAGATGTGAGCCACGGCTCCCGGCTGAATTAAGGCTGACTCCTACAAAGCCCATATAAACACCATTGGTTGCTTAAATAAAACTAGTTAACCATCACCCTCCCCCTTTTTTTTTGAGACAGGGTCTTGCTCTGTCAACCAGGCTGGAGTGCAGTGGTATGAACATGGCTCACTGCAGCCTTGACCTCCCGGACTCAGACAATCTTCTCGCCTCAGCCTCCCAAGGAGCTGGGACCACAGGTGCATGCCACCATGCTGGCTAATTTTGTTTGTTTTTTAGAGAGATGGGGTCTCGCTGTGTTGCCAAGACTGGTCATGAACTCCTGGGTTCAAGCGATCCACTGACCGCAGCCTCCCAAAGTGCTAGGATTACAGGCGTGAATCACCGAGCCTGGTCAAGACTAGTTAACACTTATGAAACACTCACTCTGTGCCTGGTACTGTTTGGAGCACTTTACGTATTTTACATTACTGAATCTTTGCAGAATACAAATAATTTACCTACTATTGTTACTCTCATTTTACAGATGAAGAAATTGAGACAAGGAGAATTAAATAACTCTTCCTAGTTAATAAGTAGAAGAACCAACATTTAAGCACAGGTAGTTTGACCTCAGAGTCTGTGTTCTTAATCACTGGCTTCTTAATGGAAGATGTGGCACACAAAAAGTTACGAAGAGCTAACTAGGAATAAAAGTGAAGAAATATACTTAAAGGAGTTTGACTTCATAAGAAATGTGAGACCTGAATATATGCCACATTCCTTCATTTAGAATGTTTTAAAAATTAAACACATACACACACAAAATTGAAAGTAATAATGTTAGAGGAAACATGAACAAAGGGCATTAAGCAACTAGAAATTGACAATCAACAGAATACCCGCTTCGGTTCAGTAATGATGAGGAGAGCACGCAGGTTAATTTACAAAATACACTGAAGCCTCATTTAGTTCTGCCTCCAGGGTTTATGTTGCCACTATAAAGGAAACTAAATTATAGCTTTTCTTTCTAGTAATAAGTATTTCTCAACCAGGAGTTCTTCCTTTCTGAGGTATTCTGGGTATGTAAGTTGGATGGAGAGATGGAATACTTTTGGTTGTCACAACTGGGATAGCTACAGGCATTTAGTACCTGATGTAGAGGGATGTTAAACATCCTGCATTTTAAACATCCACACAACGAAGAATTGACCTGTCCAAAATGCCTGTAGCACCCCTGATGAGAAACAATTTCGCACTGGAGAAAGTGTGTTATTTTAGGACTCTCATATTTTTACTTAGGGAATGAAAGAAAAAATTGAATATGTCACTGGCAGGGAGGAGGGGAGGAAATGGACAGTTGTAGGTCACAGGATAGGAAGTTGCAGATATGTAGGATGAACAAGCCTACAGATCATACAACACGAGGTCTATAGTTAATAAGATTGTATTATATTCAAAAGTTTTGCTAAAAGAGTACATTTTAGGTGCTCTTGTCACACACACAAAAAGGGGTAACTGTGAGATAATTGATATGTTTATTTACTTACCTACAGAAACCATTTCACTATGTATAACATATCAAAACATCATGCTATATACCTTAAATATAGGTTTTTAAAAGGGAGAAAAAAAGAATATGTCACTGACAAACTTTTATGGCATTCAATAATTTAAAGCAAATATCAATTAAATGGCATATCATTATGTTTTAGAACTCCTACTATGTTTATTTACATTAAAACTTGTTTAAAGTAGAAATGTGATAAATATTTAAAAATATTTCCCATACCTCATAGTTGATTAGGAAGTTATAGAGGGTCTCAACATCTTGATAATTACTGTTTGGGGCCAAAATCCTAAAAAATAAAATAAAAACAAAGGTGGGGGGGAATAAATGATTTCGGAAAAAACCAAGACCTTGAACTTTCTCCCAAAACATACCCATACCATGAGAGATAACTTACCGTTTGATAAGCTTAAAGGTTTATAATATTTTTAAAAATCAATTAAAAATTATAACACCAGAAACTTAATTCAACACAGGTCAACTTATTAAAATGTTTTTGCTTATTTAAATTCATACTTATAACATCAATTAATCAACAACTATAAGCATTCTTACACATGAAGTTATAGTTCACATTTTAAGTTATAATAATACAGATTTCTCAAACAATAGAAATGTGAAGTGCATTTATACAGTCTGTGCATAGAATAGAAATATGAAGTGCATTTATACAGTCTATGCATAGATAGAAATGTGAAGTGCATTTATACTTCATATCTGTTAAGCTCCAGACAAAGCTTGAGTATTTCCCACAGAAATGTTCAACCAGTCCAGACAGACAACTGATGAAATCAGCCACTTAAAAGATATCCTAATAAAAGATCTTGATTAAATTCAAATAACATTGCTTGAACTATCAGCCTACAGCTCCACGAAAAATCAACAGATTATATAAATTGTTGAAGATAACACTTATTTACAAAAAAATAACAAATGACAGAAACAGAAATAAAACAACTTTTAAAATTTATTTTGTTGAGACCAGGTCTCACTCTGTCGCCCAGGGTGGAGGGCAGTGGTGTAATCACGGCTCAATGCAGCTTCAATCCCCTGGGCTCAAGCG
The DNA here is from genome assembly GCF_007565055.1 of Rhinopithecus roxellana. NCBI lineage: Eukaryota > Metazoa > Chordata > Mammalia > Primates > Cercopithecidae > Rhinopithecus > Rhinopithecus roxellana. The sequence goes on along the minus strand of NC_044556.1, from coordinate 135,417,988 downwards.
ATCCTTCCACCTCAGACTCCCAAGTAGCTGGGACTACAGGCAAGCGCCACCAAGTTGGGCTAATATTTTAAAAAATCAGTTTTGTAGAGATGAGGTCTCCTTATGTTGCTCAGGCTGGTCTCGAATGTCTGGGCTCAAGGGATCCTCCCACTTCAGGCTCCCAAAGTTCTGGGATTATAGGTGTGAGCCACAGCACCAGGCCATAAAAATAAAGAAGGGAAGAACATATTTTTCCTTCTAGTAGTAAAGTATTAATTCTCATTTTCTTATACTAAATATTTTTTCCATCCTTTCAGCATGAATACTGTTTTTCTTTTCAGGAAAAAAAAAAGGGAAGTAAACCAGCTTGTCATCTTGGTACAGTATAGTGCCTGTGAGTACTGTCTGCCTCAGCTGTGTGAGCTTTGTCTAGCTGTGTGACCTCTGGGGAGTTACTCAACTTCTATGTGATTTATCTTCTTATCTGTTAAATTAGGATAACTATCCCTACTTCATAGGGCTACTGCAAGAATTAAATGAGTTACTAGAAGAAAAGTCATTATAACAGCATATGGAATACAGCAAGTACTATATAGTATATGTCAATTATAACAGTGACAGTAACAACTATCATCATCATCTAATACAGATGCTCCTTGACTTATAATGGGGCTATACCCAGATAAACCCATCGTCAATTGAAAACATCCTAAGTAGGAGTGCATTTTGACTTGTAATATTTTCAGTTTATGACGAGTTTATCAGAAGATAACCCTAACCCCATGGTAAGTCAAGGATTGTACTAAATGCTTTGCACCATCATAGAATTGAAAAATCCTAAAACAAACCATTATAAATTGGAAACCATCTGTAGTTTCAAGCCATAAAATACATAAACATTGATATAATGAGAATAATATATGTTTATAATATAAACATTGAGAAATCAAGCCACCTTGGTTAATTTTTAAATTCCTAATGGCTTTTAACACTGTCTCTGGGTCTTTATGTCCTTGCCAATACTTGATTCTGTCAGACTTGATAATTAACTGTTCTCAATAATCTTAATTATATCCTTAGACTATTTGGCCTTTATTATACTTGTGGGAGAGCTTTTATAAATTGTTTTTCGGGACATAGTCAGATTTTTAAAGGTCCCTTGGAGGGGGCATACATACAGAACATCTTTAAGAATATACAACAACCTCCATAAGAATACCATTTCATAGAAAAAGTTTTTCTTCCAACAAGTAATTTTAAAATACACACACACGGGGCGGAGCAAGATGGCCGAATAGGAACAACTCCAGTCTCCAACTCCCAGCGCGAGCGACACAGAAGACCGGTGATTTCTGCATTTTCAACTGAGGTACTGGGGTCATCTCACTAGGGAGTGCCGGACAATCGGTGCTGGTCAGCTGCTGCAGCCTGACCAGCGAGAGCTGAAGCAGGGCGAGGCATCGCCTCACCTGGAAGCGCAAGGGGGAAGGGGATCCGTTTTCCTAGCCAGGGGAACTGAGACACACAACACCTGGAAAATCGGGTAACTCCCACCCCAATACTGCGCTGTAAGCATACAGGCATTCCAGGAGAATATATCCCACACCTGGCCGGGAGGGTCCCACGCCCACGAAGCCTCCCTCACTGCTAACACAGCAGTCTGCCGCGATCTATCCGCAAGGCAGCAGCGAGGCTGGGGGAGGGGCGCCCGCCATTGCTGAGGCTTAAGTAGGTAAACAAAGCCGCTGGGAAGCTCGAACTGGGTGGAGCTCACAGCAGCTCAAGGAAGCCTGCCTGTCTCTGTAGTCTCCACCTCTGGGGACAGCGCACAGCTGAAGACCAACAGGGGAAGTAGCGGGAGCCGGTGCAGACGCGAACGACTCTGTCTGACAGCTTTGGGGAGAGCCGCGGATCTCCCAACGCGGAGGTTGAGATCTGAGAACGGACAGACTGCCTGCTCAGGTGTGTCCCTGACCCCTGAGTAGCCTAGCTGGGAGAAATCCCCCACTAGGGGCAGTCTGACACCCCACACCTCACAGGGTGGAGTACACCCCTGAGAGGACACTTCCAAAGGAAGAATCAGACAGGTACACTCGCTGTTCAGCAATATTCTATCTTCGGCAACCTCTGCTGCTGATACCCAGGCAAACAGGGTCTGGAGTGGACCTCAAGCAATCTCCAACAGACCAACAGAGAGTCCTTCTGACTGTCAGAAGGAAAACTATCAAACAGGAAGGACACCTATACCAAAACCCCATCAGTTCGTCACCACCATCAAAGACCAGAGACAGATAAAACCACAAAGATGGGGAAGAAGCAGGGCAGAAAAGCTGGAAATTCAAAAAATAAGAGCGCATCTCCCCCTGCAAAGGAGCGCAGCCCATCACCAGCAACGGATCAAAGCTGGTCAGAGAATGACTTGGACGAGAGGAGAGAAGAAGGCTTCAGTCCATCAAACTTATCAGAGCTAAAGGAGGAATTACGTACCCAGCGCAAAGAAACTAAAAATCTTGAAAAAAGAGTGGAAGAATTGACAGCTAGACTCATTAATGCAGAGAAGATCATAAACGAAATGACAGAGATGAAAACCATGACACGAGAAATACGTGACAAATGCACAAGCTTCAGTAACCGACTCGATCAACTGGAAGAAAGAGTATCAGCGATTGAAGATCAAATGAATGAAATGAAGCGAGAAGAGAAACCAAAAGAAAAAAGAAGAAAAAGAAATGAGCAAAGCCTGCAAGAAGTATGGGATTACGTAAAAAGACCAAATCTACGTCTGATTGGGGTGCCTGAAAGTGAGGGGGAAAATGGAACCAAGTTGGAAAACACTCTTCAGGATATCATCCAGGAGAACTTCCCCAACCTAGTAGGGCAGGCCAACATTCAAATTCAGGAAATACAGAGAACGCCACAAAGATACTCCTCCAGAAGAGCAACTCCAAGACACATAATTGCCAGATTCACCAAAGTTGAAATGAAGGAAAAAATCTTAAGGGCAGCCAGAGAGAAAGGTCGGGTCACCCACAAAGGGAAGCCCATCAGACTAACAGCAGATCTCTCGGCAGAAACTCTACAAGCCAGAAGAGAGTGGGGGCCAATATTCAACGTTCTTAAAGAAAAGAATTTTAAACCCAGAATTTCATATCCAGCCAAACTAAGTTTCATAAGTGAAGGAGAAATAAAATCCTTTACAGATAAGCAAATGCTTAGAGATTTTGTCACCACCAGGCCTGCCTTACAAGAGACCCTGAAGGAAGCCCTAAACATGGAAAGGAACAACCGGTACCAGCCATCGCAAAAACTTGGCAAAATGTAAAGACCATCGAGGCTAGGAAGAAACTGCATCAACTAACGAGCAAAATAACCAGTTAATATCATAATGGCAGGATCAAGTTCACACATAACAATATTAACCTTAAATGTTAATGGACTAAATGCTCCAATTAAAAGACACAGACTGGCAAACTGGATAAAGAGTCAAGACCCATCAGTCTGCTGTATTCAGGAGACCCATCTCACATGCAGAGACATACATAGGCTCAAAATAAAGGGATGGAGGAAGATCTACCAAGCAAATGGAGAACAAAAAAAAGCAGGGGTTGCAATCCTAGTCTCTGATAAAACAGACTTTAAACCATCAAAGATCAAAAGAGACAAAGAAGGCCATTACATAATGGTAAAGGGATCAATTCAACAGGAAGAGCTAACTCTCCTAAATATATATGCACCCAATACAGGAGCACCCAGATTCATAAAGCAAGTCCTTAGAGACTTACAAAGAGACTTAGACTCCCATACAATAATAATGGGGGACTTCAACACTCCGCTGTCAACATTAGACAGATCAACGAGACAGAAAGTTAACAAGGATATCCAGGAATTGAACTCATCTCTGCACCAAGCGGACCTAATAGACATCTATAGAACTCTCCACCCCAAATCAACAGAATATACATTCTTCTCAGCACCACATCGCACTTATTCCAAAATTGACCACATAATTGGAAGTAAAGTACTCCTCAGCAAATGTAAAAGAACAGAAATTATAACAAACTGTCTCTCAGACCACAGTGCAATCAAACTAGAACTCAGGACTAAGAAACTCAATCAAAACCGCTCAACTACATGGAAACTGAACAACCTGCTCCTGAATGACTACTGGGTACATAACGAAATGAAAGCGGAAATAAAGATGTTCTTTGAAACCAATGAGAACAAAGATACAACATACCAGAATCTCTGGGACACATTTAAAGCAGTGTGTAGAGGGAAATTTATAGCACTAAATGCCCACAAGAGAAAGCAGGAAAGATCTAAAATTGACACTCTAACATCACAATTAAAAGAACTAGAGAGGCAAGAGCAATCACATTCAAAAGCTAGCAGAAGGCAAGAAATAACTAAGATCAGAGCAGAACTGAAGGAGATAGAGACACAAAAAACCCTCCAAAAAATCAATGAATCCAGGAGTTGGTTTTTTGAAAAGATCAACAAAATTGACAGACCGCTAGCAAGGCTAATAAAGAAAAAAAGAGAGAGGAATCAAATAGATGCAATAAAAAATGATAAAGGGGATATCACCACTGACCCCACAGAAATACAAACTACCATCAGAGAATACTATAAACGCCTCTACGCAAATCAACTAGAAAATCTAGAAGAAATGGATAATTTCCTGGACACTTACACTCTCCCAAGGCTAAACCAGGAAGAAGTTGAATCCCTGAATAGACCAATAGCAGGCTCTGAAATTGAGGCAACAATTAATAGCCTACCCACCAAAAAAAGTCCAGGACCAGATGGATTCACAGCTGAATTCTACCAGAGGTACAAGGAGGAGCTGGTACCATTCCTTCTGAAACTATTCCAATCAATAGAAAAAGAGGGAATCCTCCCTAACTCATTTTATGAGGCCAACATCATCCTGATACCAAAGCCTGGCAGAGACACAACAAAAAAAGAGAATTTTAGACCAATATCCCTGATGAACATTGATGCAAAAATACTCAATAAAATACTGGCAAACCGGATTCAGCAGCACATCAAAAAGCTTATCCACCATGATCAAGTGGGCTTCATCCCTGGGATGCAAGGCTGGTTCAACATTCGCAAATCAATAAACGTAATCCAGCATATAAACAGAACCAAAGACAAGAACCACATGATTGTCTCAATAGATGCAGAAAAGGCTTTTGACAAAATTCAACAGCCCTTCATGCTAAAAACGCTCAATAAATTCGGTATTGATGGAACGTACCTCAAAATAATAAGAGCTATTTATGACAAACCCACAGCTAATATCATACTGAATGGGCAAAAACTGGAAAAATTCCCTTTGAAAACTGGCACAAGACAGGGATGCCCTCTCTCACCACTCCTATTCAACATAGTGTTGGAAGTTCTGGCTAGGGCAATCAGGCAAGAGAAAGAAATCAAGGGTATCCAGATAGGAAAAGAAGAAGTTAAATTGTCCCTGTTTGCAGATGACATGATTGTATATTTAGAAAACCCCATCGTCTCAGCCCAAAATCTCCTTAAGCTGATAAGCAACTTCAGCAAAGTCTCAGGATACAAAATTAATGTGCAAAAATCACAAGCATTCTTATACACCAGCAACAGACAAGCAGAGAGCCAAATCAGGAATGAACTTCCATTCACAATTGCTTCAAAGAGAATAAAATACCTAGGAATCCAGCTTACAAGGGATGTAAAGGACCTCTTCAAGGAGAACTACAAACCACTGCTCAGTGAAATCAAAGAGGACACAAACAAATGGAAGAACATACCATGCTCATGGATAGGAAGAATCAATATCGTGAAAATGGCCATACTCCCCAAGGTTATTTATAGATTCAATGCCATCCCCATCAAGCTACCAATGACTTTCTTCACGGAATTGGAAAAAACTGCTTTAAAGTTCATATGGAACCAAAAAAGAGCCCGCATTGCCAAGACAATCCTAAGTCAAAAGGACAAAGCTGGAGGCGTCACGCTACCTGACTTCAAACTATACTACAAGGCTACAGTAACCAAAACAGCATGGTACTGGTACCAAAACAGAGATATAGACCAATGGAACAGAACAGAGTCCTCAGAAATAATACCGCACATCTACAGCCATCTGATCTTTGACAAACCTGAGAGAAACAAGAAATGGGGAAAGGATTCCCTATTTAATAAATGGTGCTGGGAAAATTGGCTAGCCATAAGTAGAAAGCTGAAACTGGATCCTTTCCTTACCCCTTATACGAAGATTAATTCAAGATGGATTAGAGACTTAAATGTTAGACCTAATACCATAAAAACCCTAGAAGAAAATCTAGGTAGTACCATTCAGGACATAGGCATGGGCAAGGACTTCATGTCTAAAACACCAAAAGCAACGGCAGCAAAAGCCATAATTGACAAATGGGATCTAATTAAACTAAAGAGCTTTTGCACAGCAAAAGAAACTACCATCAGAGTGAACAGGCAACCTACAGAATGGGAGAAAATTTTTGCAACCTACTCATCTGACAAAGGGCTAATATCCAGAATCTACAAAGAACTCAAACAAATATACGAGAAAAAAACAAACAACCCCATCAAAAAGTGGGGAAAGGATATGAACAGACATTTCTCAAAAGAAGATATTCATACAGCCAACAGACACATGAAAAAATGCTCATCATCACTGGCCATCAGAGAAATGCAAATCAAAACCACAATGAGATACCATCTCACACCAGTTAGAATGGCAATCATTAAGAAGTCAGGAAACAACAGGTGTTGGAGAGGATGTGGAGAAATAGGAACACTTTTACACTGTTGGTGGGATTGTAAACTAGTTCAACCATTATGGAAAACAGTATGGCAATTCCTCAAGGATCTAGAACTAGATGTACCATATGACCCAGCCATCCCACTACTGGGTATATACCCAAAGGATTATAAATTAGTCTACTACAAAGACACATGTACACGTATGTTTATTGCGGCACTATTCACAATAGCAAAGACTTGGAATCAACCCAAATGTCCATCTGTGACAGACTGGATTAAGAAAATGTGGCACATATACACCATGGAATACTATGCAGCCATAAAAAAGGATGAGTTTGCGTCCTTTGTAGGGACATGGATGCAGCTGGAAACCATCATTCTTAGCAAACTATCACAAGAAGAGAAAACCAAACACCGCATGTTCTCACTCATAGGTGGGAACTGAACAATGAGATCACTTGGACTCGGGAAGGGGAACATCATGCACTGGGGTCTATCATGGGGAGGGGGGAGGGGGGAGGAGGGAGGGATTGCATTGGGGAGTTATACATGATATAAATGATGAATTGATGGGTGCTGACGAGTTGATGGGTGCAGCACACCAACATGGCATAAGTATACATATGTAACAAACCTGCACGTTATGCACATGTACCCTAGAACTTAAAGTATAATAAAAAAAAAAAAAAAAAAAAAAAAAAAAAAAAAAAATAAAATACACACACACACACAAAAAAAAACCTTTCAACCCCCCAAAAAAGCCCTGAGGAAAACCACATAAGGAGAAGGGTCCATACATAATTTGCTTGGGTAATACATATGGAGAAGGATCCATACATAATTTGCTTAAAACATGAAGACAAAGTTCTCTAGATAAGTTAAACCAATCCTTTAGAAAGGCAATGGGAAACAAACTAGTGTGTTCTAACTTGATAACCAAGTGAAAACAAACTATCAGTCATGTGGAATAATTTATACCTATTCTTTTGTATGGCTTTAGAAATAATCTGAACTGTCCATAAAAGAGGGTGAGAAAATTAGATAAAACAAGATGTTCTATACTAAGAGGCTAGTAAGTTTAACATACTATATTAGACTCCAGAGGATGAGACAAACTCTAGTGAATAACGTCCAACCCTCACAGTGTATTTGATGAGTAAATAAAAATGTAAAATATGTACTCAAGATGCCCAGATCAGAACAAGGGACTCTTTATTTTCTCATTCAACAATTCTTTGAGACCTGGGCCCCTGGATACAACGCTGAACGATCCAGAGTAGCCCAAAGCCTCATAGTTCTAAAGAGAACATGAAAGAAATAAATCCTGACCAGACACAGGGAGATAATAAAGGAAGAAAAATATCTCATTCTTGTCCATTTGGTCATCTCTTCCAACTTTTCAATGGCTACTTGTAAATAGATTAAGAAACACAGGAATTTTAAGTTTCTAAGAAAGAAGTAATTTGTTCTAAATGTAAATAGTTATTTCACAAAATATCACAGAATTGTATTCTAATGAAAAAAGGCTTATTGGGATCTCACTGTCATTCAGATATATTACTTTCATAATCAGATAAAAACTATGTATGTTACTTTTTAAAACAAGGATATATATTATAGGATATGTGATAAAATTCTTTATTTTGAAAGATGGTTGGAGGTAAACTGAGCCCAGAATGGACTAAACAACTTTATTAAAATGCAGTCAACTTGGGGTTGAATTTAGACTTCATTACATCCTATGAACTCTGAATATGAGAGAATGGAATGTGGCCTGGCACAAAAAATTGCAAACTTTTACTCACTAGAAATACAGCTTGTTGAAAATACACAGAAAATAAAATAGAGAAAATGCCTTAGTAATTCCCCACACAAAAATTCTTGAGAGGTCAGCCTTCTCTAAAGTTTTCTCATTCTTTTTTTCTTATACCAGTATGAAGACAAAAGGCTTTTTGAATGAAAGTCCTAAAATCACCCTTCAATGGCAACTCTTTAAAAGAATGGTGGAATCAAGAAATTAGCCCTTGGGGAAAATATTTCTTAGACAATGGCCATTTTTTAAATTTATAAATATATTCACATTTGTCATTTAAAAAGAAATTCATAACAATCACATTAAGTATATATTAAACGCATATTTGCTCAAATGCATATCAAGCTATGAAATATTTTAAAAATAAGACATGGTCCATTATCCTCAAGTGTTTTATAATCTTAAAATTTCACTCTTAAATTCTGGAATGAGTTTTTGGAAACAGATGTTGAAGCAGGATGTAATCCGCAGCTCACAGCTGGATATGCTCTGGTTTCCTTTACGACAGCATCAGTAACAACACATAATGAGTTACTGAACACATAAGTCTGACCCTGCTTTACATACACCATTTCCTTGAATTTAATTATGTAGCCCAGCTTTAACACCCTAAATTTGGTTTTGCGATCTTGATCAAGTTGCCTGCTTTCCTGTATCTCGGCTCCTTACCTGTGAAATGGGGATAAAGTAGTGTTAACCTCATAAAGTTACCGTACGAATTAAGTAATGCATCTACAGTGTTTAGCACAACACAGCGCACACAGTACATACTCAATAAATATTAGCTGTTATATAATAATCACTTTTCAGATGTAGAAACCAAGGTCCAACATTTTAAGATACTTGCCCAAGATTACACAGTGAGTGGTGGTAAATATTCAAATCTCCTTGGGTTTGATTCTAGGACTCATACTTTTCCCACCAATAAAAGGACAACCAACACCATTTTCTTGCCTTTAAATTATTTTACAAAATCAAATGAAATAAAGTCCATTTAAAATAGTTAAAGTATTGCTTTTATATGTAAGCAAAAAAAAAAAAAAAAAAAAAGCTGCCTTTTATCAAATGCTTCTGGCAAATTATTTCATGTATGTTCAAACACTAATGTAGTTGTTTTATCTTTATCAGAGCCACAAAGCAAGTTGGTTAACAGAACTGACACTCACTAGACGTCCTGACTCAGTCACACAGGCACTCTGAATATTCTATTTATCCATGAACAATTAGCATTAATGTTAATCTGAATTAAACGAATTTCATTTCTATATAACTCAATATCAGATAAAAATCAATACATCTCTTTAAGAAAAAAAAAAAGACCATGCCACTCAAGGTTTAAAAAAAAAATTTCCCCCAAATGCCAGTCAAGGGAAGCAGTGGGAGTGGAGAAGAAATCTGTAACTGGTTGTGATAAACCGCCACTCAAGTTTTTACAGACAAAAGAGAATAACCTGACTAAAATTATTAAATGATGCATTAAAATGGACTAAATTTTCCATTTGAATTTTAAAAATTCAAATAAAACTTATCTCCTATTTAGAAAAAATAAAGTTGCAGACTCAGGAACAAGGAAAGAAATCTAAAATATTCCAGTTTAATATTTAATTCTAGAAATTCAAAAAAGTGAAATATATTCTTGGATATTTATAAATAACAACTTACAACCCACAGAACTGAATAAATTGTGGTCCCTTCTGGCAAGACAATGATTTACATTAATATAATATTTAAAATAGTTTTAGAGAGTGTGAAAAAAAATGGAAGTTTTAAAAGGAATTGCAAGAAGTGGAAATGTTTACTATTTTAAAAACTCACTTTTATATTCTCTATAGCTAATAAATGAGTCAAAGTTTAAATATTATGAAGCACTTACATTGTTATTGACGATAACAAAATCATTTATTGAGCATCCACTAAGTGCAAAGGACTGAATAAATGCTATCTCCTTTAACCTCTATAATTTAATAAAGCAACTCTTTCAACTCCGTATTAGGAAACAAACACAGAAAAGGCTAATTATTATCTAGGTAACAAAGCCGGTGAATGGATGGAACCAGAATTCAACTTCAGACCACTCTGAGGCTCAAAGCTCTGTTCTTCTCATTTTAATACAGTGACATGCCTGAACAATATTATCAAATTGGATTTTGCTGATGATGAATTTAAGTTATGTTGCTGATAAACTCAGTGAAAATTTATCAAATCCACAATGAGGAAACACTAAGGAAAAAAGTCTTGGATCTCAGAGCACTTTCAGGGGGGATTATTTATTTCAAGTAAAACTAAAATTATACATTTTCTATAGTTAATTTGGAAAATCAGCTATGCAAATGAGAGCTAGCCATCAGTCCTAGATTTTGAAAAAAAATGCCATATATAGTTAAAATGGTCAATGAACAATTAAACAATTTAAGCAAAATTAATTGTTAAAACTTTATGTTTCTATTTTTCCTTCAAAGATAAAAATTTTTAAGCTTATTATACTAATTACATATAGGCTGACTATACTAATTACATATAAGTATTAAACATAAAAACTTTTGCCAAAAGTTTGGACAAAGTTCAGAATTAAAATTTGATCTACTCAGAATACTAGAAATCTTTTATTTTTTAAGTTGGTGGTGGGAATAGGAAGAGTTTATAGGTAATTTTAATGACTATATTTCAAATTAACTTAAAAAGCAATTCTAGAGTAGGAAAATATCATTTGATAGTTAAAAGAACAGATTATATGTCTTAATGTTTGTTAGACATAAACATACATACAATTAGAATATACTAATAAATACTACAGCTTTCTGTTAATTTTGCAGAAGAGTTAAAACACGATATACACCATAAAAACTTCAACTAATCCTGTCTTTTATCTTGGGTCACCAGCCTATTCCTCTCCTGTATTTTCTTCATTAGCATTGAAACATAATAATATAATGGTTGTGATCACAGTCTCTCTGGAGCCAGCCAGCCAGAGTTAAAATCAGAGGTTTACTGTTTTCCAGCTAAGTGATATCAGATAACTTATTTTACCTCACTATGCTTCATTTCTCATTTGTAAAACAGGGACAACAATAGTACTTATGTCACAGGGCTATTAAGATGATTAAATGAGTTAACATAACTAACACACTTGGAACAATACTTGGCCAATAAAATATTAGCTACTACTATTATTATTATATTTCTTATCTTTGAAAACACCACAAATTATCACAGAGCTTGTCTACTAAGAACCAAATGAACATTCAATTCAAGCTGTTTGGGGACCTGTTCTCTTCTCGTAAGGCATCTCCAGCAGTGAATTTTTACATCATTCATATGAATAGTAATGGGCTTCTCTCCTTAGTCCTGATATTGACAATAAACATCAATAGGAGAAATTAAGAAAAGTGAAAGGCAAAAGATGTTGCTATATACTTAACCACATTTTTAATCCCTATTGATTATTGGAAAAAAGGTTAAAAAAAAAAAAAAAAAAAGGAGCCAAGTGTGAAACAAAACCATGATTGTTATCAGTGTTATCAGTAGAGAACCCAGTCTGTGAAATATTTTATGGACAGGAGGGAACATAGGAACTATGTCCTACCCACTGGCTACCAACTAGGTGAGGAGAGACTGTTTCACATTACCAGAATCCAGGAGCACACCCAGAGGTAAAAGGTGATACTCTGATAATTAGCTGCAGCCATATTACTGAACTTTGCTGAGTTGTGATGGTGGCTGTTGTTATGGGCTGAAGTGTGTTCCTCCAATATCGATATGTTGAAGCCCTAACCTCCAGTACCCCAAGATGTGGATGTATTTGGAGATAAAGGGTTTTACAGAGGTAATTTAGAGTAAAGGAAGCCATTGGCATGGGCCCTAATACAATCTTCTGCCAGGGTAAAATATGTAAAATTCTAGTCCCAGTTTCATCTTTATGTGACTTTGGGTCAATCTATGGGAACTGAAATCAATGCCACAATTTATTGTTAGAAAAGTCATGAGAAGTGGACTGGAAATATTTGGAAATCTCTGACTGATGAAAAGACAGCCTGTGTTATCAAAAATCCATCTCATTAATTTGGTTTAGTGCTCAGTTGAAACCATCTTCAAAAAATCTTAAAACTGTCTACAAAACAGCATATTCTTATCTTAGCTAATGAGTCCATGTAGATAAGGTGTTTTCAAGCCTCTTCTGTGATATACTGGGCAAGCGAAGGATGGATTCTCATTCATGACTAAAGAGACATTTTTGGCAAAGTGATCTGAGATGAGCTGGTAGAGTTAGGCCAGGGGATCATGGGGTCCTAACATCATTATTAAGGAAATTCCGAAAAACACCAGCTACAACGCACCCCAAGAGTTCATCACAACACTCTGAGTTTCTTCAAATCCAGCACTTTTTTGTTGTTGTCGTTACTGGGTATTGGCTGTTGTTATGGGCTGAACTGTGTTCCCCAAAAATGTGTATGCTGAAGCCCTAACCTCCAATACCCCAGAATGTGGATCTATTAGGAGATAAGGGCTTTAGAAAGGTAACTGAGAGTAAATGAAGCCATTGGCATGAGCCCTAATACAATCTGAATGGTGTCCTAATAAGAAGGGAAAATTTGGGCCCGGCACTGTGGCTCATGCCTGTAATGCCAGCACTTTGGGAGGCTGAGGCAGGTGAATTGCTTGAGCCCAAGAGTTCCAGACCAGCCTGGGCAACATGGTGAAACCCCATCTCTACAAAACAAATGCAAAAATTAGCCAGGTGTGGTGGCACACACCTGTAGTCCCAGCTACTCAGCAGGCTGAGATAGGAGAATCACCTGAGCTTGGGGAGGTTGAGGCTGCAGTGAGCTGAGATCAGGCCACTGCACTTCAGCCTGGGCACAGAGAGTGAGATCCTGTCTGAAAAAAAAGAAAGAGGAAATTTGGATAAAGTGACACCAAGGATACATGTGCACAGAACAATCATGTGAATAGTCAGCCACGCACAAGCCAAGGAGAGAGGCCTCAGAGGAAACCAACCCTGCTAGCACCTTAATCCTGGACTTCGGTTTCTAGAACTGTAAGAAAATAACATCTGTTGTTTAAGCCATTCAGTCTGTGGTATTTTGTTATGGTGGCTCTAGCTAACTAATATACAGCTGCTATCCACAGATACTGGTGGCCCAGCTTTGGGGAGCCATGTACCTCATGATTAGAAGCAAGATGGAGCATGTCCCAGAATATGAGAATGATGTCGAATTCACTGAGTAGTCAGTTGTTAAATACTTTCTTTGCTTTGCTTTCTAGCATTATGCTTCCTTGGATGATAATCTTAGTACTTAGGATGCTGGTACTGCTGGAGGCCAGTTCTATGATCAGGATTAACCATGTACCAAAGGGAGCCAGAAACAAGTATGACAAATGGGTTCATTTCTTTTCTACTTAGTGAGGCTCCAGTGAGATTCAAACAGGTCCTCAATGAGTCCTGTGCCCTCTACGAAACCAGACAGTGCCAGCTAAATCTACACAATACTCACGATTCTCCTAATACTCTATGAATGTTCCTCTCTAATTGATTAATCCTACCTCACTATCAGGTATCTACTATTTTTCCACTGTAATACGACAAATAGGATCACTCTAGTTAATAAGGAAGGAGCAACGGAAGATAAGAGCTGAGAGTAAAAGAAACAAAAAATCATATCCTTCCACCATTTATTCATAATGCCATTAAGATCTCAATATACCCAATCAGGGCTCAGACACAAGCTTATTACTGCCTCATTACAAGCATACCTCACTAGATGCAGAGACTGTTGACAATACATCAACAACATTAAAGAAATGTTCTATTTAGAAGAACCTCGAGGAAAAAAATTTTGAAGCATAAGAAAAATCCTTTTATTATACACATTTAATTGATCAACTTTGAAAGTGTACAGTTTTATATATTAGACTTTTCATAAAAACAGGACAAACCAAATCACAACATACTACCCCATACCCATAATGATGACTACTAGTTAAAAAAAAAAAAGCATAAAATCACAGGCGTTGGTTAGGATGTGGAGTACTGTTGTTGGAAATTCAAATGCACAGCCAGCTGTGATGGAAAATAATATGGCAGTTTCTCACAATATTAAAAATAGGATTACCACATGGTCCAGTGTACTTCTGGCTATACACATAAAAAATTAAAAGCAAGGACTCAAATAGGTATTTGTTTATCCATGTTCATAGCAGTATTATTCACAATAGTCAAGGGGTGGAAGCAAACTAAGGGTCCACTGATGCATGAATGGTGAAAAAATGTGATATACACATATAATGGAATATAGTAAGCTTTAAAAAGGAAGGAAATTCTCACATATACCACAACATGGATGAATATTCAAAACATTACACTAAGTGAAATAAGCCAGTCACAAAAGAACAAATAGTGTATGATTTTACTTATATTAGGTACCTAGAGTAGTCAAATTCAGGTGGTTGCCAAGGGCTGAAGTGGACGGAAAACTGGGGAGTTCATGCAATGGTTACAGAGTTTCAGTTTTACAAGATGAAAAGAATTCTGTGGATAGACAGTGGTGACGGTAGCACAAGAGCAGGAATGTTCTCAATGCCACTAAACTGTACACTTAAAAGTAGTTAAGAAGATAAACTGTAAGTTATATACATTTTACCACAATTAAAAATTTTAAATATTACATTTTTTTTAAGGAGGGAGAATAAGAAAAATAATTTCTTGATAAAAGAAAATAAGGAGGTTTTTAAGGAACCAAAGACTTCGTAGAATTACTGTGGGGAAAGAGTCAAGAAAAATTTCATGTGTCATTATTACAGAATCACTTTTGCTCTAGTATTTATATTATTATGAATGATTTTATCTTTTCATGTATAATCTAAGAAACATTTATACTACTGACTTGACCCTTTGTTTTTCCAAATAAGTCTAATACACATATTCATAAACACAACCCTTTCACTTGACCTTGTGATCTCCTCTAGCTACAATTATGTTCTTTTGCTATTTCTACTTCCTCACCTCCAAGTCGCTCCTTGGCCTACTATCTAACATTTGCCCCAACATTCTCATGAAACTGCCACCACCAAATTCACCAATGACTTCTGTGTTTTTCAATCTAATGGACACTTTTAAACCATATCTTATTTGGTCTCTCAGTAGTAGCATGATGCTGTTAAAGATTCATTTTCTCTTGGAACTTATTCTTTCCTTGACATTTGTGAAGCTAATCTCATGAACTTTTCCTTCTACTCCTCCTCTTCAATCCTCATTACTAGTTCTATAGTATTAAACTGGATTAATTTACCTACACTGCACAGCCATTGACCAGTAAAATAAAAGCATGAGTACTCTAGCACCATTTAAAGATAAATGTCTTGGGTTCTCTCATCCTGTACCTACCCTTATCCTTTGTTCTCCAATCCTTTCCAGTATCTTCTAGACTCCTTCCTGGTTTTTACCTCAAATTTCTGGCATCACATTTGCCCCTTGGGCTACAGGATGATTTCCCATATCTTTAGCATCTCTTTGGTACTACCTAAGCCATCATGTGCACTCATCCTCTAAAATAAATAACCATTGTTTTCCTTTCCCATCCTAAGCTTAAAAACAAGTACGCTTTGTAAGTTCCACGGCATTTCTAAAGTACTCACCCATGCCTCTTGCTGTATAACAGATTAGATTAATACCCACTCTAAGAGATGGCTTACACACGTACTGCTGATAGAACCTTAGTGACTATCCACTTCTAATCAAGGTCATCAGGGTATCTCTTTAGGGAAATATGAATGTAATGTAAGTACTATAAAGAATCTTGAAATCTGTCCAATTATGTTTTAGATAACTTTACTAAGCTGACATAATTGACAAGAAGTAAGTGGTCTACATAGAAAAAGGGATCAAGAACAAGAATTTCCCTATATAGGAAAAAGCCTGCCCTATTTGGCAAATAAAGCTTTATAGTAGAAAAGAGAGTACTTTAGTTTGAGGTCAATGTCCCCAGGAGTCAGCAAGAAAACTTTGATAGTAATCTAGTTTGCAGTGTAAACTTCCCTCTAGAAGTCACTCAATTTATAAATATTTTGGTTCAGTTGGCAGTTACTAATCTCAACATAAAAGTAAGTGGGCATTCTGATGTATCAGCCTCATTCTGTTCAAATCTGACTATTGTGAATCTAAGTTCTCAGTAAACTGGTAAAATACAATTATTAAACTTGCAAATCTGGGGACTAAACTCTGTACCTATGACTCTGCAATTATGGTATGAAGATTCAAATGACCACGTAGTTTCTTCCTCTCTATTTATTCCTGCACGTATTGATTGCTGATTGTATGTTAACTACTGTGTGAGATGGGAATATATCAAAAAGCAAAATATTTCCTTCCATTAAAGAGCTTCCAGGGTAGTCTGTCTTTAAAACAGGTAACATAAACAAGAGAAAGGCAGCACATGAAATTGATTAATATTGGCTGACTTTGAGGAGGAGAACAGGGAGCTGAAGTAAAAAGGGTGAAAAGAAAAACTTTCACCTTTTATTTTTCACCTTTTATTTTAAAATAACATAAAGGTATTATGTACATTTTAAGTGATCAAAAACTTTTTTTAATTGGGTAGAGATTTAGTGAATCAGAAAATAAGCCTGAGGAAATTATTCAGAAAGAAACATCAAAGAATAAAAGAGATGAAAAAAACAACAGTCAAGAAATATGGCTGACAGAATGCGGACAGCCAGGAATAGGAATTCCATACAAGAGAATTAAGGAGTATGAGAGAGAGGCAATATTTGGAGAGATGAAGAGTGAGAATTTCCAGAACTGAAGATGTGTCTTCAGACTGAAAAAAGCATACCACATCTCAAGAGAGATAAACAAAACAAAATCCATACCCAGATACAGTGTGATAGGATTGTAAACATAAAAGATATAGAGAAACATCTTGAAAGCATTCAGGAGAAAAGATGGCATTAGCTACCCAAAAAAGCAATATGCTGACAGCAGACTTCCCATTTCCAAGATGACAGAAGATAATAAAATTATATTTTCAAACTACTCAGGGAAAATAATAGTCAATCTAGAATCCATACCCAGCAAAATTATCAATCAAGAATGAAAGCAAAATAAAAACATGTCAGTCAGAATAAGAATATTTACCATTAACAGATCTTCACTGAAAGAACTACTAAAATTTTGCTTCATTGAATAGGAAGCTGAATCCCAGAAGACGAGTAAAATGAAGGAAGCAAGGGAAATTTTTTAAAAAACTAATAAAGCATGATAAATAAGCATGACAAAGCTAAACACAACAAAAACTATTTTATATAGTAACAAATAATTAGGGGTGGTGATTTAAAACAACATGGAACATTATATAATGCTAGAAAATAAAGACAGGAAAGATGAGAGGAGGGAGATCAGAACTCAAAGTGTTCTAAGATGCTTGCTATATATTCAGGATCTGAACAATACTGACACTTTAGACTTTATAAATCAAGCACACATTTATTAAGTTAAGAGTAACAATAATAATGAAACAAACAAAAGGCACAACCTCCAAACTAGTAGAGAGATAAAAAGGAGAATTAGAAAAACCAACAACAGTATATCCTGACCAATCTAAAAAAAGGCAAAAAGAACAAAGAAAAAGTATGATAAAGAGGAAAGACAGGCTGATTCAAGTGTAGTGGTGTTTACAACTAATTGACCACAACCAGTTACAACAGATTTCTTTGTTCTTTCTCCACTCCCACTGCTTCACTTGACTAGACTTTAAAAAAATTAAAATAATAAAATAAAAACAAGAGGAAAGATTTTTAAAATAGTAGAAATTAGTCCAAATACAATATACCAATAATCACAATAAAAATATATAAATTGTTTTACTTATCAAACAAAAAACAAATTGTCAGATTGGATAGATAAAATCTAGCTAGAGAAAATAATGACTCCAAATGGTTGACGATAAAGGAAAGAAAAAATGCTAATAAAAACAAAAAGCTGGTCTAGCAGTATTAATATATAACAAAACAAACTTAAAGGCAGAAAGTCTCACTAGTAGTAAAGAGGATCAATTTACCAGAAAGATTTAACCTCAAAATATGCAGAGCAAAAACTGACAGCATTACAATAAGAAACTGAAAATCCCACAATTACAGTAGGAAATTTTTAACATAAATCTGATCAAATAAATCATAAAACTGATCAAAGACAAAAAACTCAGCAAGTATATAATAATATGGACAACACAAAATCAGTTTTTTTCTTTAGGCTAAAGTGAAGCAGTGGGAGTGGAGAAGGAACAAAGAAATCTGTAACTGTCTGTGATCAATTAGTTGTAAACACCACTGCACTCAGACCAGCCTGAACAAATTTGATCTAATGGACACATTTAGAATTGATGTAGCTTTATAAAAAAAATAAAAGGAAAAAACAGAAAGCAGTTAGGTGGCACCAGTTCAGGTTGTTGTGGGTTTATTTATTTACTTTTTTTAGGTTTTCTTGGAGTCTGGTATTTGCATCTTGCAAATTCAAACCACATATGCTCTTAAATAAAAAACTTTTCCATGCACACCACCATTAGGAAGAGCATCATTAAATCACTAACTTCTAAAGCCATAAAAGGATGATTTTTTAGTTTCAAGAATTTAGATTTACTAGAGATAGCCTATATTTAAGTATATCAACCATGTTAAACAAAAAAAAATACTTCCAGGCCGGGCGCGGTGGCTCATGCCTGTAATCCTAGCACTTTGGGAGGCCAAGGAGGGCAGATAACCTGAGGTCAGGAGTTTGAGACCTGCCTGGCCAACATGGCGAAACCCCATTTCTACTAAAAATACAAAAGTTAGCTGGGCGTGGTGGTACATGCCTGTAGTCCCAGCTACTTGGGAGTTTGAGAAAGAATAATCACTTGAACCCGGGAGGTGGAGGTTGCAGTAAGCCGAGACTGCACCACTGCACTCCAGCATGGGTGACAGAGTGAGACTCCATCTCAAAAAATTAAATTAAATTTAATTTAAATTAAATAAAATAAATTATGAGTTTAGTTTTAGACTTTTGGAGTCTAAGCTGAAAATTCACAACTGAACCAAGTAATGGGCACGAAGGAGTTGGGATGACCTCACAAAGGGAGAGCGGAGTATAGAGAGGAAGAGGAGTGGTAGGCTACATCTGGTGATACGTGTAGGAAATGTTCCAAAATTTTCTTCACTTAGCAGTGTAAGAACTATTTAATATTTACCATTAACAGGAATGGCAGGAAAACATGGTCTAAAGATGAAGACAATAGCTTTACTGTAAAACCTTTTGTTGAGACTCAGAAAGAGCTAAAGTGCCTCTTAGAATCATTCAGATACACAAAAGGCCTTTTAAGCGTCTTAAGATTGTGTGCCTCTCACATTCTTATGGTGACAGCTACTAGGGAGGCTGAGGCGGGAAGATCACTTCAGCCTAAGAGAGTTATGCAGTGAGCTATGATCGCACCACTGCAACCCAGCCTGGATGATAGAGTGAGACACCAGTCTTTAAAAATAAATAAAACAAAATCCTAAGAGCAATGCCCATACAGGTTCAAACGGAGCCCAAGATGAGAGGGTGGTTTATCTCAAAGAGATTTGTGGTTGTGACTTTTGTCTAACACAGTGAATATCAATAAAGATTCATAGAAAACAAATAGCTTTACAGGATTGTTCTGGCAAAAGTACTACCACTTGGAATAAAAGAGACAGAAATAATACAGAATGAAAAAGGTCTTTGGAATCCCTACCTTTTACGGGAAGGACGCAGCTTGAGGAGGCTCCTCAACTGCAGCTTCCTTTTCTTACAGAAAAGTAAATCAGAAGCCAAAACCAAGAGCCCAGAGAGCAGAGACAACAGCAGAGGTGAATAATTGCCAGGCAGTCAGGTTGAGCCCTTATAAAGTACATGCAACATGTGCATGGCTGGATTGTAGAACTGCTAGTGATTTCCTGTGCTCCCCTTTTGGAATACGAATGTTGAGAGTATTTATAAACTACGGGGTAGGTGGTGGGGTATTAGTGTGTCTCTTTAGTTCACAGTACTTCCCGTCTAGAGGAATGGTATTCAAGGAGCTCTGCTGAAGGAGCCACACCTAAGGAGCCTCACCTCAACCACACCTGGACCTGATTCAAATAATGAGATTCTGGACTTTAACCTAATCCTATAAAGGGATAAGACTTGGGGATGCACAGGTCTTGTAAGTTGGAGGGATATAAACTGCTGTGACCTCAGGGGAGACTGTATTTTCTAAGATGGCCACACAAGATCTCTCATCCCACATGTTCTTACAAGGTAACACTGGCATTCCTATCAACAGGCAGGCCCCTCAACCTAGGCAGGTCTGTGACTGTAGGGGAAATGACACTATATGATTTCTGAGGCAACACCAAAACAGGCAACATAGCTTCCACCTCATATTGTGGGACACTCTTAGAAACCAGCCTGCAGCCTGTGAGGAAGCTCAGGCTACATGAAGATGCCCCATATTGGCGTTTTGCTTGAGAGGCAGCATCAGCCAGCCTCAGAGGTATCTCCAGACACTATCTGAATGTAGCTACACAAGAAATCTCAAGTGAGAATTTCCAAGATGAGTCTAGTCAACTCCCCAAACATTACGAAAAACAAATAATTGGTTGTTACTGTTTTAAGCCAATAAGTTTTGGGGTGATTTGTTATACAGCAATAGATACCAGAACATGAGAGTAAAGGTAAGGGAAATCAGTCATTAGCTAGATAAGCCATATGGTATGTGATTTCTTTTACAGCTAATCTTTTGATTGGTTTAGCACAAAAAAACTGCTGAACCGCTTTTGTCTTTATATATATATATATATTTTTTTCTTTTTTTTGCTTAGTCATACCTTCACTAGCTTTTTAGTGAAGGATCCTTTTAGTGAAAGTTCTACTGCACGTAGTTAAATGAAGGATATTTTCCATATCTCAGTATGAAGAGAGGAGGGAGATCAGTATCTCCATTGATGTAGACAGATATGACAGTGACAGCAGGAACCAAAATCACCCCAGAACCAATGAAAGACACAGACCAGAGGTGGAGTGCAGAAATCCAAAAGGAATAAATAGGGTATGTAAACAATGGTTCCTCCCCAGGTGAATCATTCCAGCACAGAAGTTTCTAAGTTGAATAATTAACATATTAAATTTCTGAACATGGACTTCTATTTAGAATGACTTTCAATATAAAGCTGAAAATGTATGATATGAAAAATATGTTGGCCTGGATCATAAAATCCTATCCCTGCAACTTCTCTGAAAATCCATGTATTTATGAAAAAATTAATTATTGGTTAATTGTATTGGATGTAAGTTGAGTTTTGTTTTGTGTGAGAACATTGTTGTTTGCATGTTAGTCCCTAAGATTAAACATGTAAGGAAAGAGTACAATTACAGTTTAATTGGTGGAAACACACTGAACTAAAGATGCCCTCTGCTTCTATATGGGAAATCTATTACAGGGTCATATCCACTTCTCTTAATTGTTCACAACTGTTTCCAAGCAATCTGAAGGAACTGTTGACTTTTTGAAAATAACCATAGTAATCATGTACTATGATCCTGTACTGCAGAGGGAATCCTAACAAAGCACCATGAATGCAGAAAGTTTCAAAACGCAGAAAAGCCTGAAATAACTATTAATTTAGGCAAAGGAAGAAGAGACCCGAAAGAAAGCACTGTCACCAACTCATACTGTAATAGCAAATAAACAAATAGTCTGCTTTTTAGGAAGGAAAAAAAAAAAAACAAAACAAAACAAAAAAAAAACACTTCTAGAAGCAAATTAAATAAAATTTAGTTCCATGACTGAAATATTCTATTTTTATTTTGTAGCAGAGTTTGTTGAAACCTAAATGAAAGCTTACCCAGAAATCTCATTTATTTCTAAAACAGACAAAGGAGAGCCATACATACTGAAGCAGAGTGCAGGTCTGGAGAACAATGCACTCAGCCTTCTTTATGCTTTCCCCTATGTCACCCTGAGAATCCAGACAGACCTCTACTGAGCCAAACTGAAAATTTCCATGTATTAAGTTTCAGTACAACAAAATTTCCCTTATAATTGAGGTAGCTTCATCTTTATGATACATAAATACGAATCTCACTGAGAAATTAAATAGCTAAACAACTTTTTTCCTAAACAACTTTCAATGCAAAAAATGAAAGAGCAGAAATAAGTCTAGAGAAAGCCTAAAGCATCAACAGTTCATTTGTCCAGTTACACATCCCACTATTTAACCTCCAGTATTTCCAACTGCTCTGGCTCTACTTTCCTAACATTCTGTCTTCCCCTTTCTTCTATCCTCTCTGAACTTGTGCCTTTAGTTTAATCCATATGTCAGACAGCCCCAGGTCACACATGTTGAAGTATCCAGAAGATAAGGTGGGAGTTCTGCATTAGGGAGGAATGGAGAGGTGTGGGCTGATTTATTGGCTTTCAATGTTCTTCAAGGCACTGCATTTTACGTATGTCTGGTTAGATGATTTACAGATTATATTACTTATCCAATTAACCTTCATCAAATGGGTAACAGTTTCAAGGATTCCAACAAGAAACCTAAGGACTGAAGGTAATAATGATAAGGCAATCACACGGAATCAACAAGAAAAGAGCTGATGCTACTATTTCTAGTTTGAGCGTTTACCAGTCACAACAGAATGTAAAGAAAAATGATCTTAGATGATCTTTTAAAAATTAGCCCCTGGTCAGGCATGGTGGCTCACACCTGTAATGCTAACACTTGAAGAAGCTGAGGTAGAAGATCACTTGAGGCCAGGAATTCAAGACCAGCCTGGAGGACACAGTGAGATCCCAACTACCAAAAATTTAAAATATTAGCCAGGCATGGTGGAGTGCGTCTGTAGTCCTTCCTATTCGGGAGGCTGAGGCAGGAGATTCACCTGAACCCATGAGTTCCAGGCTGCAGTGAGCTATGATCACACAACTGCACCACAGCCTGGATGACAAAGTGAGAGCCCATCTATTTAAAAAAAAAAAAAAAAAGCTCTCCAAAATATTAACACAAGATATACAAATTAAAGGATATGGCCAGGTGCAGTGGCTCATGCCTCTAATCCTAACACTTTGAGAGACTGAGGAGGGTGGATAGCTTGAGCCCAGGAGTTTGAGACCAGCCTGTGCAACACGGCAAGACCCGGTCTCTACAAAAAATACAAAAGTTAGCTGGGCATGGTAGGGTAGGCCTATAGTCCCAGCTACTTGGGAGGCTGAGGTGGGAGAATCACGTGAGCCATGAAGTGGAGGTTGCAGTGAGCCGTGATGATGCCACCGGACTGCAGCCTGAGGAACAGAGTAAGACTCTAAGAAAAGAAAAAATAAAAATTTGAAGGATGTGATACTAATCAGGATAGATCTGTCCCTCTGGCCATTTCTCCAACTACACTGGCATTTTAGGCCTGTAGAGATTAGCATTAACTCAGAGTCAGTATGTAGTAATCCCCTAAAAGGTCTAAGTACAGTGATGCACTGCACAATGACATTTTGGTCAACAACGGACCACATATATGACAGTGGTCCCATAGATTATAATGTAAGACTGGGCATGGTGGCTCACACCTGTAATCCCAGCACTTTGAGAGGCCAAGGCGGGCAGATCACCTGAGGTCAGGAATTCAAGACCAGTCTGGCTAACATGGTGAAACCCCGTCTCTACAAAAATACAAAAATTAGCCGGGCATGCTGGTGGGTGCCTGTAATCCCAGCTACTTGGGAGGCTGAGGTGGGAGAATCACTTGAACCTGGGAGGCAGAGGTTGCAGTGAGTCGAGATCCCGCCACTGTGCTCCAGCCAACAGAGTGAGACTCTGTCTCAAAAAAAAAAAAAAAAAAAAAAGATTATAATGTAAGATTATCAGCAAGAGTAGAAAAAAAAGTATACTGGAACCAAAAAATTCCTATCACTTAGTAACTTCCTACTAGCACAACTCATTACTCATGTGATTGTGGTGATGCTGGCATAAATAAACCTACCGCAGTGCCAGTTCTCTAAAAGTATAGCACATACAATTAAGTACAGCACATCATACTTAATAATAATAAATAACTACGTTACTGGTTTTTTCTGTATTTACTATACTATACTTTTTATCATTATTTTAGGGTATACTTCTTCTACTTATTAAAAAAGCTAACAAAAAAGAGACTCAGGTAGGTTCTTCGAGAGGTATTCCAGAAGAAGGCATTGTTATCATAGGAGACAGCTCCATGTGTGTTACTGTCTCTGAAGACCTTCCAGTGGGACAAAACATGGCGGTGGAAGACAGTGACACTGATGATCCTGACCCTGTGTAGGCCTAGGGTAATGTGTATGTTTTGTGTATTAGTTTTTAACAAAAAAGCTTAAAAAGTAAAAAGTACATAAAAATTTTTATAAAAAGAAAAAAGCTACAGAGAAAGGATATCAAGAAAGAAATTATTTTATACAGCTGTACAATGTGTGTGTGTGTTTGTTTTCTAGGAAGCATAAATTTGAAAGGGGTGGTCCTTTTTTAATTGTATTTTTAAATTTAAAAAAATTGTTTTTAGAGATAGGGTCTCACTCTGTTGCTGGAATGCAGTTATGCAATCATAGCTCACTATAACCTTGAATGCTTGGGGGGGGGGGGGCTCAAGCAATCCTCCTGCCTCAGCCACCCAAGTAGCTGAGACTACAGGCACACACTACCATGCCCAGCTAATTTTACTTTTTTGCAGAGACAGTGTCTCACTATGTTACCTAGACTAGTCTCGAACTCCTGGCTTCAAGCAATGCTCCTGCCTTGGCCTCCCAAAGTGCTGGAATAACAGGTATCGGCCACCATGCCTGGCCATTGTTTGTGTTCTAAGTTAAGTGGTTATTGGAAAAGAGTCAAAAAGTCTAAAAAAAACAAAAGTTTATAAAATTAAAAAGTTATAATAACCTAAGGTTTATTACTGAAGAAACAAAACATTTTTTAATTGAGTGGAGTCTAAGTGTACAGTGCTTATAGTCTATAGTAGTGTAATATCCAAGGCCTTCACATTCACTCACCACTCACCCACTGACTCACCCAGAGCACTTCCACTCCTGCAAGCTCCACCGTGGTAAGTGTCCTATACAGGTATACCATTTTTTATCTTTTATACCATGTTTTTAACCATACCTTTTCTATGTTTATATATGTTCAGGTACACAAATACTTACCATTGTGTTACAGTTGCCTATAGTATGCACAGTAGCATGCCATACAGGTTTGCAATCCAGGAGCAATAGGCCATTTACCATATAGCCTAAGTGTGTAGTGGGCTATTCCATCTACATTTGTATAAGTACACTATATGAAGTTCACACAAGAACATGTATCCCCATCATTAAGAGATGTATGACTAGCTGGGGGCGGTGGCTCATATCTGTTATCCCAGCACTTTAGGAGGCTGAGGTGGGAGGACTGCATGAAGACAGGAGTTCAAGACCAGTCTGGCCAACATAGTGAGACCCCATCTCTATTTTTTTTTAAAGAAAAAAATTTATATATATTAAAAGAGAGAGAGAGAGAGATGTATGAGTGTATTTCCCTTTCTCTAGAATATAGGCAGCATGGTAAATGGATGAAAGTCCATTAAAGAAGGCTGATCAATATACTCTATACTATTTTACACTCCAATAGTATACAAAACTGCTGACATTTTCAATCAATATTATCAATAAGGTTTATATAAAATCTGTGTAAGTCACTATCTTTAATAATAAACATAATTTTGATTATTTTACTTATTTGTCTTAGTTCAACAATTTGGCTGGGGAAAATATATAGCTACATGCTGTCAAAAATAATACATTAATTACATATTTAAACAGTAATAAACTAGCTTAATGTTAGCAAAAAAAAAAAAAAAGTGACAATTTAAACTTATAGTTCCAGTTACCTTTAAGGTAAAGTGTATCTGTTGATTCTAAAAAGGTTTAATAATGCCTTTTTAACAGGGATTGGTGCATCAAAATGTTTAATAATTCCAGAGGTTTCTGATACACAGTTAAGTATTTACTGAGTACCCTCTATGTGGAAAACACTGTCCTGAGTTAGAATCAACCTTTTCATATTATTGGAAAACACCCTTGAGGATATTTTATCACCTCTCACTACTGGCAGCTGGTTGGCCTACTGTGGTGCTAAAAGTTCTTTAGAGGCACAAGTGTATATTTCCCAAAATAGATAAAATTAATCCTAGGCCAGACGTGGTGGCTCACACCTGTAATCCCAGCAGTTTGGGAGGCTGAGGAAGGTTCATTGCTTGAGTCCAGGAGATTGAGACCAGCCTGGGCAACATGAAGAAACCCTGTCCCCACAAAAAGTGCAAAAAATAAGCAGCGTGTGCTGGCACATGCTTGTAGTCCCAAGTACTCCACAGGCTGAGGTGGGAGGATCACCTGAGCCCAGCAGGTGGAGGCTGCAGTGAACTGAGATCACAGCACTGCACTCCAGCCTGGGCGTCAGAGTGAAACTCTACCTTTACCCCTTTTATATAACTGCTTTGTAAGAAGGAATTAGAACTGATCATCTGGCTTTACCCCATATCCTTACTATATACTTGTTATTTAAGTTAAAATTATTATGATAGCCCTTATTCAGAACCTTCAATTGATTTCTCCCTAATTTCATTTCTTTTACTGGTGTTTAACATCACGGACTTATTAGGTCATTTATTCCACCTGGTGGTTTTAGCGTTTCTTAAAACAAGACTTAATAGCAAGGAATTTTAATTAAATATCAGAAAAATAAGTCATTAGGTAGAATTAGTCAGGTATAAAACAAGAGGTAAATTTAAATAAAAGAATAGATTATGAATAAAAACTCCATAAACAAGTTAAAATATGTTATCTTCAAGAAGTAATCTTCATATTATATTCAATTGCTTAATTTGGATGTGATTTGAGAATTTATGATGGGATACATTTAACTCTGTCATCCAAAACTGAATTATACTGGCCAAGGGAACACTAACACCTAAGTCCACTCTAGGGGCAGTGGGAATAACTACGACATTTCTCCACTGATACTTAAGGTAAATAAAAAGTCTTTATTTCCAATTCTCGAATGACAAATGCTGGGACACACAGACAAGAGTTTTAGATATGTAAAATGAAATCCAGTTATTCTAAAAATTAAGTCATAGTGACCTGTTATCTTCAGTAACATACAGAGCCAGGTTTAAAAAAATCAAGTGGTTACTGAAAAATTCAGTCCGACTGATACATGAATGCCACATATTTTATCAGCTACTTTAATAAAAATTTTGTTACACATTACATATAAAATTTGATATACACATTAACTGCGTTTGTCAAACTGCAATATAATACCACAAAAGCTATTAATAAGATAACTGTCTATATTTTACATATATGATGTTATATAAGTCTATAATACCTTATAAAAAGAACTGTCTGCTTATATCAAGGATAACAATGTAACCCGAAGAGACATTTGGGTGAATTACTGGAGGCTCCATCATCTGCTCTAGACATAAATGCCTTTTTAATCTCCTTAATCTCTCTCTCTCCCAGTCTTTCTCCTTCCTCCTGATTGATTTTCTTATTCTTTAACCTTTCATAGCTTGCTCATCTCTCTTCTATACCTCTTTTAAAACCTCTACATTAACTATTCATCTAATGTCATAATGTAGTACAATTAGCATTCAGCCTTAAAAGAAGTCGCCTTCTATCACAAAGACTATAAAACACTCATTCAGTAATCACTTACTGACCATCTACTACGTGTCATTACCTGTACAAGGCTCCAGATACAGAAAAGTAAGACGGTGTCTGTGCTAGAGGCATTCAAAGTATTAGGGAGCTGATTATAAAATAAATTATAAAAAATAAAATTATTTTTTACAAAATGGTGGCATGAAGGATGAAGCAACAAAGTATTTTCTTTTCTTTTCTTTTTTTTTGAGACGGAGTCTGGCTCTGTCGCCCAGGCTGGAGCGCAGTGGCCGGACCTCAGCTCACTGCAAGCTCCGCCTCCTGGATTTACGCCATTCTCCTGCCTTAGCCTCCCAAGTAGCTGGGACTACAGGCGCCCGCCTCGTCGCCCGGCTAGTTTTTTTTTTTTTTTGTAGTTTTTAGTAGAGATGGGGTTTCACCGTATTAGCTAGGATGGTCTCGATCTCCTGACCTCGTGATCCGCCCGTCTCGGCCTCCCAAAGTGCTGGGATTACAGGCTTGAGCCACCGCACCCGGTCTGTATTTTCATTTTTAAACAATAAATTGTATTATTTTTTCTTACTCTACAAAGCAACGGATATACTTGGTGGTGAAAGGACAAGGAGTGTGTTGAAAGTCTGAGAAAGTAAATGCAGTGACTTCTGAGGAGCCGTGAAACCCTAGCGGAAGGGTGGGAGGTGAAGCCTAATTATCTAAAGGTGAAAAGGCCAAGCCTCAAAGAAAGTAGGTCAGACACAAACATGAATAAACCCCTCCACTCTAGATAATGATGGCTGAATATTTTGCACACTGCAATGAGTTCAGAGTTTAAAAAATCACTTCTAAACTTCAAAGGATGAAGTTTTTAAGGTCTTTATTTTCTACACATTAGTATGCCTCTGACAGAAACTTTAGTTTCAACAACTAAAGAAGTAGCCTAAAGTCTGTTACCTTTGTGTAAACTAAAGGATGACCAATTCTAAATAACCTTTTCTAAAATCTTAAGAGGTCAACTATCAACATTTACAGTAAGTTAAAGAGGCTAAGTTAGTAACATTTTATCTCAAAAGCAAAAATTAGGATCTTTGAAGCATATTAGCAGATCTGAAAAGCTACTGTGATTTTAAGGTTTCTTTTCCAAGAAATAATCCATAAATATACCATATATGGTCTGTTCTTATGTTAAAATGGGGTAGGGGATTAATAGGAAAATTAATTTTTATAGGTTTAATAATAAAACAGAAAATATATGTTTAAATCACACCAAAAAACCCCCAACTTCATGACTGCAATTATTTTAGAAAACAGCTGTCTAAAGTATTTCAAACTAAAGCCACAAGAACGCGATAGACGTTATTAAAACTTTGAAGATGAAACTCAATAAAAATTAATCATTTTCCTTTCCTAAATCGAAACTGAGGTTTTATTTTCCAAAATCCTGTTCTATGATGAAGTACAAATGCCCATGCAGCATATGATCATGTCTAAACACAACAGTTAGCAGTCATTTATTGCTAAATTTAAATACGACCAAACAAAATGACAGCTAGAAAAGAAACTAAGCTATATACACTTGAGATATCTTTTAATATAAAAGCATGTCCTCAAAATGTGCCTAGTTATTTTAAAGGAATAGAAATTCCCTCTGCCTCTTTCCCACCCCATATATGATTCAAAATAACAAACCAAGAAACCACTCATTATCTCAAACATTTCAAATAAAACTACTTGAGTTCATGAAACTCACATATGCAAAGTTTTACATGTTAAACCAAACATATTTGGGCATAAACTAGTATATTTTTGGATTTAAAATACTACCTTTTGTTTTTTAAAAATAATTTCAACCTTATTTTATAAAGATGAAATACAAACATAGAACCTAAGCAAGTTAAAGTTTCTCACCTTCACCCTCCTTCTTCTCAGCTTCTAAATCAGGCAGTTCATTATCTATTTCACAGACACAGAAACATATCTAAAACACTTGTACTGTTGCTTTGAATGTTAGCTTTCAACTTGAAGCTGCACGCATTTACAGTGCGCCTCAGAGTTGGATTACATGACCTGTTTAGTTAACTCTGTAAAGATGACAGTTTAAGCAAAAATACATGTAGACAACGTTTTTTGATCGATACACAAAGTAGAACTTTCCCTACTTTTAGAAATTTGCAATACAACTCTCCAATTAATTTTTGTTCCAAATGAAACTTTATCATGTTTATATACTAAGCAAAAGGTTTCTGTGGTCTTAAGAGTTACTTGATCAATCTAGACATAAGTTTACAAAAGTATAAATTAAGACTATGTAGTACTGACCAAAAATAAATCTTAAAACACTTTTGTCTATCTGAAAAAAAAATTATCAACATTGTCCTTGGCTATCTAGTGGTTAGATAAGAAAACTATTAACAAAAGTCCTCAAATTAATACATATAAAAGAAAAGATGAGGAGAGAAGCAATTTATAAATGAATAGCAAATAAGCTAATTAAAATTCTCCTACCCAGAAAGAAAGTGTTCAGAAAATACAGGAATTTGCAACATCCTCACCCTTTCTCAAACTTTGCAAAATTAGGTATTTTGCTGTCAAATGTATAACTGTACCAACAACTGCTCCACTAATATTTTCAATCTTAACCACAATCATGTTTAGAGCTTTCTTAAAACTGAAATACACATTTTAAACATTTCAAACTTAACATATCAGCTTTAAGGAAAAAGCAAGATTAGGGCATGTAAACATAGTTAGAAAGTATTTTCACATACATCATTTCATACACTCTTCTAAAGAAGGTACCAGGATTCTCATTTAACAAGGAAAGGAACTGTGACTTACAGGGTAAAATGACATGCCCAAAGTCAGCTACAAGGGGATAAATCTAGAACTAGAACCCAAAGCTGTTAGTCTATCAAATATATTTTAATTCACTTCTTTAACTGAAAGGCCAAGCTAAAGGTCACCTGATTATTGAGCCCCAATGTAACAATATATATGATCTACTATTTTTAAAACAGAAGGGAATAGAGCTAACATATAATCCCGGAACATATATCTCATAACCAAATGAAACTAGGTCGTTTTAGCAAGCATCAAAAATGATAATTTTCAGTCACTATAAATTGCGTGCAATTTCAATGTTTACAAAATTTTAAATCAATATTTAGCAAAAATAAATTTTTAAACTGAGCTTCTTTTAACATGATTTTCTTTCTTGAAAGATTTTAAGCACTACATGCACACTTGAAAAAATAATTATTAACTTCTATTAAATTTTAATTTAAATGCCTATTATCTGCAGGGTTAAAAAACAAACAAAAAAAAAACTTCACAATTTTGTAGTTTCCTATTAAGTGAATGGTGAGATAAGCAAACCAGTTAATTCACAATGCCCCCTACTGGTAGCTCAAGAGAAAAGCATTCTCTAATGTAACATTACAAAAAATTGCATTAGTTTTATTAAATGTGATCTCCCACCACCTGCACACAAATCCCCTGGAAAGCTTAAAAATACAACCTCCTTGCTCTACACAAATACCTAAAGATATTTTTATTTAAGTTAGATTGCCTGAGTTCAGGAATTTGAGGTTACAGTGGGCCATGATCGCTCTACTATACTCCAGCCTGGGAAACAGAGTAACATTCTGTCTAAAAAAAAATTACCCCAGGTCACATGCTAAAAGGTAGCAGAGCTACCAATCTTTTCTTATCCCTAGTGCTAGGTGTCCTTAAGATGAAAGAGAAACAAATTATATTAGCCTTAAAATTCAAGTAATTATTTCTTTTAGATACTGCTTATGTAAGCAATACATGCTAAACCTTCTTAACCCTGGTTCCGCCCACATCACTTGGGGAGTCTGTAGAAATGTCTGACCAGGTCCCATTCTCAGATTCAGATTTAATAGGATTAAGGTAGGGCCTGAATACTGTTATTATTATTACTAAATTATTTATTATACTTTAAGTTCTGGGGTACATGTGCAGAACGGGTAGTTTTCTTACACAGGCATACACGTGCCATGGTGGTCTGCTACACCCATTAACCTGTCATCTACATTAGGTATTTCTCCTAATGCCATCCCTCCCCTACACCCCACCCCCCAACAAGCCCCACTGTGTGATGTTCCCCTCCCTGTGTCCATGTATTTTCATTGTTAAATTCCCACTTATGAGTGAGAACATGTGGTGTTTGGTTTTCTGTTCTTGTATTAGTTTGCTGAGAATGATGGTTCCCAGAGTCATCCATCTCCCTGCAAAGGACATGAACTCATCCTTTTTTATGGCTGCATAGTATTCCATGGTGTATATGTGCCACATTTTCTTTATCCAGTTTACCACTGATACGCATTAGGGTTGGTTTCGAGTCTTTGCTATTGTGAACACTACTGCAATAAACACATGTGTGCATGTGTCTTTATAGTGGAATGATTTATAATCCTTTGGATATATGCCCAGGAATGGGATTGCTGGGGCAAATGGTATTTCTAGATGTAGATCCTTGAGGAATCGCCACACTGTCTTCCACAATAGTTGAGCTAATTGCCACCAACAGTGAAAAAGCATTCCTATTTCTCCACATCCTCTCCAGCATCTGTTGCTTCCTGACTTTTTAACGATCACCATTCTAACTGGCATGAGATGGTATCTCATTGTGCTTTTGATCTGCATTTCTCTAATGACCAGGGATGATTAGCTTTTTTTCACGTTTGTTGGCTGCATAAATGTCTTCTTTTGAGAAGTGTCTGTTCATATCCTTCATCCGCTTTTTGATGGGGTTGTTTTATTCTTGTAAATCTGTTTAAGTTCTTTGTATATTCCGGATATTAGCCCTTTGTCAGATGGATAGGTTGCAAAAATTTTCTCCCATTCTGTAGGTTGCCTGTTCACTCTGATGATAGTTTCTTTTGCTGTGCAGAAGCTCTTTAGTTTAATCAGATCCCATTTGTCTATTCTGGCTTTTGTTGCCATTGTTTTTTGGTGTTTTAATTATAAGTCTTTGCCCACGCCTATGTCCTGAATGGTACTGCCTAGGTTTTGTTCTAAAGTTTTTATGGTTTTAGGTCTTACGTTTAAGTCTTAAATCCATCTTGAGTTAATTTTTGTGTAAGGTGTAAGGAAGGAATCTAGTTTCAGCTTTCTGCATATGGCTAGCCAGTTTTCCCAACACAATTTATTAAATGGGGAATCCTTCCCCCATTGCTTGTTTTTGTCAGGTTTGTCAAAGATCAAATGGTTGTAGATGTGTGGTGTTATTTCTGAGGCCTCTGTTCTGTTCCATTGGTCTATATCTCTGTTTTGGTACCAGTACTATGCTGTTTTTGTTACTGTAGCCTTCTAGTACGGTTTGAAGTCAGGTAGCGTGATGCCTCCAGCTCTGTTAGGATTGTTTAGGTTTTTGTTTTGTTTTGTTTTTTGCTTAGGATTGTCTTGGCTATGCAGACTCTTTTTTGGTTCCATATGAAGTTTAACGTCCTTTTTTCCAATTCTGTGAAGAAAGTCAATGGTAGCTTGATGGGGATAGCACTGAATCTATAAATTACTTTGGGCAGTATGGCCATTTTGATGATATTGATTCTTCCCATCCATGAGCATGGAATGTTTTTCCATTTGTTTGTGTCCTCTCTTACTTCTCTGAGCAGTGGTTTGCAGTTCTCCTTGAAGAGGTCCTTCACATCCCTTGTAAGTTGGATTCCTAGGTATTTTATTGTCTTTGTAGCAATTGTGAATGGGAGTTTACTCTTGATTTGGCTCTCTGTTATTGTTGTAAAGGAATGTTTGCGATTTTTGCACGTTGATTTTGTATCCTGAGACTTTTTTTTTTTTTTTTTCTTTGCTGAAGTTGCTTATCAGCTTAAGGAGATTTTGGGCTGAGACGATGGGATTTTCTAAATATACAATCATGTCATCTGTAAACAGAGACAATTTGACCTCTTCTCTTCCTATTTGAATACCCTTTATTTCTTTTTCTTGCCTGATTGCCCTGGCCAGAACTTCCAATACTATGTTGAATAGGAGTGGTAAGAGAGGGCATCCTTGTCTTGTGCCAGGAATGCTTCCAGTTTTTGCCCATTCAGTATGATACTGGCTGTGGGTTTGTCATAAACAGCTCTTATGAGTTTGAGATACATTATATCAATACTGAGTTACATTGAGAGTTTTTAGTATGAAGGGCTGTTGAATGTTGTCGAAGGCCTTTTCTGCATCTATTGAGATAATCATGTGATTTTTGTCATTGGTTCTGTTTATGTGATGGATTATACTGATTGATTTGCATATGTTGAACCAGCCTTGCACCTCAGGGATGAAGCCGACTTGATCACGGTGGATAAGCTTTTTGATGTGCTGCTGGATTTGGTGTGCTAGTATTTTATTAGGATTTTCGCATTGATATTCATCAGGGATATTGGCCTGAAATTTTCTTTTTGTTGTGTTTCTGCCAGGTTTTGGTATCAGGATGATGCTGGCCTCATAAAATGCGTTAGGGAGGACTCCCTCTTTTTCTATTGTTTAGAATAGTTTCAGAAGGAATGGTACCAGCTCCTCTTTGTACCTCTGGTAGAATTCAGCTGTGAATCCGTCTGGCCCTGGACTTTTTTGGTTGGTAGGCTATTAATTGCTACCTCAATTTCAGAACTTGTTACTGGTCTATTCAGGGATTCAACTTCTTCCTGGTTTAGTCTTGGGAGGGTATATGTGTCCAGAAACTTATCCAATTCTTCTAGATTTTCTAGTTTATTTGCATAGAGGTGTTTATAAGTAGTCTCTGATGGTAGTTTGTATTTCTGTGGGATGGGTGGTGATATACCCTTTATCATTTTTTATCGCATTTTTTTATTCTTCTCTCTTTTCTTATTAGTCTAGCTAGTTGCCTGCCATACAAGAGCTCCTGAAGGAAGCACTAAACACGGAAAGGAACAACTGGTACCAGCCACTGCAAAAACATACAAATTGTATGTAAAGACCATCGACGCTATGAAGAAACTGCGTCAACTAACAGGCAAAGAAAACCAGCTAGCATCATACTGGCAGGATCAAATTCACACATAACGATATTAACCTTAAATATAAATGGGCAAATTCCCCAATTAAAAGACACAGACTGGCTAATAGAATAAAGAATCAAGACCCATTGGTGTGCTGTATTCAGGAGACCCATCTCATTTACAGAGACACACATAGGCTCAAAATAAAGGGATGGAAGAATATTTGTGAAGCAAATAGAAAGCAAAAAAAAAAAAAAAAAAAAAAAAGCAGGGGTTGGAATCCTAGCCTCTGATAAAACAGACTTTAAACAAACAAAGATCAAAAGAGACAAAGAAAGGCATTACATAATGCTAAAGGAACCAATGCAATAAGAAGAGCTAACTATCCTGAATACATATGCATCCAATACAGGAGTACCTAGATTCATAAAGCAAGTTCTTAGAGACCTACAAAGAGACTTAGACTCCCACACAATAATAGTGGGAGACTTTACCACCCCACTGTCAATATTAGACAGATCAATGAGATAGAAAACTAACAAGGATATCCAGGACCTGAACTCAGCTCTGGACCAAGCAGACCTAATAGACATCTAGTAGAACTCTCTACCCCAAATCAACAGAATATACATTCTTCTCAGCACCACACTGCACTTATTTTAAAATTGACCACATAATTCGAAGTAAAACACTCCTCAGCAAATGCAAAAGAATGGAAATCATAACAAACAGTCTCTCAGACCACAGTGCAATCAAATTAGAATTCAGGATTAAGAAACTCACTCAAAACTGCACAACTACATGGAAACTGAACAACCTGCTCCTGAATGACTACTGGGTAAATAATGAAATGAAGGCAGAAAAAGATGTTCTTTGAAACCAATGAGAACAAAGATACAACATACCAGAATCTCTGGGACACATTTAAAGCAGTGTGGAGAGGGAAATTTATAGCACTAAATGCCCACAAGACAAAGCAGGAAAGATCTAAAATTGACACCCAATTAAATTACATTACAATTAAAAGAAGTAGAGATGCAAGAGCAAACAAATTCAACAGCTAGCAGAAGACAAGAAATACCTAAGATCAGAGCAGAACTGAAGGAGACAGAGACACGAGGAAGCCTTCAAAAACTCAATGAATCCAGGAGTTGGTTTTTTTGAAAAGATCACTGTTATTTTTTTAAACTCCCAGGTGATTATAGTCTGCCACTAGGGCTGAGAATCACTTGGGCCAGTGATGCTCAGCCTTCAGCTTGAATAGAATCACCTAGAGGACACAGACCTATAGGTCTCATGCCCAGAGTTTCTGACTGAATAAATCTGAGAGGGCCTGAAAATCTGCACTTTTAACAAGTTAGATGTGGTGACGATGCTGGTCTTGTGATTACACTTTGAGAACCACTAAATAAGCATATTGGCTAGAGGTTCTCAACCTTACTGACACATATGAATTACCTGGGGAAATTTTTTAAATCTTGATTGCCAGGCACACCCCAGACTAATTATATATGAATCTCTGGGGTGGAGGATCCAGGCATCAATATGTTTTAAAGATTTAAATATGTTAAAGATTTAAAGATTTAAATATGTTAAAAAGATTTCCTTACAGCAGAGGTTTACAAAGCCATTAATATGCTAATAATACAAGTGATTTCCCCAGAAGGTGGTATAGTACACACTATTTCCAAAGTTTTTTGAACCAGAAACACTTCTGGCACATAATTAACAGCTCTGAATGTCCGAAATACTGGCCTATCAGATAAAATGGAAATTGCTTTGCATGGCTTGAGACACGATCCTCCAACCTCAATCCAGCCTCATCTTTTGCCAACCCTTCCTCCCGCCACTGCATATATATATATATTCCTATTAAAATACTAATATCTTTTGATTGCAAGATCTGTTTTAAAATGATTGAATTATTTCTACAGCTGTTTGGAGTCAGAGGTCACATCTTATTTCTCTTTGGTCCCCAGTGCCTAGCATGACACCAAGTATAGCAGGTGCTCAAGGAACATCTGCTGATTTATTTAATACAGATTTATAGCCTTACTTTCTGTACACTGTCAAGGATGGCTTTTATGCAATCTAGAGTGAACAAAAGTTTTTACATAGCTAAAATCAGAACTGAATAGTTCACCCTTATAGAGCCACTCTTATTTTAACAAGGCTTTAAATTATAAAGGGACTAGTTGCATTTAGAGGTAACATTTAACTTGTATTAGGATCTGCCATACTTTAAATTCATTAATAACTTAAGGGTGGCAGATGGTTTAGGTAACTTTTTATTTTGAGAATTATTTAGGCCAACTGTGATCCAAAAAGAGGCAAAAATGCCTTCTAGATTAACAAGACAAAAATGTCTTGTATATTAACAATAGTTTCCAAAAACCATTAAAGAGAAATGAAAAAAAAAAAAAACTTTTGAAAATTCAAGTTTCTCAAACTTGAACATAGCAAAATCAACTCAGTTTTGTTTTTGTTTTAATTTATAAAGAACAGTATTTTTGTGTTATCAACCTGTATATCTAATTCAGGTCAAACAATCTTGGTACATAATAAAACTACAAAGGTTAGAAGTATCCTCCTTTAGTGCCACAAAATAAAGCACTTGATTTCATGCTATAAAGTGCCAAGGTCTATTCTATAGCTTTCTGGCACTATATTTTCCATATGCATCACAAATATTTTAAATAATCACATGTGTATAAATGTCAAAGCATCATAAGACTATATTGCCTTTTTTTTTTTCTTTTTTTTTTTTTTTTCGAGATGGAGTTTCACTCTTGTTGCCCAGGCTGGAGTGCAATGGCGTGATCTCGGCTCACTGAAACCTCTGCCTCCCAAGTAGCTAGGATTAGAATCAAGCGATTCTCCTGCCTCAGCCTCCCAAGTAGCTAGGATTACAGGTGTCTGCCACAATGCCCGGCTAATTTTTTGTATTTTTAGTAAAGCCTGGGTTTCACTATGTTGGCAAGGCTGGTCTCAAACTCCTGACCTCAAGTGATCCACCTGCCTCAGCCTCCCCAAGTGCTGGGATTACAGGTGTGAGCCACCACGCCCAGCAACTATGTTGCTTTTCAAACTTATTTAGTTTGTAGTTCTGTAAAACTATATTGAAAGAAAAAAATCGCATTAAAAATATTAACATACTTGTTTTCAAGAGCAATGATAATTACCTTAACATATATTTATTCTATAAGTAATTATGGAGTGCCCATTACATGACAGGCCCTGTTCTAGGAGTTATAGTTACACAATAATGAAAAAGTTAATGAAGTTTACAAGCTGGTATATTTTTTCTAGAAAGGGAAAAGGTGGAAACATTCTTGTGATCTCAACTAGAAACAGGGATTATTGGCAGAAGAAGGAGAAACAGTTGAATCTAAAAGCCATTAGTTTATAAAATTTGCTAGGTGACTCCTAGCAACTCCTGAAAAAGTTGGTAAGCCTAGGAGAAAGAGAAAAGTAATAAGTAACACTTTAAAATTAATAAAGTGTTTACCTTTGAATTCCTTCAAGAATATCCCTCACAGCTGCCATTAACTTTTGAAGATACATAAAAGCTTCTTCAAATGATGCTATATTTGAAGTAGTTAGAGCTGAATTTGAGCCCAATCTCTGAAATACATCCATGCTAAAATAGAGAAAAAAAGATACTCATAGGTATACATACATATTTAACGTAATTCAAGTATTTCTGTTGCAAATGTATAAAGTAGTATTTATTATCATTAATCTCTCAGAATGCTGATCTATTTAAATTAGAAGTAAAAGTGAAATATGAAAGTCTGGGATAATATTCATGTAAAGGATCTAGTTCAGACACTATACAGGTCTAATCTAAAGTAATACTATGAAAGTTGTGTGATATAGTTTCATTCTAAGAGACCACAAGAGATAGAGGAGAAGTGATGCTATCAATATGCATTCAAGTCAGTACTCAGGATGAGAAGGATGAAGAAAAAAATTAGAGATCAGATTATTCCAGTTGAAACTAGAAGTTTACCCTAGTAATTTCACTTGTAGAAATTTATCATAAATTAATATTAGTTATTCACAATCAGGCAACAATTAGTAACACCTTAAATGTATAACAATATAAACAGCGTTAAATAATCAGTAAGTTGGCCACTTGATAAAATACCAAACTAGGCTGGGCATGATGGCTCACCCATGTAATCTCAACACTTTGAAAGGCCGAGAAGGGAGGATCACTTGAGGCCAGAAGTTTGAGAACTGCCTGGGCAACATCGTTAGACCTTGTCTCTAGAAAAAAATTTAAAAAGTAGCCAGGCGTGGTGGCACTGCCTGTAGTCCCATCCACTTGGGAGGCTAAGGTAGGAGGATCACTTGAACCCAGGAGTTCGAGGCTTCAGAGAGCTGTCATCGTGCCACTGCATTCCAGCCTGGGCAACAAAGTGAGACCCTGTCTCAAAACAAAACAAACACACACACACACACAAAACACCAAACTACTAAAATGATGCTTATGCCACCTACGAAATAGAAAAATAAAAGTAGAGAAAATTTACTTTATAACATAAGGACAACAGTGTAAAAATCCAAAACACATCGTGCTTGGTTTGAATAGTGTCCCCCCATAATTCCTATATTCACCCAGAACCTCAGAATGTTACCTTATTTGAAACAGGATCTTTGAGATGTAACTAGTTAAGTTAAAATGAGTTCATGCTGGATTAGAATGGGCCCTACTCTATGTGAAGAAAAAGGCAGAGATGGGAGTGATACAGCTACAAGGCAAGGACTTCTGGCAACTACCAGAAGAAAAGAGAAAGACATGAAACAGATCCTCCCTCAGAAACTCCAGAAGAACCAAGCCTGCAGACACTTGGATTTCAAATGTTTGGCCTCCAGGTCTGTGAGCGAATATATTTCTGCTGTTTTGGGCCAGCCAGTTTGTGATACTTTGCTAGAGCAGCTGTAGGAAACTAATAATATTCCTTAAAAACAAGGCTGAGTGTGCTTAATAAATTCACAGTGTTGACTACAGTAGACTTTAGGCAGCAGCACTCAAAGGAATTTCCTTCCCTACTTTATACTTTCCAAAGTATTCCTTTTATAACTGTCGTAAAACACACTTAACATAAAATTCACCACTTTGAACATTCTGAAGCATATAATTCAGTGGCATTTAGTACACAATGCTCTGTAACCATCACCACTATCTAGTTACAGAACATTTCCTTACCTGAAAAGGAAACTGAATCTGGGTGGTTACTCCCCAGGATTCTCCTCTTGCTCCGCCAAACCCCTGCAACCACCACTCTGCTTTCTGTCTCCATGGATTT
The DNA here is from genome assembly GCF_007565055.1 of Rhinopithecus roxellana. NCBI lineage: Eukaryota > Metazoa > Chordata > Mammalia > Primates > Cercopithecidae > Rhinopithecus > Rhinopithecus roxellana. Next base: position 135,377,442 of record NC_044556.1, on the reverse strand, counting down.
ACCTATTCCGGGTATTTGTGTGGTGCATTTGTTACTTTTTAGATAAAACCAAATTTATTTTATTTTAAAATATTTACAATTAAAATTTCTTTCTACATTTAAAGCCTAAAAAAAGAATGTGTAATACCCACAGTCTACCAACCAGAGATAAGCATTACTAACATACATGGTTCTTTCTTCATCTTTTTCTGGATATACAAGCAAATTGTGTGTGTGGAGGTATGGTTGTGAGACAGTGGTTGGGGAGGCAGGAGGAGACTGAGAGAGAAAACAGGAAACAACATCTACTAGGAAAGCCATCAGTAAATCAAAGTACTATATACTAGATACCATCATTCCAAAAACTTCCATTATAATTTTTATATAGATTTATACAATTTAGGTAAAAGGATGAGGGCACTAAAAGCCCTTCCTCCAGGGTTTATCCTAAATGACAAAATGTGGGAGAAATGAGCATGAGATGAGAATGAAAATAACCATACCAGTCATAGGATCGGCAGGTACAATCATCTTTTGCTGTGGGTACTACTATTTTTGCTCCTGTCTCTTGAGATGTATCGGCAAATCTTGATTTACCTTTAAAATATATCCAGCATTTGACCAATTCTTAACATCTCTCCCACAACTGCCGTGACCCAAATCATCATTTTCCACCTGGATTATCACAGTAGACACCTAACTGGTATCTTGCCCTCTTCCTGCCCACCCTCATCACTTCACAGCCTGCTCTCAACAAGGCAGAGCAATCTTTTTTAAAATACAGGCCTGATCTTGTCATTTCTTTGCTTAAAACTGTGCTGTAGCTTTTGCTAAGAGTAAAAGCCCTAAATTCTCACAATGGCTTACTAGCCCCAAACAATCAGCACACTGTCCCTCCCCACTTCATCTTCTCCTACTCTGCCCCCTTGCTCCAGCCACACAGGCCTTCTTTCAGTTCACCCAACGTATTAGACATGTTCTTTCAAGCTCTTTGTAATTTCTGTTCCTCTATCTGAAACGCTTTACCTGTAAATAACTATATGCTCCCATCCTCACCCACTTCAAGACAGTACAAATGTCATTTTTAATTATTTATTTATTTTATTATACTTTAAGTTCTAGGGTACATGTGCATAACGTGCAGATTTGTTACATATGTATACTTGTGCCATGTTGGCGTGCTGCACCCATCAACTCGTCAGCACCCATCAATTCGTCATTTATATCAGGTATAACTTCCAATGCAATCCCTCCCCCCTCCCCCCTCCCCATGATAGGCCCCGATGTGTGATGTTCCCCTTCTCGAGTCCAAGTGATGTCATTGTTTAGTTCCCACCTATGAGTGAGAACACGTGGTGTTTGGTTTTCTGTTCTTGTGATAGTTTGCTAAGAATGATGGTTTCCAGCTGCAACCATGTCCCTACAAAGGACACAAACTCATCCTTTTTTATGGCTGCATAATATTCCATGGTGTATGTGTGCCACATTTTCTTTTTTTTTTTTTTTATTATACTTTAAGTTCTAGGGTACATGTGCATAACGTGCAGGTTTGTTACATATGTATACTTATGCCATGTTGGTGTGCTGCACCCATCAACTCGTCAGCACCCATCAATTCATCATTTATATCATGTATAACTCCCCAATGCAATCCCTCCCTCCTCCCCGCTCCCCATGATAGGCCCCAGTGTGTGATGTTCCCCTTCCTCAGTCCAAGTGATCTCATTGTTCAGTTCCCACCTATGAGTGAGAACATGCGGTGTTTGGTTTTCTGTTCTTGTGATAGTTTGCTAAGAATGATAGTTTCCAGCTGCATCCATGTCCCTACAAAGGACGCAAACTCATCCTTTTTTATGGCTGCATAGTATTCCATGGTGTATATGTGACACATTTTCTTAATCCAGTCTGTCACAGATGGACATTTCGGTTGATTTCAAGTCTTTGCTATTGTGAATAGTGCCGCAATAAACATACGAGTGCATGTGTCTTTATAGCAGCATGATTTATAATCCTTTGGGTATATACCAAGTAGTGAGATGGTTGGGTCATATGGTACATCATCTAGTTCTACATCCTTGAGGAATTGCCATACTGTTTTCCATAATGGCTGACCTAGTTTACAATCCCACCAACAGTGTAAAAGTGTTCCTATTTCTCCACATCCTCTCTAGCACGATGTTGTTTCCTGACTTTTTAATGATTGCCATTCTAACTGGTGTGAGATGGTATCTCATTGTGCTTTTGATTTGCATTTCTCTGATGGCGAGTGATGATGAGCATTTTTTCATGTGTCTGTTGGCTGTATGAAAGTCTTCTTTTGAGAAATGTCTGTTCATATCCTTTGCCCACTTTTTGATGGGGTTGTTTCTTTTCTTCTTGTAAATTTGTTTGAGTTCTTTGTAGGTTCTGGATATTAGCCCTTTGTCAGATGAGTAGATTGCAAAAATTTTCTCCCATTCTGTAGGTTGCCTGTTCACTCTGATGGTAATTTCTTTTGCTGTGCAGAAGCTCTTCAGTTTAATTAGATCCCATGTTCAATTTTGGCTTTTGCTGCCATTGCTTTTGGTGTTTTAGACACGAAGTCCTTGCCCATGCCTATGTCCTGAATGGTACTACCCAGGTTTTCTTCTAGGGTTTTTATGGTATTAGGTCTAACATTTAAGTCTCTAATCCATCTTGAATTAATTTTCGTATGGGGTAAGGAAAGGATCCAGTTTCAGCTTTCTACTTATGGCTAGCCAATTTTCCCAGCACCATTGATTAAATAGGGAATCCTTTCCCCATTTCTTGTTTCTCTCAGGTTTGTCAAAGATCAGATGGCTGTAGATGTGTGATATTATTTCTGAGGACTCTGTTCTGTTCCATTGGTCTATATCTCTGTTTTGGTACCAGTACCATGCTGTTTTGGTTACTGTAGCCTTGTAGTATAGTTTGAAGTCAGGTAGCGTGATGCCTCCAGCTTTGTTCTTTTGACTTAGGATTGTCTTGGCAATGCGGGCTCTTTTTTGGTTCCATATGAACTTTAAAGCCGTTTTTTCCAATTCTGTGAAGAAACTCATTGGTAGCTTGATGGGGATGGCATTGAATCTATAAATAACCTTGGGCAGTATGGTCATTTTCACGATATTGATTCTTCCTATCCATGAGCATGGTATGTTCTTCCATTTGTTTGTGTCCTCTTTTATTTCACTGAGCAGTGGTTTGTAATTCTCGTTGAAGAGGTCCTTTACATCCCTTGCAAGTTGGATTCCTAGGTATTTTATTCACTTTGAAGCAATTGTGAATGGAAGTTCATTCCTGATTTGGCTCTCTGTTTGTCTGTTACTGGTGTATAAGAATGCTTGTGATTTTTGCACATTAATTTTGTATCCTGACACTTTGCTGAAGTTGCTTATCAGCTTAAGGAGATTTTTGGCTGAGACAATGGGCTTTTCTAAATATACAATCGTGTCATCTGCAAACAGGGACAATTCGACTTCTTCTTTTCCTAACTGGATACCCTTGATTTCTTTCTCTTGCCTGATTGCCCTAGCCAGAACTTCCAACACTATGTTGAATAGGAGTGGTGAGAGAGGGCATCCCTGTCTTGTGCCAGTTTTCAAAGGGAATTTTTCCAGTTTTTGCCCATTCAGTATGATATTGGCTGTGGGTTTGTCATAAACAGCTCTTACTATTTTGAGGTACGTTCCATCAATACCGAATTTATTGAGCGTTTTTAGCATGAACGGCTGTTGAATTTTGTCAAAAGCCTTTTCTGCATCTATTGAGATAATCATGTGGTTCTTGTCTTTGGTTCTGTTTACATGCTGGATTACGTTTATTGATTTGCGAATGTTGAACCAGCCTTGCATCCCAGGGATGAAGCCCACTTGATCATGGTTGAAAAGCCTTTTGATGTGCTGCTGAATCCGTTTGCCAGTATTTTATTGAGGATTTTTGCATCAATGTTCATCAGGGATATTGGTCTAAAATTCTCTTTTTTTGTTGTGTCTCTGCCAGGCTTTGGTATCAGGATGATGTTGGCCTCATGAAATGTGTTAGGGAGGATTCCCTCTTTTTCAATTGATTGGAATAGTTTCAGAAGGAATGGTACCAGCTCCTCCTTGTACCTCTGGTAGAATTCAGCTGTGAATCCATCTGGTCCATGGACTTTTTTTGGTTGGTAGGCTATTAATTATTGCCTCAGTTTCAGAGCCTGCTATTGGTCTATTCAGGGATTCAACTTCTTCCTGGTTTAGTCTTGGAAGAGTGTAAGTGTCCAGGAAATTATCCATTTCTTCTAGATTTTCTAGTTGATTTGCATAGAGGTGTTTATAGTATTCTCTGATGGTAGTTTGTATTTCTGTGGGGTCGGTGGTAATATCCCCTTTATCATTTTTTATTGCGTCTCTTTGATTCTTCTCTCTTTTCTTCTTTATTAGTCTTGCTAGCGGTCTGTCAATTTCGTTGATTTTTTCAAAAAACCAACTCCTGGATTCATTGATTTTTTGGAGGGTTTTTTGTGTCTCTCCTTCAGTTCTGCTCTGATCTTAGTTATTTCTTGCCATCTGCTAGCTTTTGAATGTGTTTGCTCTTGCTTCCCCAGTTCTTTTAATTGTGATGTTAGAGTGTCAATTTTAGATCTTTCCTGCTTTCTCTTGTGGGCATTTAGTGCTATAAATTTCCCTCTACACACTGCTTTAAATGTGTCCCAGAGATTCTGGTATGTTGTATCTTTGTTCTCATTGGTTTCAAAGAACATCTTTATTTCTGCCTTCATTTCGTTATGTACCCAGTAGTCATTCAGGAGCAGGTTGTTCAGTTTCCATGTAGTTGAGCGGTTTTGATTGAGTTTCTTAGTCCTGAGTTCTAGTTTGATTGCACTGTGGTCTGAGAGACAGTTTGTTATAATTTCTGTTCTTGCACATTTGCTAAGGAGTGCTTTACTTCCAATTATGTGGTTGATTTTGGAATAAGTGCGATGTGGTGCTGAGAAGAATGTATATTCTGTTGATTTGGGGTGGAGAGTTCTATACATGTCTGTTAGGTCTGCTTGGTGCAGAGATGAGTTCAATTCCTGGATATCCTTGTTAACTTTCTGTCTCGTCAATCTGTCTGATGTTGACAGTGGAGTGTTGAAGTCTCCCATTATTATTGTATGGGAGTCTAAGTCTCTTTGTAAGTCTCTAAGGACTTGCTTTATGAATCTGGGTGCTCCTGTATTGGGTGCATATATATTTAGGATAGTTAGCTCTTCCTGTTGAATTGATCCCTTTACCATTATGTAATGGCCTTCTTTGTCTCTTTTGATCTTTGATGGTTTAAAGTCTATTTTATCAGAGACTAGGATTGCAACCCCTGCTTTTTTTTGTACTCCATTTGCTTGGTAGATCTTCCTCCATCCCTTTATTTTGAGCCTATGTATGTCTCTGCATGTGAGATGGGTCTTGACTCTTTATCCAGTTTGCCAGTCTGTGTCTTTTAATTGGAGAATTTAGTCCACTTACATTTAAGGTTAATATTGTTATGTGTGAACTTGATCCTGCCATTATGATATTAACTGGTTATTTTGCTCATTAGTTGATGCAGTTTCTTCCTAGCCTCGATCGGTCTTTACATTTTGGCATGTTTTTGCAATGGCTGGTACCGGTTGTTCCTTTCCATGTTTAGGGTTTCCTTCAGGGTCTCCTGTAAGGCAGGCCTGGCAGTGACAAAATATCTAAGCATTTGCTTATCTGTAAAGGATTTTATTTCTCCTTCACTTATGAAACTTAGTTTGGCTGGATATGAAATTCTTGGTTTAAAATTCTTTTCTTTAAGAATGTTGAGTATTGGCCCCCACTCTCTTCTGGCTTGGAGAGTTTCTGCCGAGAGATCTGCTGTTAGTCTGTTGGGCTTCCCGTTGTGGGTAACCCGACCTTTCTCTCCGGCTGCCCTTAAGATTTTTTCCTTCATTTCAACTTTGGTGAATCTGGCAATTATGTGTCTTGAAGTTGCTCTCCTCGAGGCGTATCTTTGTGGCGTTCTCTGTATTTCCTGAATTTGAATGTTGGCCTGCCCTACAAGGTTGGGGAAGTTCTCCTGGATGATATCCTGAAGAGTGTTTTCCAACTTGGTTCCATTTCCCCCTCACTTTCAGGCACCCCAATCAGACGTAGATTTGGTCTTTTTACATAATCCCATACTTCTTGCAGGCTTTGTTCATTTCTTTTTCTTCTTTTTTCTTTTGGTTTCTCTTCTCGCTTCATTTCATTCATTTGATCCTCAATCGCTGATACTCTTTCTTCCAGTTGATCGAGTCGGTTACTGAAGCTTGTGCATTTGTCACATGTTTCTCGTGTCATGGTTTTCATCTCTGTCATTTTGTTTATGACCTTCTCTGCATTAATTTTTCTAGCTATCAATTCTTCCACTCTTTTTTCAAGATTTTTAGTTTCTTTGCGCTGAGTACGTAATTCCTCCTTTAGCTCTGAGAAGTTTGATGGACTGAAGCCTTCTTCTCTCATCTCATCAAAGTCATTCTCTGACCAGCTTTGATCCGTTGCTGGCGATGAGCTGCGCTCCTTTGCAGGGGGAGATGCGCTCTTATTTTTTGAATTTCCAGCTTTTCTGCCCTGCGTCTTCCCCATCTTTGTGGTTTTATCTGCCTCTGGTCTTTGATGATGGTGACGTACTGATGGGGTTTTGGTATAGGTGTTCTTCCTGTTTGATAGTTTTCCTTCTAATAGTCAGGACCCTCAGCTGTAGGTCTGTTGGAGATTGCTTGAGGTCCACTCCAGACCCTGTTTGCCTGGGTATCAGCAGCAGATGTTGCAGAAGATAGAATATTGCTGAACAGCAAGTGTACCTGTCTGGTTCTTACTTTGGAAGCTTCCTCTCAGGGGTGTACTCCACCCTGTGAGTTGTGGGGTGTCAGACTGCCCCTAGTGGGGGATGTCTCCCAGTTAGGCTACTCAGGGGTCAGGGACCCACTTGAGCAGGCAGTCTGTCTGTTCTCAGATCTCAACCTCCGTGTTGGGAGATCCACTGCTCTCTTCAAAGCTGTCAGACAAGAGTCATTTGCATCTGCACAGGTTTCTGCTGCTTTTTATGTTGTTGTTGTTTAGCTGTGCCCTGTCCCCAGAGGTGGAGTCTACAGAGACAGGCAGGTTTCCTTGAGCTGCTGTGAGCTCCACCCAGTTCGAGCTTCCTAGTGGCTTTGTTTACCTACTGAAGCCTCAGCAATGGCGGGCGCCCCTCCCCCAGCCTCACTGCTCCCTTGCGGTTAGATCGCAGACTGCTGTGCTAGCAATGAGGGAGGCTCCATGGCCGTGGGACCCTCCTGGCCAGGTGTGGGTATAATCTCCTGGTGTGCCCATTTGCTTAAAGTGCAGTATTGAGGTGGGAATTACCCAATTTTCCAGGTGTTGTGTGTCTCAGTTCCCCTGGCTAGGAAAAGGGATTCCCTTCCCCTTTGCGCTTCCCAGGTGAGGCGATGCCTCGCCCTGCTTCAGCTCTCGCTGGTCGGGCTGCAGCAGCTGACCAGCACCGATTGTCCGGCCATCCCTAGTGAGATGACCCCAGTACCTCAGTTGAAAATGCAGAAATCACCGGTCTTCTGTGTCGCTCGCACTGGGAGTTGGAGACTGGAGCTGTTCCTATTCGGCCATCTTGCTCCGCCCCCGCAAATGTCATTTTTTAAATGAAGGTTTTCTTGAACACTCTCTAACACTGTAACTACCACTCCTCCTTCCTAAATCCATGTTACTATTTCTCCATTTCTTCTTTCCTCTTAAGGCGTCATGATCAAATGACCTACTACCAAGTGCCTGAAAGTATGAAAAAAATACAATAAATACACCATTTTCCCTTGATTCTAGACTTTTATAGACACTGTGGAATGTATTAACTATTGGATCCATGGCTAAAATTTAGAGGTCCTTCACTTGAAAAATTTTTTTTTTTTTGAGACAGGGTCATGCTCAATTTCCCAGGCTGGAGTACGGTGGTGCGATCACAGCTCACTGCAGCCTTGATCTCCTGAGCTCAAGCAATTCTCTCACTTTAGCCTCCCGAGTAGCTGGCACTACAGGTGATGGCTATCACACAAGGCCAACTTTTTTGATTTCTAGTAAAGATGAGGTCTCGCTACGTTGCTCAGGCTGGTCTCAAACTCCTGAGATCAGACGATCCTCTTGCCTCAGCCTCCCAAAGTGCTGGGATTATGGGAGTGAACCACTGCATCTGGTAGAAAATGTATCTTAAGGTTGAAGAAAAACATACTGAGTGTGTGGATATATATTTTAATGTGACATACTGTTTAAAGATGTTTACCACAGGTTCCCAAACTTTTTTGATATCCTTTCTTTTTGAGATAGGGTCTTACTCTGTCATCCAGGCTGGAGTGCAATGGCATAATTACAGCTCACTGCAGCTTCTACCTCCCGGACTCAAGTGATTGTCCCACTTCAGCCTCCTGAGTAGCTGGGACCACAGGTGCATGCCACTATGGCCAGCTAATTTTTAACTTTTTTTTGTAGAGACAAAATCTCACCATGTTGCCTAGGCTGGTCTCAAACTCCTCAGCTCAAGCAATCCTCCTACCTCTGCCTCTCAAAGTGCTGGGATTATAGGCATGAGCCATCATGCCTGGCCTCAGGATACACATTTTTAAAAATGTCTCGCCTTTCCTCCCCCTGCTAATGCTGCTGGTCCTGCAGGTCTCTGTCAAGCCGCGGACTTGTTCTGCAGGTCTCTGTTCTGCAGGATGGGGTTTGTTAAAATTGTTAAGAATAAGGCCTACTTTAAGAGATACCAAGTGAAATGTAGAAGATGACAAGAGGGTAAAAATGATTACTATATTTGGAAATGCTTGGGGATATAGGATAAAAATAAATACAACACACCCAAATACAGGATGATAGTTCATGTAACAAACAGAGATATCATTCGTCAGATTGCTTTTGCTCATATAGAGGGGATATGATACTCTGTACAGCATATGCAAACGAACTGCCAAAATAATGGGGAGAGGGTTGGCCTGAGAAATTATGCTGCAGCATATTGTACTGGCCTGCTGCTGGCCTGCAGGCTACTCAATAGGTTTGGCATGGACAAGATCTATGAAGGCCAAGTGGAGGAGACTGGCGATGAATACAATGTGGAAAGCATTGATGGTCAGCCAGGTGCCTTTAACTGTTATTTGGACACAGGTCTTGCCAGAACATCTGCTGGCAATAAAGTTTTCGGCACCCTGATGGGAGCTGTGGTTGGAGGCTTGTCTATCCTTCATAGTACCAAACAATTCTCTGGTTATGATTCTGAAAGCAAGGAATTTAATGCAGAAGTACACTGGAAGCACATTATGGGCCAGAATGTTGCAGATTACATGTGCTACTTAATGGAAGAAGATAATGATGCTTACAAGAAACAGTTCTCTCAATACATAAAGAACAATGTAACTCCAGACATGATGGAGGAGATGTATAAGAAAGCTCATGCTGCCATACAAGAGAATCCAGTGTATGAAAAGACGCCCAAGAAAGAAGTTATAAACAGGTGCTAGAGAGGACATGGAGAAATAGGAACACTTTTACACTGTTGGTGGGACTATAAACTAGTTCAACCATTGTGGAAAACAGTGTGGCGATTCCTCAAGGATCTAGAATTAGAAATACCATTTGACCCAGCCATCCCATTACTGGGTATATACCCAAAGGATTATAAATCATTTTGCTATAAAAACACATGCACACATATGTTTATTGTGGCACTATTCACAATTGCAAAGACTTGGAACCAACCCAAATGTCCATCAATGACAGACTGGATTAAGAAAATGTGGCACATATACACCATGGAATACTATGCAGCCATAAAAAAGGATGAGTTTGTGTCCTTTGTAGGGACATGGATGCAGCTGGAAACCATCATTCTCAGCAAACTATCGCAAGAACAGAAAACCAAACACCGCATGCTCTCACTCATAGGGGGGAATTGAACAATGAGACCACTTGGACACAGGAAGGGGAACATCACACACCGGGGCCTGTCATGGGGTTGGGGGAGGGGGAAGGGATAGCATTAGGAGACATACCTAATGTAAATGACGAGTTAATGGGTGCAGCACACCAACAAGGCACATGGATACATATATAACAAACCTGCACATTGTGCATATGTAACCTAGAACTTAAACAAATAAAAAAAGAAGAAGAGGTGAAATTGTTCCAAAATGTCCATTGCTCAGAAGGAAGATCAGATAGCTCAAAAGAAGGCAAGCTTCCTCAGAGCTCAGGAGCAGGCTGCTGAGAGCTAAACCAAACAATTTTCTATAAGGATTTTGGAGATAAAGAAAATACACTTATGGATAGCAAAAAAAAAAAAAAGAAAAAAAAAAGTCTCAGAAGCTTAAATGAGAAACAGCAGGGAAGTTGCTTTTTTGTTTGTTTATTTGTTTTTGTTTGTTTTAACTTGAATCAGGAGTGGTATCTAACACTTATCCAAATTCCTTGTAAGTAGAAAAGACACCAAAAACCTGACCTGATGAGCTACAAATTTGCAACTGATTTTTAAAGAGAGGGTCTTATTGTGTTGCCCAGGCTGGTCTCAAACATTTGGCCTCAAGTGATCCTCCCACCTCAGTCTCCCAAAGTGCTGGGATTACAGGTATAAGCCACTGTTCCCAGCCTCACTCTAGTAGTTTTATATGACTAATTGTGCACAGGTCCTACCAGACTTCCAAATAAGCATCTTTACATGAAAGGCCCATGAACGATTATGTTGAAAAACTTCTATAATGTGTCTGGTACATAACCAGGCTTGAGAAACAGTAAGGTAGGCCTAAATACATATGTATTAATAAGGCAATATAAGCATTTTTGTCTTGCTGAAATGCTATTAAAGTCTATTATCCAGAAACTACGCAAAACTCTCTAGTATCCAACACAAATTCATGTGCATTATAGATGAACTCTAAGAAAGGACAGCTAAAATATCTTAGATATAGTTTTAATCTATTTTATTTTGAAAGTGGTAATCCCTGTCAGGGATATATGGTAACTTTCTGCTAACCAGAATGTCTGATTAGCCAAAACCTTAAAAATACGTTAAGATTGAAACAAAAAAAACCTTTGCTTTATATGAAAATATAAATTTGTAAATATTATTGTTAGTTCTCATGCCATTTATTGTTATTTCTTTACCGTGACAGGTTATAAAGCCAGTAGTTTGTTTACGTACACTAAAGTACTAGAAGTATTTCTTCCTTTTAAACAAATATTTATCTTCTTTTAACAAAATCTTACAATGAATAACAGTAACACAGTCATGCATCACTTAAGACAATGAGAATACATTCTGAGAAATGCACTGCTGGGCAATTTCATTGTTATGCAAACATCTTAGAGTGTATTTACATAAACCTAGATGGTATGACTTACTAGACGTCTATGCTGTATGGTATAGCCTATTGCTCCTTAGCTACAAACTGGTACAGGATATTACTATACTGAATACTGCAGGCAGCTGTAACACAATGTTAACTATTTGGGTATTGAAACATATGTAAGCATAGGAAAAGTACAGTAAAAGATACGGTATTATAATTTTATGGGACTACTGTCATACATATTCCACTGTTGACCAAAATGTTGTAATGAAAGTGCTAAAAAAAATGACAAAACTTTAGCTAGACAAAAAAAAAGAGGAGTGAATACGCAAATCAGAGATGAAAAGGACATTACCACAGAAATATGAAGAATCATAAGAAACTATTATGAATAGCCATTAATGAATAACTACAATAACAAGTTTGATAACACAGAAGAAACAGATAAATTCTTGGACACATACAATCTACCAGGATTCAATTATGAAGAAACAGGAAATCTGAACAAACCCATAACAAGTGAGGAAATTTAATCAGTAATAAAATTTTCCATCAATGAAAATTCCAGGACCTGATGGCATCATTGCTGAATTCTAACAAATATTTAAAGAAAAATTAATACCAGTTTTCCTCAAATGATTCTAGAAAACTGAAGAAGCGGGAATACTTGCAAACTCATTATATGAGGCCAACATTACCAATTTCAAAACTAGACAAGGACACGGTAAGAAAAGAAAACTACAGACCAATATCCTTGATAAACATAGGTACGAAAATTCTCAACAAGATGCTAGCAAACTGAATCCAACCACACATTAAAAAGTTCACTGTGATCAAGTGGGATCCATCTCAGGGATGCAAGAATGGTTCAAAATACACAAATCAATAAATGTGATAAACCACATTAACAAAATCAAAACCAAAAATGATAGGATCATTTCAATAGATGCAGAAAAAGCATTTGACAAAATTCAACATCCCTTCATGATTAAAAACTCCCAAAAAATTAGATACAGAAGGAGCATACCTCAATGCAATAAAGGCCATATATGACAAACCCATAGCTAACATCATACTGAAGGAACAAGAACATCCACTTTTACCACTTGTATTCAACACTGTACTGGAAGTATTAGAGCAATTAGACAAGAAAAATAAATGAAGGGCATCCAAATTGGAAAGAAGGAAGTCAAATTATCCCTGTTCACAGACAACATGATCGTATATATGGAAAACCCTTAAGACTCCACCAAAAATCTCTTTGAGACAATAAATGAATTCAATAAAGTTGCAGGACACTAATCAACATACAAAAGTCAATGGTATTTCTATATGCTAATGATGAACTATCTGAAAAAGAAAACAAGAAAACAATTCAATTTATAATAGCTACCAAAAAAGCAAACCTAATCAAGGAGGTGAAAGATCTTATGCTGAAAACTCTAAAACATGGATGAAAGAAATAGAAGGGGATACAATAAATGGAAAGATGTCTCATGTTCATGTATTGGAAGAATTAACATCATCAAAATAATACTTTCCAACGTGATCTACAGATTTAATGCAATCCCTATCAAAATTCCAGTGTCATTCTTCATAGAAACAAAAAAAAAATCACAAATTTCGCATGCCAAATTTGAATAGCCAAAGCAATCCCTGAGCAAAAAGAACAAAGCTGGAGGCATCACACTACCTGATTTCAAAATATACCACAAACAACCAAAAATTAACCTAGAGAAAAACAAACAATAAAATATACCACAAAGCTACAGTAACCAAAACAGCATGGTACTGGCTGGCATAAGACAGACACATAAACCAATGGAACAGAATAGAGAGCCTAGAAATAAATTAACATACCCAAAGCCATCTGATTTTTGACACAGGTACCAAGAACACACATTGGGAAAAAGTCTCTTCAATAAATGGTGCTGGGAAAACTGGATATCCACATGCAGAAGAATGAAACTAGACCCCTACCTCTTACCATATAGAAAAACCAACTCAAAATGAATTGAAGATTTAAGTATAAAACTCAAAACTATGAAACTCCTAGAAGAAAATGTAAGGGAAATGCTTCAGGACACTGGATTGGGCAAGAATTTTAATAAGACCTCCAAAACCACAGGCAACAAAACCAAAAACAGACAAATGGAACTACATCAAACTAAAAAGTTTTTACACAGTGAAGGAAACAACATAGTGAAAAGACAACCAAGAGAATGGGAGGAAGTATACACAAACTATATATCTTACAAGGGATTAATATCCAGAATATATAAGAAACTAACAGCAAGAAAACAAGATAACCCAGTTAAAAATGGGCAAAAGGATAAATGGCCTTCAGCTCCATCCATGTTCCTGCAAAGGACATGAACTCATTCTTTCTTATGGATGCTTAATACTCCATGGGGTATATAGGGCATTATCCTTAGCAAACTAATGCAGGAACAAAAAACCAAATACCGCATGTGCTCAGTTATAAGTGGGAGCTAAATGATGAGAACATAAGGACACAAGGAGGGGAACAATGGACACTGGGGCCCACTGGAGGGTGGAAGGTGGGAGGAGCGAGAGGATCAGGGAAAACAATTAATGGGTACTAGGCTTAATGCCTGGGTAATGAAATAATCTGTCCAACAAACTCCCATGACACAAGTTCACTGATAAAATAAACTTGCACATGTACCCCTGAACTTAAAGTTTAAAAAATGGGCAAAAGACTTTAACATAAATTTTTCATAAGAAGACATTCGAATGGCCACCAGGTGTATGAAAAATGCTTGACATCACTAATCATCAGGGAAATGCAAATCAAAACCACAATGAGACACCACCTCACTCCAGTTAGAGTGGCTATTACCAAAAAGAAGAAAAGTGTTGGCCAGGTGTTGATGGCTCACACCTGTAACCCTTTGGGAAATCAAGGCAAGAGAACTGCTTAAGCCCAGGAAGTTTGCAGGAGTTTGAGACCAACCTGGGCAACACAGTGAGACATCATCTCTACAAAAAAATAATAATAATAAAAAAATGAGGTGGGAGGATCGTTTGAGCCCAAGAGGTCACTGCAGTGAGCCGTGATCATACCACTGTATTACCACCTGTGTGACAGAGTGAGACCCTGCCTCAAAAAACCAACCAAACAAAAAAACCGGTGTTGGCAATGATGTGCAGAAAAGGGAACACTTTATACACAGTTAGTGGGATTTGTAAATTAGTGGTGCCATTATGTAAAATAGTACAGAGGTTCCCCAAATAATTAAAAACTGAACTACTGTCTGATCCAGCAATCCCATTACTGGTTATTCATCCAAAGGAAATGAAATGAGTATGTCAAAGAGATGCCTGCACTCCTGTGTCTGCTGTAGCAGTATTTACAATAGCCAAGATATGCAATCAACATAAGTGTCCAATAATGGATGAATGCATAAAGGAAATGTGGTACATCATATACACAATGGAATACTTTTCATCCATAAAAAGAATGCTATTCTGTCATTTGTGACAATGTGGATAAATCTGGAGAATATCATGTTAAGTGAAAAAAGCCAGACATACTAACACTGCATGATCTCACTCATATGTAGAATCAAAACAAAAACAAAAACAAAAAACGTTTATCTCACAGAGGCAGAGTAGAACAGTGGTCACTAGAGAACAGAGAGAGGAGAATGAGGAGAGGTTGGTCAACATGTACAAAGTTACAATTAGATAGGTGGAATAAGTTCTGGTGTTCTATTGCATAGCAGAGTGACTATGGCTCAAAGTAAAGTATTGCACATTACAAAATAGCTAGAAGAGAGACTTTTGAATGTTCTGTTTTTTGTTTTTTTTTTGAGATGGAGTCCTGCTTTGTCACCCAGGCTGGAGTGCAGTGTTACAATCAGCTCACTGCAACCTCCACCTCCCAGATTCAAGCGATTCTCCTGCCTCAGCCTCCTGAGCAGCTGGGACAACAGGCACACGCCACCACGCCCGGTTTATTTTTGTATTTTTTTTTTTTAGTAGAGATGGGGTTTCACCATGTTGGCCAGGCTGGTTTCAAACTACTGACTTCAAGTGATCCATTCGCCTCTGCCTCCCAAAGTGCTGGGATTATGGGTGTGAGCTACCACGCCTGGCCTGAAGGTTCTTATCACAAAGAAGATCATGATAAATGCATGAGCTGATGAATACCTCATGAAAAATGCATGATAAATGCATTACAATAGCCAAGATATGAAATCAAACTAAGTGTCCAGTAACGATGAACACATAAAGGAAACGTGGTACATATACACAATGGAATACTTTTCATCCATAAAAAAGAATGCTATTCTGTCATTTGTGACAACGTGCATAAACCTGGAGAATATCATGTTAAGTGAAAAAAGCTTTTTTTTTCCACTTAACACTTAAAATGCATGAGGTATTCATCATGCTCATTAGCCTGATTTGATTATATATTACATATATCTATTGAAACATCTAAATGCACCCCGTAAATATGTACAATTATAATGTCAATTAAAAAATAAATTAAAAAAAAAATTCCCCCAAATTTAGTACCTGTTCTGATATATTGTAATCCAAACATTCTCTAGGATAGACCAGATTTCTTGATGTCTGCTGGCTTGGGGAAGATGAGAACTCGAGAAAACAGTGATTTCTTGATTATGAGACTTCATCAATGAAGTACCTTCCTGCTTTTTAGTCACTGTGTTTTCTGAAGAACTTGGCTTAAGTTTTGTCTTGACCTGGGGAAATATAAGAATTATATAAAATGCAGTTAGTTCTTCATTTGTAGATGAGAAAAAAAGAATGGCAACTGTGCTTACAAATGTTCTAGCTTTCTGAGAAGTAGTGGCAATTCTTTTTCTTTTATTATGTACATAATATTCTCAGAAAGGCATCAGAGCTAGAAAAGATATTTTCCTTTTCCATTTAAATCAAACAATATTTCCAATCTACTTATAATGATTTGTTTAGTTAACATGCTAATGTCAATTTCAGAATACTGCTTGAACACTTCTACATATGTAGTACTGAAAGAGATACAGGACCCCTAGAATATAAAGTATAGAGGTACAATCAAGCCTTGAAGCACCTTACAATCCAGTTTTAAGAAAATGTAAGGGGCTGCAAAGGGTTGTTTAAAAAAAATCAAGAGATAATTTAAACCTCAGGTTATGGGTAATGGTGAACCACTGAAGGTTTCTAACTTAGAAACCTTTCTGATATACTCAGAAGTGCACTCTAAGATAAACTAAAACAGAAGAAAGAGGAGGCAAGAAAACTGGTTAGAAGGTTACTGAAATAATCCAAGAGGAGAGTCCTGAGAACATGGATTAGCTATAAAAAGGCAGCAGAATGAAAAGAAAAATAAAATGCATGCAAGAAATATAAAGATTTGGCCAAAGACTAGATCCAGGGAGTGAGGGAGACCCTAAGACATTCTTTAACCTAGATGTGTTAGAAGAATGATACAAATAATAGGAACTTAGGGTGGTCATAAATCTAGAAGTGTGTGTGTGTGTGTGTGTGTGTGTGTGTGTGTGTGTGTGCGCGCGCGCGTGCGCACTGAGTAGGTTGAACCTTCTTCATTACTTCTGCAGAGGAATGTATACAGTTTTAGTCAGTACGTCAAACAAATACTTTATACAGGAATTGATGGAAATGCTATTTGATGTTCCACAATCACTGCAATTTTAAACATCACATTAACTTATGCATTGCTAATGATGGACAATACACTAAACATATCAGGTATTACAGTGTAGTAGCAATAAATTGTAGTGAGTATTTGTCTGTGTTTCCAAATTTCAGGGCCTCTTGTTGTAAAGCTAAGAAAAGAGGCTGCTTGCAAATAAGAATCTTCTTTGGATGAAGATAATATAAGTTTGTTTTTTATGTATATGTTGCATTTGAGGTATAAAAAATTATCCAGGTAAAGATAGCTAGCAAGTAATTGGACATGTAGATCTGCAGCTTAAAAATACAGCTGAGGGTCATTCTCATGGAGACAAGCCTTAGGAGATGAAATAGACAAACTGAAGGGGGAAAAGTAGGAACTAGCAAAAATAAGAGGGGAAGAATCAGTATGCAATAACAATAGAAGCCAAAGGAGTCAGGTTTCAGGAAAGAAAGGATAGACACCACCAAATGCTGAAGAAGGACTGAGAAGGAGGAGGAGAAGAAGAAGGAGAAAAGAGTAAGTTTGATAATCAGTAAGCAACCGACAACCTATGGTTTCTTTCAGTGGAGTGTGGAGATAAAATTCTACTGTAAAGGATTAAGGGGTAAGTGAGTGCTCTAGCCTCGTTTAGTTGGCAAAAAAAAAAAAAAAAGAAAGAAAGAAAGAAAAGAAAAAAGAGACAAGAAAATAAAACAAACAAAAAAAAGAGTGCAAAAATGAAAACAATGGTTAGAAATTGCTTTTTGTTTGTTTGTTTGTTTTTTGGTTTTTTTTTTTTTTGAGACAGGGTATCACTCTGTCACCCAGGTTGGAGTGCAGTGGCGTGATCTCGGCTCACTGCAACCTCTGCCTCTAGGACTCAGGGGATCCTTCCACCTCTGCCCTCCCCAGTAGCTGGGACCAGAGGTGCAAGCCATCAGGCCCAGCTAATTTTGTTATTTGTTGTAGAGACAGAGTTTCGCCATGTTGCCCAGGCTGGCTGGTTGCCCAGATTGGTTGTGGCTCAACCAATCCGCCCACCTTGGCCTTCCAAAGTGCTTGGATTACAGGTATAAGCCACCATGCCTGGCCATAAATTGCTCTTTTAAGAAGTTTGGTAGTTGATGGAAGGACAGTGCAGTAAATAGAATGGCCAATGAAAAGTACGGTATTTAAGAATGGAAAAGATCTAAGCATATTTTAAAGCACAGTAAAAGAGATATACAATTTATTCCAGTTTAAAAAAAAAATATATATATAGATAGATAGATAGATAGATAGATAGATAGATAGATAGATCTCACATGGAGGAAAACAGGAAAAGAAAAGTACCTAACAGAATGTACATTTTAACTATAAGTTTAAAAACTTAGTTTTTTGGTCTTTGCTCTATATACATACACAAAGCATATAAATACGTTTTGTAAACTTAAATAAAATCACTCCGTTTCTCTAGGCTTAAGTTCCCTCTGATAAAATGATGATTTCAAAGGATTAGTTTCATGGATTGCTAATTTAATACATATTAAATTTTTAAATATAATTTCCAATACTATCAGTAGTAACAGTTAATATTTATTGAGCGTTTGTTATGTACTTTCTCAGAATTTCATATTTATTAGCTCATTTAATCCTAACAACTACCTATGAAACAGATACTATGATGATCCATATTTTATAATCAAGGAAACTGAGGCATAGAAAGGTTAATTAACTCATCCAAGGTCACAGAGATGACAAGAGGCATGAACAGGATTTGACCTTCGGCAATCTGACTAGAATGAGGTTATGAACTCTCTCCATCTGTAAAAGTAAATGTTACCTTTCTTTACCTTCTTGGGCAAGAATAAAAATTAAAAAGATGATTCTTCCCATTTTTGCCCGTTTACATTAAATTCTGAACTTAATAAATAGACAAAATGAAAAGACATTTTATCCTGAGATAATTTTTTATCACCAAATATATTTAAAATACAGCCCAGCATTTACCTAATGCCTCTTTTCTTTAGCTCTTAAACACTAGTATATATACTACGCAAGTGGATTTCTTTATCAAACACTACATAGAACTTACTACATGCTAGACATTAAGGTCTCCACAAATATTAACTTGTTAATTCACACGATAATTCTAAGGCCAGCATTATTATTACACTCATTTTACAAAAGAGAGAAATAAGATCCAAAGAGTTTAATTAGAGGTTAAAAACACCACAACTCAGGACCCTGAGGCACATAAATCTAAAGTTTATTAACAAGATTGATTTTAATTACTCTATCATCTTAGTAAAAAGCAAGTCCTTTTTTTTTTTAAAGTGGTTAGAAGGCCCATAAAATAAAAATGTACCTATCCTTTTCCTATTTCTCCCCTCTTATATGAAAATCTAGAAAAGGCAGGGCACAATGGTTCATGCCTGTAATCCTAGTAATTTGGGAGGCTGAGGCGGGAAGACTGCTTGAGGCCAAGAGTTCAAGACCAGCCTGGGCAACAAAGTGAGACGTAGTCTCTACAAAAAAATTTAAAACTTAGCTCAGCATGGTGGCACATGCCTGTGGTTCCAGCTATTCAGGAGGCTGAGGCTGGAGGATCATTTGACACGAGGTCAAGGTCAGAGAGAGCTATGATCACAACTCTGCACTCGGGCCTGGGCTACAAAGCGAGACCCTGTCTCCAAAAATAAATCTGAAAAATGATAGTTAGTTTATCTCCATTTTAGTTTCTCAGAAGCAACCAAATAATGAACGTTCCTCTTCTTCTGATTTTCTACACTTAATAAATTAAGATTAGGTAGTTTTTACAGTTACTAGGAGATACCGCATCTTTGGAGGTAATCTATTTGTTGCTCAAGTTACTGAGACATGACCAAATATATAAGACATATATAAAATCTAATACATTCTATAAAACAACTCCTGTTAAAAGTATATTTTAAAGCATCAGTCCCCAACCTTTTTGGCAACCAAGACTGGTTTCACGGAAGATAATTTTTCCATGCACTGGTGAGTGGGAAGATGGGTTTCAGGATGATTCAAACACAGTCCATTTATTGTGCACTTTATTTCTATTATCATTACATTGTAATATATAATGAAATAATTGGCTGGGTGTGGTGGCTCACGTCCATAATCCCAGAACTTTGGGAGGCCGAGGTGGGTGGATCACCTGAGGGTAGGAGTTCGAGACCAGCCTGGTCAACATGGTGAAACCCCATCTCTACTAAAAACACAAAAATCAGCCAGGTGTGGTGGCAGGCACCTGTAATCCCAGCTACTTGGGGGGCTGAGGCAGAAGAATCACTTGAACCCGGGAGGTGGAGGTTGCAGTGAGCTGGGATCGTGCCATCGCACTCCAGCCTGGGCAACAAGAGAGAAACTCCCTATCAAAAAAAAAAAGAAAAGAAAAGAAAAAGAAAGAAAGGAAAAGAAAAGAAAAGAAAAGAAGGAAGGAAAGAAGTAATTATACAACTCACCATGATGTAGAATCAGTGGGAGCCCTGACCTTGTTTTCCTGCAACTAGACAGTCCCATCTGGGGTGACAGGAGACAGTGACAGATCATCAGGCATTAGATTCTCATAAGGAACATACAACCCAGATCCCTCGTATGCACAGTTCACAACAGGGTTCATGCTCCTATAAGAATCTAATCCCACTGCTGATCTGACAAAAGGCGGGGCTCAGACAGTAATGTGAGTGATGGAGAGCGACTGTAAATATAGATTAAGTTTGCTTGCTTGCCCGCTGCTCACCTCCTGCTATGCCAATACCAGTCATGGCCCAGGAGCTGGGGACCCCTGTTTTAAAGGACTATACTAAATCATAAAGTTCTTGGTTTACTCAGACAATGAACTGTTTCTAACACAAAAATAAAGGTGCAACACTTCAGAGTTCTAATCCTGGAAACAACATGGATGGTTTCAAGTAATCACACTAAAGCCAAATGTTGAGGGAAAAGCACCATGAGGACGCTGGATTCTTTGCTACTCGTCTTCATGAATCTCTTGTTAATGTAGCAAATGAAACTCGAGATCCAGAAATACATAACTTATTAACAAGTCAATGGTCTTTTGTTTTTGTTTTTTTGAAATGGAGTCTCGCTCTGTCTCCTAGGCTGGAGTGCAATGGCACAATCTCGGCTCACTGCAACCTTTGCCTCCTGGGTTCAGGTGATTCTCCTGCCTCAGCCTCCCGAGTAGCTGGGACTACAGGTATGCGCCACCATGCCTGGCTAATTTTTGTATTTTTAGCAGAGACGGTGTTTTGCCGTGTTAGGCCAGGCTGGTCTTGAACTCCTGCCCTCAGGTGATCCTCCCACCTCACCCTCCCAAAGTGCTGGGATTACAGGCATGAGTCACCACGTCCAGTCAAGTCAATAGTTTTATGTATGCAATGGGCAACATATATGCAGTAGGCATATCATTATCTAACAACACAAAATTTTAACATCATATTTTCATGGTACCTCCCATCTGTAGGTTTTATTGATGAAAAGGGTTAAAAACTACACTTTTTTTATTTCAATTAATCCTAAAGTTTGTTTTATTCTCAATAATCTTAATTAAAAGACTGTCAAGACTTTAAGTATCCTGCACTTTCCATCTTTTCATCTTTCATTTTTTTCACTAAGGATATGATTTAGGACTCAATTTTGTGACAGGAAAGGAGAACACATCTTTTCCAACAATCAAGGTACAATACTCATGCTATAACCCTCTAAATCCCTAGGCCCATTTTTTCCTACTAATAGTTCTAAAAATCATGCTTGCCATTAAAAAAATAAAACTACCAATGTTTTGGTCACCCCAAACCAAAAGATCATTTCACCCCTCAAATACATTCTTTCCTCAAGAATGATCACATAATTCCACTCAGTTTATTTAAAAAGCTGCTTCCTTTACTCCATGAAGTATTCTCTCAGCAAGGAAGTGCTTTCCTCATCAACTATGATTAATGTTAGTATCATCTAATCCTTTGATTACTTCATAGGTAGGGGACCTATTTGATATGAAAAATCAATGAGAAAAACCTGGACAATTCAGTTCCTCAGAGAAAAAAGAGAACATAATATCTATACTGCATAAAAGTTCCATTAATATCTCTTCTAGTAGTAGTGATAACTGAAGTTTTTTGAGCTGTTTATGCTACATAAAACTCTCAGATTTTTCTAGACTTGAAATTACAGCCAGGCACAGTACCTCACAACTGTATTCCCAACACTTTGGGAGGCTCAGGCAGGAGGATTGCTTGAGTCCAGGAGTCAAGACCAGCCTAGGTATTAGGGCAAAACTCTGCCTCTACTAAAAATATGAACAATTAGCCAGGTGTGGTGGTGCATGCCTGTAGACCCAGCTATTCGGGAGGCTGAGGTGTGAGAAGCACTTAAACCCAGGAGGTGGAGGTTGCAGTGAGCCCTGATCATGCCAGGGTGACAGAGTAAAACCCTGCGTCAAAAAAATAAAAAATTAGAAGACTGTAATACTGGGGACAAAAATTACAGAGTTAAGTTCAAAAGAGATAAAAAGGCATCAGCTAAGATGGCTGCATAAGAATTACATGAAACTTACTAAAAACTGTAGTTACATAGGATATCCTTATTTTTAGAAAATGCAGATGGAAATATCCAGGGGAAAAGGGGCACCTAGGGGAAAAAGTGCAACATACTATCTGCAACATACTATCAAATAGTTCAGAAAAAAATATAGATAGGTAGATAGATGGACAGACACACAGGTGGCTGGGTAGAGAAAGAAAACAATAAAGCAAACGTGACAAAAGACTAACATTTGGAGAATCAGGGTAAATAATATATATGGGGATTGATTGTACTGTTCTTGTAACCTTTTTATAAGTTTGAAATTATTTCAAAATAAAAAGTAAAACAAGGACAACAACATTACCAAGTAACACTGTCAAAAAATAGATTCAATAGGGTTTGAGAGAGTCTTGGCATCCGTATGTTTAAAACAATTTTCTAGGTATTTTTTATGTATGTGAGATCCACTGGCCTAGGGCACTGTAAATGAACAATCAAATAGCAATGCATAGCTTTCTTCCATCCATAAGTGAAAATAATATAAAATAACAACAACTGCTGTGACACTGCTTCCATAAAAGATCTGTGTTTTATAACTTGTAAGAGTTGCTTACTCTCTATTCAATTCACTTAACATTTACTTAATGCCTCTAGTATGTTAGAATAAGTTAGAATTACCCTTTATCTACTGTTGTCTGCTAAACACATTTTCAGAACATATATAATTAGCTACTCTAATTGGCATTCCAAAGGCATCTTACCTCTGCAAATGTCTGAAGGAGTTTGTTTACTTGAGCAAAGGTCTGTGGAAGAATACCATCATAATTTGACCTTGTACTGAAAGCATGCAACAAACTTCTAGAATCCTGAAGCAAGAATTTGACTGTTGCAAAATCCACTGCCTTATTAGCTGGTAATAGAAAATTAAGACAGAAAAATATGGAAGAATGAGTATACATCATAAAAATGTCTTTGGAACACTAATATTAATTTTGAAATTTAAGAAGAGTATACATTTACACCTATATGCCACTCCTAAGTTATCCCTCTGGTACAAAAAGCAATAATTTAAATAGATTTAGTTATAAAGTCCTTTGAGTTGATTCTGGTATTCTGAATTCAGATTTCAGGAGTTCTCTCAGCGCGGTCAACTTCAAAGTAAAAATAAAGTTAAAGAATATTACACTTCTCAGAAAAAAGAGAAAATCACCAAAGAAACAAGTCAAACCACAGATTTCAGTGCTGAGGTGATTCACATAAGAGTACTATGGAGAGCTCAGAAGAGTCAGACTGTACTGGTAAGCATGTCAGCTGCATATTGCACCTCTAATCATCTATCTACATAGTGATTTATCTTCAACTCCATTACATGAAACTTAATACTATGTTTACTAAAAACAATGAGTTATCTCTATATGTACAACACAACTTCAGGAGAGAAAAAAAGTTTGGGCAACAGTGAGAAGCAGAAGAAGCCTGCAGAATTTCTTTTCTGTAAATTAAAAGTGAGATAATCTACAAACAATAATTTAAAGGTGTAACAATTTTCTCTCAAGGAACTAAAACTAATTACATTAAATTCTCAAACTGGTTGGGAAAGCTGGTGACAATAATTTCAAAAATTTCAAAAGTTATAAACAATAAAATTAAGTAATAATGTCATAAAACTCAGAACAGAAAAAATATTTCCATTATTAAAGCAGAATGCTACCTAACGGTTTTCAAAATAACCATGCTACACTGTTGTTTACTTTTTGTTTTTATGTTCACAGTTTCAGAGACTCTATTGTATTCTGAAACATCAGCATGGCTTTTCATTGGCACTATGAGTTTAAAAAACAATAAGGAGTTCCTCTGTATCTCTTACACAAGAACTTGCTTGTGAAATCGTGAAGGGTCAAGTGAAATAAAAACTGTATCTTAATAATTAATTCCACAATATTCAGAAACTCTAATCTAATGGTTATAGCCAAGCCTCTGGCTTCTCCTTTATCCAAAAATATAAAAAATAATAATAAAGCAAGTCAATGTATTTCCTTACAGGAAAACTTTCACTTCTTTGTAAAGCCAATGACTAGTTTAAATTCCTGTCGATAATAAAAGATGCTACACACAGGACAGACTGTAGATTTGATGAACTTAGTAAATCCCCTGAGAAAGATATAATTGGACACAACTTCTTTTAAGGGTGCTTTTCCAATGTAAGGTATGTTTAATGATGCTTACAGATAAGAATTAATCATTTTATTTGTCTTACAAAAGTTCCTAAGGTTATGAGGAAAATAAATCCAGTAGACAGACACAACAAAAAAGGAAATCTACATTAATGAAATAGTCTAATGTTTATATAAGGCCAATAATTATTTAAAGCTAATATGGGTAACAAAGTCATAAAAGTTACTAGTCATTTTCCACACAATTTTTTATGAACTAATCTAAGGATACATGCTTGGTATTCTGAAGTTAAACAAATATATAATTCAAAAGCTGAAGGTATTATTAAAAGATAGTAAATAAGAACATAAATTGTGATTTTTCTAATTCAAAATTATCTTAGAGCAAGAGGCTATTTTTTTTTTTTTTTTTTTAGTTCCAAAACATTTTTATTGTGTTAAAAGGTGACCCTGTACACCTGTACATACTAAGCAATTACTCTCCATCACTCACCCTCTTATTCCCCGGTAATTCAGTTTTCTATAGATTCACCTATTCTGGAAGTTTCTTTTATTAGTATTATTATTATTATTATTATTATTATTATACTTTAAGTTCTAGGGTACATGTGCATAACGTGCAGGTTTGTTACATATGTATACTTGTGCCATGTTGGTGTGCTGCACCCATCAACTCGTCAGCACCCATCAACTCATCATTTACATCAGGTATAACTCCCAACGCAATCCCTCCCCCCTCCCCCCGATAGGCCCCAGTGTGTGATGTTCCCCTTCCCGAGTCCAAGTGATCTCACTGTTCAGTTCCCACCTATGAGTGAGAACATGCGGTGCTTGGTTTTCTGTTCTTGTGATAGTTTGCTAAGAATGATGGTTTCCAGCTGCATCCATGTCCCTACAAAGGACACAAATTCATCCTTTTTTATGGCTGCATAGTATTCCATGGTGTATATGTGACACATTTTCTTAATCCAGTCTGTCACTCATGGACATTTGGGTTGATTTCAAGTCTTTGCTATTGTGAATAGTGCCGCAATAAACATACGTGTGCATGTGTCTTTATAGCAGCATGATTTATGACCCTTTGGGTATATACCCAGTAATGGGATGGCTGGGTCATATGGTACATCTAGTTCTAGATCCTTCAGGAATCGCCATACTGTTTTCCATAATGGTTGAACTAGTTTACAATCCCACCAACAGTGTAAAAGTGTTCCTATTTCTCCACATCCTCTCTAGCACCTGTTGTTTCCTGACTTTTTAATGATTGCCATTCTAACTGGTGTGAGACGGTATCTCATTGTGGTTTTGATTTGCATTTCTCTAAAGGCCAGTGATGATGAGCATTTTTTCATGTGTCTGTTGGCTGTATGAAAGTCTTCTTTTGAGAAATGTCTGTTCATATCCTTTGCCCACTTTTTGATGGGGTTGTTTCTTTTTTTCTTGTAAATTTGTTTGAGTTCTCTGTAGGTTCTGGATATTAGCCCTTTGTCAGATGAGTAGATTGCAAAAATTTTCTCCCATTCTGTAGGTTGCCTATTCACTCTGATGGTAGTTTCTTTTGCTGTGCAGAAGCTCTTTAGTTTAATTAGATCCCATTTGTCAATTTTGGCTTTTGCTGCTGTTGCTTTTGGTGTTTTAGACATGAAGTCCTTGCCCATCCCTATGTCCTGAATGGTACTACCTAGGTTTTCTTCTAGAGTTTTTATGGTACTAGGTCTAACATTTAAGTCTCTAATCCATCTTGAATTAATTTTCGTATAAGGAGTAAGGAAAGGATGCAGTTTCAGCTTTCTACTTATGGCTAGCCAATTTTCCCAGCACCATTGATTAAATAGGGAATCCTTTCCCCATTTCTTGTTTCTCTTTCTCTCAGGTTTGTCAAAGATCAGATGGCTGTAGATGTGTGGTATCATTTCTGAGGACTCTGTTCTGTTCCATTGGTCTATATCTCTGTTTTGGTACCAGTACCATGCTGTTTTGGTTACTGTAGCCTTGTAGCATAGTTTGAAGTCAGGTAGCATGATGCCTCCAGCTTTGTTCTTTTGACTTAGGATTGTCTTGGCAATGCAGACTCTTTTTTGGTTCCATATGAACTTTAAAGCCGTTTTTTCCAATTCTGTGAAGAAACTCATTGGTAGCTTGATGGGGATGGCACTGAATCTATAAATGACCTTGGGCAGTATGGCCATTTTCACGATATTGATTCTTCCTATCCATGAGCATGGTATGTTTTTCCATTTGTTTGTGTCCTCTTTGATTTCACTGAGCACTGGTTTGTAGTTCTCCTTGAAGAGGTCCTTTACATCCCTTGTAAGTTGGATTCCTAGGTATTTTCTTCTCTTTGAAGCAATTGTGAATGGAAGTTCATTCCTGATTTGGCTCTCTGTTTGTCTGTTACTGGTGTATAAGAATGCTTGTGATTTTTGCACATTAATTTTGTATCCTGAGACTTTGCTGAAGTTGCTTATCAGCTTAAGGAGATTTTGGGCTGAGACATGGGGTTTTCTAAATATACAATCATGTCATCTGCAAACAGGGACAATTTGACTTCTTCTTTTCCTAAGTGAATACCCTTGATTTATTTCTCTTGCCTGATTGCCCTAGCCAGAACTTCCAACACTATGTTGAATAGGAGTGGTGAGAGAGGGCATCCCTGTCTTGTGCCAGTTTTCAAAGGGAATTTTTCCAGTTTTTGCCCATTCAGTATGATATTGGCTGTGGGTTTGCCATAAATAGCTCTTATTATTTTGAGGTACGTTCCATCAATACTGAATTTATTGAGCGTTTTTAGCATGAAGGGCTGCTGAATTTTGTCAGAGGCCTTTTCTGCATCTATTGAGATAATCATGTGGTTCTTGTTTTTGGTTCTGTTTATATGCTGGATTACGTTTATTGATTTGCGAATGTTGAACCAGCCTTGCATCCCAGGGATGAAGCCCACTTGATCATGGTGAATAAGCTTTTTGAAGTGCTGCTGAATCTGGTTTGCCCGTATTTTGTTGAGGATTTTTGCATCGATGTTCATCAGGGATATTGGTCTAAAATTCTCTTTTTTTGTTGTGTCTCTGCCAGGCTTTGGTATCAGGATGATGTTGGCCTCATAAAATGAGTTAGGGAGGATTCCCTCTTTTTCAATTGATTGGAATAGTTTCAGAAGGAATGGTTCCAGCTCCTCCTTGTACCTCTGGCAGAATTCAGCTGTGAATCCATCTGGTCCTGGACTTTTTTTGGTTGGTAGGCTATTAATTATTGCCTCAATTTCAGAGCCTGCTATTGGTCTATTCAGGGATTCAATTTCTTCCTGGTTTAGTCCTAGAAGAGTGTAAGTGTCCAGGAAATTATCCATTTCTTCTAGATTTTCTAGTTGATTTGCGTAGAGGTGTTCATAGTATTCTCTGGTGGTAGTTTGTATTTCTGTGGGGTCGGTGGTGATATCCCCTTTGTCATTTTTTATTGCGTCTATTTGATTCTTCTCTCTTTTCTTCTTTATTAGTCTTGCTAGCGGTCTGTCAATTTTGTTGATCTTTTCAAAAAACCAACTCCTGGATTCATTGATTTTTTGGAGGGTTTTCTGTGTCTCTATCTCCTTCAGTTCTGCTCTGATCTTAGTTATTTCTTGCCTTCTGCTAGCTTTTGAATGTGTTTGCTCTTGCTTCTGTAGTTCTTTTTATTGTGATGTTAGAGTGTCCATTTTAGATCTTTCCAGCTTTCTCTTGTGGGCATTTAGTGCTATAAATTTCCCTCTACACACTGCTTTAAATGTGTCCCAGAGATTCTGGTATGTTGTATCTTTGTTCTCATTGGTTTCAAAGAACATCTTTATTTCTGCCTTCATTTTGTTATGTACCCAGTAGTCATTCAGGAGCAGGTTGTTCAGTTTCCGTGTAGTTGAGTGGTTTTGATTTTCTTAGTCCTGAGTTCTAGTTTGATTGCACTGTGGTCTGAGAGACAGTTTGTTATAATTTCTGTTCTTGCACATTGGCTGAGGAGTGCTTTACTTCCAATTATGTGGTCAATTTTGGAATAAGTGTGATGTGGTGCTGAGAAGAATGTATATTCTGTTGATTTGGGGTGGAGAGTTCTATAGATGTCTATTAGGTCCACTTGGTGCAGAGATGATTCAATTCCTGGATATCCTTGTTAACTTTCTGTCTCGTTGATCTAATATTGACAGTGGAGTGTTGAAGTCTCCCATTATTATTGTATGGGAGTCTAAGTCTCTTTGTAAGTCTCTAAGGACTTGCTTTATGAATCTGGGTGCTCCTGTATTGGGTGCATATATATTTAGGATAGTTAGCTCTTCCTGTTGAATTGATCCCTTTACCATTATGTAATGGCCTTCTTTGTCTCTTTTGATCTTTGATGGTTTAAAGTCTGTTTTATCAGAGACTAGGATTGCAACCCCTGCTTTTTTTTGTTCTCCATTTGCTTGGTAGATCCTCCTCCATCCCTTTATTTTGAGCCTATGTATGTCTCTGCATGTGAGATGGGTCTCCTGAATACAGCAGACTGATGGGTCTTGACTCTTTATCCAGTTTGCCAGTCTGTGTCTTTTAACTGGACCATTAAATCCATTTACATTTAAGGATAATATTGTTATGTGTGAACTTGATCCTGCCATTATGATATTAACTGGTTATTTTGCTCGTTAGTTGATGCAGTTTCTTCCTAGCCTCGATGGTCCTTACATTTTGGCATGTTTTTGCAATGGCTGGTAGCGGTTGTTTCTATCCATGTTTAGTGCTTCCTTCAGGGTTTCTTGTAAGGCAGGCCTGGTGGTGACAAAATCTCTAAGCATTTGCTTATCTGTAAAGGATTTTATTTCTCCTTCACTTATGAAACTTAGTTTGGCTGGATATGAAATTCTGGGTTTAAAATTCTTTTCTTTTCTTTAAGAATGTTGAATATTGGCCCCCACTCTCTTCTGGCTTGGAGAGTTTCTGCCGAGAGATCTGCTGTTAGTCTGTTGGGCTTCCCTTTGTGGGTAACCCGACCCTTCTCTCTGGCTGCCCTTAAGATTTTTTCCTTCATTTCAACTTTGGTGAATCTGGCAATTATGTGTCTTGGAGTTGCTCTCCTCGAGGAGTATCTTTGTGGTGTTCTCTGTATTTCCTGAATTTGAATGTTGGCCTGCCCTACTAGGTTGGGGAAGTTCTCCTGGATGATATCCTGAAGAGTGTTTTCCAACTTGGTTCCATTTTCCCCCTCACTTTCAGGCACCCCAATCAGACGTAGATTTGGTCTTTTTACATAATCCTATACTTCTTGCAGGCTTTGTTCATTTCTTTTTCTTTTTTTCTTTTGGTTTCTCTTCTCGCTTCATTTCATTCATTTGATCCTCAATCGTTGATACTCTTTCTTCCAGTTGATCGAGTCAGTTACTGAAGCTTGTGCATTTGTCACGTATTTCTTGTGTCATGGTTTTCATCTCTGTCATTTCGTTTATGACCTTCTCTGCATTAATTATTCTAGCTATCAATTCTTCCACTCTTTTTTCAAGATTTTTAGTTTCTTTGCGCTGAGTACATAATTCCTCCTTTAGCTCTGAGAAGTTTGATGGACTGAAGCCTTCTTCTCTCATCTCGTCAAAGTCATTCTCCGTCCAGCTTTGATCCGTTGCTGGCGATGAGCTGCGCTCCTTTGCAGGGGGAGATGCGCTCTTATTTTTTGCATTTCCAGCTTTTCTGCCCTGCTTCTTCCCCATCTTTGTGGTTTTATCTGCCTCTGGTCATTGATGATGGTGACGTACTGATGGGGTTTTGGTGTAGGTGTCCTTCCTGTTTGATAGTTTTCCTTCTAACAGTCAGGACCCTCAGCTGTAGGTGTGTTAGAGATTGCTTGAGGTCCACTCCAGACCCTGTTCGCCTGGGTATCAGCAGCAGAGGTTGCAGAAGATAGAATATTGCTGAACAGCGAGTGTACCTGTCTGATTCTTACTTTGGAAGCTTCCTCTCAGGGGTGTACTCCACCCTGTGAGGTGTGGGGTGTCAGTCTGCCCCCAGTGGGGGATGTCTCCCATTTAGGCTACTCAGGGGTCAGGGACCCACTTGAGCAGGCAGACTGTCTGTTCTCAGATCTCAACCTCCGTGTTGGGAGATCCACTGCTCTCTTCTAAGCTTTCAGACAGAGTCATTTGCATCTGCAGAGGTTGTTGCTGCTTTTGTTGTTGTTGTTGTTGTTGTTTAGCTGTGCCCTGTCCCCAGAGGTGGAGTCTACCGAGACAGGCAGGCTTCCTTGAGCTGCTGTGAGCTCCACCCAGTTTGAGCTTCCCAGCAGCTTTGTTTACCTACTTAAGCCTCAGCAATGGCGGGCGCCCCTCCCCCAGCCTCGCTGCTGCCTTGCGGTTAGATCACAGACTGTTGTGCTAGCAACGAGGGAGGCTATGTGGGCATGGGACCCTCCCGGCCAGGTGTGGGATATAATCTCCTGGTATGCCCGTTTGCTTAAAGCGCAGTATTGAGGTGGGAGTTACCCGATTTTCCAGGTGTTGTGTGTCTCAGTTCCCCTGGCTAGGAAAAGGGATTCCCTTCCCCCTTGCGCTTCCCAGGTGAGACGATGCCTTGCCCTGCTTCAGCTCTCGCTGGTCGGGCTGCAGCAGCTGACCAGCACCGATTGTCCGGCACTCCCTAGTGAGATGACCCCAGTACCTCAGTTGAAAATGCAGAAATCACCGGTCTTCTGTGTCGCTCACGCTGGGAGTTGGAGACTGGAGCTGTTCCTATTCGGCCATCTTGCTCCGCCCTGGAACTTTTTTTTTTTTTTTTTTTTTTTTTTGAGACAGAGTTTCACTTTTGTTGCCCAGGGTGGAGTGCAATGGCGTGATCTCGGCTCACTGCAACCTCCATCTTCTGGGTTCAAGTGAATCTCCTCCCTCAGCCTCCTGAATTCCTGGGATTATAGGCACCCACCACCACACCCAGCTAATTTTTTTGTGTTTTTAGTAAAGATAGGGTTTCACCATGTTGGCCAGGCTGGCAATGAACTCCTGGCAAGAGGTACTTTTATAATCCCATGACATATTCTTAGCTCTTTAAACATTAGGCATCAGATTCTTTGAGATGAAAGACCAACAAACTATGCACATAATGATTGCAAAACTGATTTTTCAGCAGAAGATACAGTAATCACATCTTCACTTCTCTCTTTATTGTCAGTTAGAGCTGCCACCTACCACCTCTCAGCTGCATCTAAGAGCAGATGCCCCTGTCAGGAAAAACAGATGGAAGAAGGTAACTAGATGCCTCATTTTTTACACTAAACTAACTTTGAGATTACACATAGTTTACAGACTTTCTCTTTTAAAAGATCGACTAAATTATGACCCTGGTAAAAGATATGAAAAAAGGTTCTACATGCTTTATAAAACTGCTTTGGAGAGATGTCCAATATGTGATTCCATGTCCTTCATATACTCATATCACTAATAAGCAACTTCTACAACTAAAGGCAATGACGGGAAAGTGTCGTTCCTTAAAAAACTAGTAACTTATTAAAAATAGATATTCAGATGGTTGTAGATGTGTGGTGTTATTTCTGAGGCCTCTGTTCAGTTCCATTGGTCTATATATACTTGTTTTAGTACCAGTACCATGCTGTTTTTGTTACTGTAGCCTTGTAGTATAGTTTGATGTCAGGTAGTCTGATGCTTCCAGTTTTGTTCTTCTTGCTTAGGATTGTCTTGGCTATGTGGGCTCTTTTTTGGTTCTATATGAAATTTAAAGTAGTTTTTTCCAATTCTGTGAAGAAAGTCAATGGTAGCTTGATGGGGATATCATTGAATCTATAAATTACTTTTGACAGTATGATTATTTTCACAATATTGATTCTTCCCATCCATGAGCATGGAATGTTTTTCCATTTGTTTGTGTCCTCTCTTACTTCCTTGAGCAGTGGTCTGTAGTTCTTGAAGAGTTCTTTCACATCCCTTGTAAGTTGTATTCCTAGGTATTTTATTGTCTGTTTAGCAATTGTGAATGGGATTTCACTCATGATTTGGCTGTTTGTCTGCTCTTGGTTTATTGGAATGCTTGTGATTTTTGCACATTGATTTTGTATCCTGAGACTTTGCTGAAGTTGCTTATCAGCTTAAGGAGATTTGGGGATGAGATGACGCGGTTTTCTAAATATCAATCATGTCATCTGCAAACAGAGACAATTTGACTTCCCCTTTTCCTAACTTAATACCCTTTATTTATTTCTCTTGTCTGACTGCCCTGGCCAGAACTTCCAATACTATGCTCAATAGGAGTGGTGAGAGAGGGCATTCTTGTCCTGTGCTGGTTTTCAAAGGGAATGCTTCCATCTTTTGCCCAGTGTGATATTGGCTTTGGGTTTGTCATACACAGCTTAAGAGCTATTTACTTATTTTGAGATATGTTACATCAATACCTAGTTTCTTGAGAGTTTTTAGCTTGAAGGGCTGTTGAATTTTGTCCAAGTAAATGGTGTTAGGAAAACTGGCTAGCCATATGCAGAAAACCGAAACTGGATCCCTTCCTTACACCTTATACAAAAATTAACTCAAGATGAATTAAAGACTTAAACATAACACCTAAAACTATAAAAACCCTAGAAGAAAACCTAGGCAATACCATTCAGGACAGGCATGGGCAAAGACTTCATGACTAAAACACCAAAAGCAATGGCAGCAAAAGCCAAAATTGACAAATGGGATCTATTAAACTAAAGTGCTTTTGCACAGTAAAAGAAACTATCATCGGAGTGAACAGGCAACCTACAGAATGGGAGAAAATTTTTGCAATCTATCCATCTGACAAATGACTAATATCCAGAATATACAAAGAACTTAAATAGATTTACAAGAAAAAAACAACCCCATCAAAAAGTACGCAAGGGATATGAACAGACATGTCTCAAAAGAAGACATTTATGCAGCCAACAAACACACGAAAGAAAGCTCATCATCATTGGTCATTAGAGAAATGCAAATCAAAAGCACAATGAGATACCATCTCATGCCAGTTAGAATGGTGATCATTAAAAAGTCAAGAAACAACAGATGCTGGTGAGGATGTGGAGAAATAGGAACACTTTTACACTGTTGGTGGGAGTGTTCATTAGTTCAACCATTGCGGAAGACAGTGTGGTGATTCCTCAAGGATCTAGAACTAGAAATACCATTTGACTCAGCAATCCCATTATTGAGTATATACCCAAAGGATTACAAATCATTGTACTATAAAGACACACGCACACGTATGTTTACTGCGGCACTGTTCACAATAGCAAACAGTTGGAACCAACCCAAATGCCCATCAATGACAGAGTGGATAAAAAAAATGTGGCACATATACACCATGGAATACTATGCAGCCATAAAAAAGGATGAATTCATCTCCTTTACAGGTACATGGATGAAGGTGGAAACCATCATTCTCAGCAAACTAACACAAGAACAGAAAACAAAACACCAGATGTTCTCACTCATAAGTGGGAGGTGAACAATGAGAACACATGGACACGGAGGGGAACATCACACACCAGGGCCTGTCGGGGGGTGGGGGGCTAGGGGAGGGATAGCATTAGGAGAAATACCTAATGTAGATGATGGGTTGATGGGCACAGCAAATCACCATGGCACATGTATACCTATGTAACAAACCTGCATGTTCTGCACATGTACCTCAGAGCTTAACATCTAAT
This sequence comes from Rhinopithecus roxellana, assembly GCF_007565055.1. Taxonomy (NCBI): domain Eukaryota; kingdom Metazoa; phylum Chordata; class Mammalia; order Primates; family Cercopithecidae; genus Rhinopithecus; species Rhinopithecus roxellana. Next base: position 135,343,094 of record NC_044556.1, on the reverse strand, counting down.
AACAAATAAATAAATAATTGGAGCCAGGATAGCATGAAGGAGGGGAGCTCATGCTTGCATTTCTGAGATAACAACTGTCTCAAGGATTTTCTTAAAAAAATCCCACAAGAAATTCCTCCACAACCTTCATGTATCTTATGCTTTTCATGATCCATGTCTTTCATGTATGCACATATTTCTAAACCGGGTTTATCACTAGACATTCTTTAGGACTACAGCCGTTCAGATAAGACTCTCTTGAAAAAACATTTGCCCAGTAACAGTATCTACACCAATGAACTAACGCCAACTCTGGCTTTGAGCCTCAGGAACCAATAAACTGTTTTTAAGCAGCTTGTATGAACTTCTTTTTGCCAATAAAAGCTTTCCCTTCGTCTCTCCTCTTCAGGTGCACCTGTGGCTTGCCATAGCTATGCATCCTAGATTATAATCCTTTTTCCTTACTCCTGAGTAAATTCATCACGTGAGAAGGTCGGAAAAAAAAAAAAAAAAGATATTCATCGAACATCTACCATGGATGAGACATAAGGAAATGACTAGGTCCTTTAAATCCCCTAGGGGAAATATTTATTTATTGACTTATTTTATTTATGGTTGACACATAATAATTGTACATATTTATGGAGTATGATGTGATGTTTTGACACATATATAAATTGTGTAACAATTAAATCAGGGTAATTAGCATATCTATGACCTTAAGCATTTATCATTTCTTTGTGATAAGAACATTCTCTTATACCTATTTTGAAATACGCAATACGTAACTTAATTCTAGTCATCCTGCAATGCAGCAGAACACCAGAACTTATTCCTCCTATCTAACTGTAGCTTTTTATATTGATCAATCTCTTACCATCCCCTACCACTGCACCTTCACCATCCTCTGGTAATCACTATTCTACTTTTTACTCCTCTGAGAACAACTCATTTTCAAAGAGTTTACACTTCAAGGAAAAGACAGAGAATAAGGTACACTATCGTAGAATATGCATTTTTTTTCCTTTTTGTCCTAGCTTCTATGACGATTTTAAGGTTAAAATCTGGGTTCAAGTGCTGCAATAATTATTTGCATATGATTCATAATTAATCATCTCCTAGTCTTCATTATCTGGCCTTGGTGCCTTTAATAATTTAATTACTTAACAGCCCTCTTGTACTCAAGTACAAGGGTACTAAGGCATCACAGTTATGTTTCAGAAGTAGGCTGGATATAACTAATATATGAAATAATAAACACATTACTTCATGTGAGGAGTTTGAAAAAAGCAAAGTACCAACTGAACCCTTAATAATAATCACACTTTGCTTTTTTATATGTTTTTTGAGACAGGGTCTCATTCTGTTGCCCAGGCTGGAATGCAGTGGCACCATCTTGGCTCACTGCAACCTCCACCTCTCAGGCTCAGATGATCCTCCCACCTCAGCCTCCCAAGTAGCTGGGTCTACAGGCATGCACCACCACACCTGACTAATTTTTGTATTTTTGGTAGAAAGGGAGTTTTGCCATGTTGCCCAGGCTGGCCTTGAACTCCTGGGGTCAAGCAATTCACCCACCTTGGCCTCCCAAAGTGCTGAGATTACAGGCATGAGCCACCATGCCCAGCCTTTGCCTTTTAAAGGCATAACAAGACAAATCTAGTTATTTGATTTTGAAACAAGTCACCTACTGTTTCAAGACTAGTTTCCTCGATCATAAAATACAGGCTTTAATAACATTAGATCAGTTTTTTTCGCATTTTTTTCCTCATAGCAGATAAACTTTTTTCCAAGTCCTATACAGAACCTCCATATATAGACATTTTTAAAAGCTGCTCTGGCTAAAGTTGGGGTTAAGGGCCAAAGGCACCACCTACCGGGCTCCCCTTCAATCTATCCATCACCCATCTGTGGCAGCAGAGGCACTTCAAGAAGTCGAAAGTTCTGTTCAATATAATTTAAAAACCAACTAAGTTGTTCACTGTGGTCTCTTCCAGTTCTAAAATTCACTATACACCAAAGCCAAAGGTTTCTTGTTCCTTATTCATATAGTTTAAATAGAAACCTTGACATACTATTTTGAAAATCAGTAAATGAAATGTGCTCAAAGTTTGTGTTACACACTATGAGAAATGAAAAAAGTCTAATGAATTCTATTGGTGTACCTGAATAGACTATAAAACATGGTTTTAAAAGGTTTCAAAGTAAACATCATCAAAAATTATATATTCACAATATCTTGAAATATCAACAACAATACCATTTACAGTCACAAGCTCTATGAGCTGCATCTATTCATCCAGTTTCCACATATACCTTTAGAAATTAGAAGTATAACTAAGAACTACTTAACAAATTCTTCATTAATTTATCTTCACATTCCATGGAATATATCTGCTAGTCTAACTTAATACCACACTGCTAAAGAGAAAAATAAAAGATTCATACCTTTACAGAGATTTTTATATAGGCTCTCAATAGTTAAAAGCAAGTCCTTTTCCATAACTAATCCAAATACAGCCAACCAGTGTTTTTTAAAGCACTGTAGTAAATGTAGTAGAGTCCATGGAGGTTTCAGGTACAGGATCTAAAGAGCATGTAGAAAAAAATTAACATCTCTAGATTTATTATTCCTATTATTAAAAAGTACCTATTTAGGAATTCCTACATATATTTCTAAGCAAAATATAGTTAGTTGGATTCTTTTTAAATTAAAAGATGTAAAGTCAATCATAACAAAATTAAAATGCTAATTCCACTGCAAATTGCTTTTGTAAAATTCATATTAGTATTAATCTTTATTGTTTCAGAAACTGTGTGTGCAAAAAAGAAAACATAGTTCTAATCAGAGGAAACATAGTTTTATCAGCAAAGGTCCTTCAATCTACATGTCAACACAGTCATCTTTATAAGAAAATCTAATTATTTCATATAACTGGGGGATAATCCATATAGAAAAAAGATGTCCAGTGGCTCATGCCTGTAATCCTAGCACTTTGGGAGACCAATGCGGGTGGACCACAAGTTCAGGAGTTCAAGACCAGCCTGGCCAACATGGTGAAACCCCATATCTACTAAAAATACAAAAATTAGCTGGGCGTGGTGGCAGACACCTGTATTCCCAGCTACTTGGGAGGATGAGGCAGGAGAATTACTTGAAACCAGAAGGAGGAGGCTGCAGTGAGCCAAGATCACGCAACTGCACTCCAGCCAAATTCCATCTCAAAAAAAAAAAGAAAAGAAAAGTAAAAAATGTCAGTTATAATTGTCAGTTGCTACACTCTTGCGAAGACATGCCTATTAAAAACATTGATCATTTAATTCTATAAGATGTCAACACTTCCCTTTCTGAATCATTCACATATATACAATTACTTGCCTTATCTCTACTATGAGATATCAACACTCCTAGTATCTTCTGATAATTCGTCATCATTTTGGTTCAACTTTGATAATATAATCAAGTAGCAAATACACCGTTCTGGCAAATATTAGAATCTCACTGAATAGCTGGAATAGATACAAGCTATGATTGATGGGAAATCATGTTTCTTCTATCTATAAATGCTCACGCCTGTAATCCCAGCACTTTGGGAGGCTGAGACAGAAGGATCACTTGAGGACAGCAGTTCAAGACCAGCCTGACCAACATGGTGAAACCTCGTCTCTACTAAAAATACAAAAATTAGCTGGGTGTGGTGTCACATGCCTGTAATCCCAGCTGCTTGCGGGGCTAAGGCAGGAGAATCACTTTAATCTGGGAGGCAAAGGTTGCAGTGAGCCAAGATCATGCCATTGTACTCAGGCCTGGGCAATAAGAGCGAGACACCATCTCAAAACAAAACAAACACTGAACTTCTGAAACCATTATTGTTAAATGTGGAGTTTTACTGATTGTTGAAAAGGTGTGAATCCAAAGAAAATTCAGAATATCTTGCTAATACAATCAGCTTATACTCTGATGCTTACATTTACATGGCACAAACAAAAATATACACTTCTTTTTCTGAATACATATTGCTAGGGAGATTCCTTATATTAGACATTTTGACTCAAATTAAATAGATTTTTTTTTTTAATTCAATTTAAGCACCATGGGACAGTGCATCTGACATACAGCAGCTGGAAAATAAATACCTCTTGACTCAAAAAAAATAACAACATATATTCTTAACATTTAAGAAATGTTCATCGTTTAACTGTCAAAAAACTATTTCAAAAACTTGAAGAAAAATGTAACATGACACAGATTATTCAATGAAGCTTATGCATTTTACACAAGTAATATTTCTTAAAATAACAAATCTTCAGCAATAAAAAAGAAATTTTCAACTAATAGAGTTCAACTAATCACCTCCATCCAAAGGCTTCCAAAAGCAATTTTCATTTCTGTTTCTAATATTGAAGATAAACCTGTTCCAAGAGATTTTTCAAGATCAGATACAATGCTCTCAAGTAGAATGGCCAGTCCAGAATTTATAGATTCCTCCTTATAGCTCTCTTTCAAGGGTGCTGTTTCTTTAAAACAAACAGTTACAGACTTTATTTAGAATGCTAACAGTAAATATTATACATATAATTGGTATATTGCCATAAACAGTAAACATTTTATGTATATGATATTTGAATTATATATAAAACAAACCAATACTTTATTTTCAAAACAATATTTAGAAACATGTATTTCTACTATAGCTGCTTTAGATGCAACATAAATATATTACTTTAACAAACGTTTTATCTTTTTAACAGGCAAAATAAAATAATATTTTTATTCAAATAAAAATGTAAGAAATTTATGTGATATTTTAACTACAATTTAATTTTATTATATTCCAAAAAGAGTTACAAGGATGCCTTAGATTTATTCACAACAAAAAACCAAGAACTATGGATCAAAATGGGTTTTTTCCCAAAAATGGAATATTTTTCTTTTTTTTTTTTTCTTTTGAGACAGTCTCGCTCTGTCGCCCAGGCTGGAATGCAGTGGCACGATCTCGGCTCACTGAAACCTCTGTCTCCTGGGTTCAAGCGATTCTCTTGCCTCAGCATCCCGAGTAGCTGGCAAAAATGGAATATTTTTCTAAACTCAGCCTACATCAATAAATTTCCAGCTTAACTACCTTCATGCCCTCCTCTTTTAAAAAGAACTTTTATTATTTTAAGTGCTATCATTTCAATAACATTACTTTTTAGATACTTGAAAACAACTGTAATTTTCTTACGGCAAAATTTAAAATATTAAGTGGCTTATCTCTACAAAGTGGACAAGTTAAAGGCACACTACCCTTGAAAAACTGTAAACTAGAATATCCTGTTATTCCTTCAAAGGCCATTTTGAATATTATGACAAAAACATTATTTCCAAAAAGGGTAAATAAGTAGTACATATGTATATATGACTATTTACACAACTATATGTAAAATGCACATATATTAGAGACTTCAATAATCATTTTCCCCAAAGAGGGAAAAGATGGGATGTACCTATAAGTAATGTCAGATTTAATATAATATTTCTTCAAATATCAAGCTACAGAACAGATTATTCTGGTGAAAAAAAAATGAAATAATAGTATTGCCCTTCTTTTTTTTTTATTTCTGAGACAGAGTTTTGCTCTTGTTGCCCATGAAGTACAATGGCACAATCTTGGCTCACTGCAACCTCCACCTCCCGGGTTCAAGTGATTCTCCTGCCTCAGCCTCCCGAATAGCTGGGATTGCAGGCGCCCACCACCACACCCAGCAAATCTTTTTGTATTTTTAGTACAGACAGGGTTTCCCTATGTTGGCCAGGCTGCTCTCGAAATCCTCACGTGATCCACTCGCCTCGGCCTCCCAAAGTGCTGGGATTACAGGCGTGAATCAGCGTACCCAGCCTGCTACTTCTTAATTATTAGTTTAAAATTTTAAAAAAGAAAACTATTACCAGATTCCAACAAGTTTCTCTATTGTTAGCTGAGTTTTTACCATATTAATAGAAGGCTATAAATAGAAAGCCAACTTAAAAAAGAAACTAAAAAATTATCTCTATGTCAATTAAATATCTCCTATAACTGCTATTAATTTAAAAGGAACTTTGTTTCATCTGAAGAAAATGAAGGTGAAAAATAAAGGTATACTCTCCAAGGTACAAATTAGCATGTACACAGTGATTATAATGTAAAAACGTATGTGAGCATGCAGACAAAAACATCAAATTAATTTGTAAAAGTACATACGGAAGGTAATAATGTTAATTATGTTTTCTTTTGGATTACCATCATAACTTTCATTTATTCAATGATTTACGTGCCAGTAAGTATTCCAAATGATGTTATTTTAAATGTACAAAATAAAAATTTACTACCGATTCTAATGTTATAAATAATCTCAGTGTATAAAATAAGATATATCTCTAATTATTTACAGTAAAAATACTACCTGCTTTCAACTGTTGCTTAGGAATACAAGGCTGATGACACACATCTGTGTTCAGAGATAAGTGTAGTAACTCTGCACTCAATTCTTCTTTACTGAGTGACTTCACACCACTTATTAGGCCTTTGTTTCTTAAGTTTCTATCATCCCTAAGGTTGGGAGGTTGGGATTAGGAGGAAAAAATATTTTTTTATAAGGTAAACCACATGGCAAATCAAAACACATGAGATCTAGTCAGAGGCAGGTGATTCTCAGCCAATACATTAAGAAAGAATAACAGCTTTTTTAAAAAAAATATGAGCTTTGGGTACTAGGCACCATTCTAAAGTGCTTTATATATATATATAAAGCTATTTAATCCTCACAACAAACTTCTGAGGTAGGAGTAGTATTAACTTTACTCCCATTCCACAGATGGGGAACTTGTCCGAAGTTATACCCAGTAAGTAGGAGCTGGATTTGAATACAGGAATGTGACTATCCAAAGAGAAACAGAGAGCTATGTATGAGAAATAATTTACAGTGGGCAGACAAGTACAAATTTACTCAGATTAAGCATAAGACAAATAGCACAAACTTGCTGTTTGCTGAAAGAAATCAATATGATTAGAACATAGTGCATGAGACCAGTTTATGAGGTTACAGAGGAAGACAAGGGCATTAAAAAACAGGAAATTTAAGGGCTTCAGTGGGGAAATGACATGATCTTATCTGTGTTTATTAAATTGTTTTAGAGGCCAGTAGGCTTCCAGCTTCTGTTAATGGCAGAGTAGTTTGGTCCCACTAACCCTAATATGAATGAGAATTATAAAATCTAAACCAAAAAAAAAATTAACTATTTGAAGGCACTAGAGAGCAACAGAATGTAGGCAGAAGCTGGAGTGGGATCTACCCTGAAGACACAGAAAATGCATAGTGAGAACTACAAGTCTCTTTTTACCTCAGGGCACTTCCCAATTCATCAAGTGTGACAAGTAGTAGTGACTTGAAACGTCAAAGAACCACGTTCAAGGTTGACCAGGGCAGCTGGAAAGTTAAGGGAGAGAGTGCTCTGGATTGGTGGTTGGTAAGACAGCTGAATAGGAACAGCTCCGGTATGCAGCTTCCAGCAAGATCAACGCAGAAGGCAGGTGATTTCTGCATTTCCAACTGAGGTACCCAACTCATCTCACTGGCACTGGGTAGACAAAGGGTGCAGCCCTCGGAGGGCAAGCTGAAGCAGGGTGGGGCGTCCACTCACCCAGGAAGTGCAAGAGGTCAGGGAACTCCCTCCCCTAGCCAAGGGAAGCTGTGAGGGACTGTGCCCTGAGGAACGGTGCACTCCAGCCCAGATACTACACTTTTTCCATGGTCTTCGCAACCCACAGACCAAGAGATTCCCTTAGGTACCTACATCTCTAGCACCCTGGGTTTCAAGCACAAAACTGGGCGGCCATTTAGGCAGACATTGAGCTAGCTGCAGGAGGTTTTTTTCATACCCCAGTGGCTCCTGGAACACCAGCAAGACAGAACCATTCACTCCCCTGGAATGGGGGCTGAAGCCAGGGAGCCAAGTGGTCTAGCTCAGTAGATCCCAGCCCCACAAAGCCTAGCAAGCTAAGATCCACTGGCTTGAAATTCTCGCTGCCAGCACAGCAGTCTGAAGTCGACCTGGGACGCTCGAGCTCAGTGGGGTAGGGACATCTGCCATTACTGAGGCTTGAGTAGGTGGTTTTACCCTAACAGTGTAAACAAAGCACCCAGGAAGTTTAGACTCGGCAGAGTCCACCACAGCACCCCAAAGCTGCTGTAGCCAGATTGACTCTCTAGATTCCTCCTCTCTGGGCAGGGTATCTCTGAAAGAAACGCAGCAGTCCCAATCAGGAACTTGTAGATAAAACTCTCATCTCCCTGGGGCAGAGAACCCTGGGGAAGCAGTGGCTGTGGACACAGCTTCAGCAGACTTAAGCGTTCCTGCCTGCCGGCTCTGAAGAGAGCAGTGGATCTCCCAGCACAGTGCTTGAGCTCTGCTAAGAGACAGAAGAGACAGACTGCCTCCTCATGTGGGTCCTTGACCCTCGTGCCCCCTAAGAGACACCTCGAACAGGGGTCGACAGATCTCTCATACAGGAGAGCTCCGGCTGGCATCTGGCGGGTGCCCCTCTGGGATGAAGTTTCCAGAAGAAGGAACAGGCAGCAATCTTTGCTGCTCTGCAGCCTCTGCTGGTGATACCCAGGCAAACAAGGTCTGGAGTGGACCTCCAGCAAACTTCAGCAGACCTGCAGCAGAGGGGCCTGACTGCTAGAAGGAAAATCAACAAACAGAAATGAATAGCATCAACAGCAACAAAAAGGGCGTCCACACAGAAACCCTATCCGAAGGTCACCAACATCAAAGAACAAACGTAGATAAATCCATGAAGATGAGGAAAAAACAGCCCAAAAAGGCTGAAAATTCCAAAACCAGAACACCTTTTCTCCTCCAAAGGATCACAACTCCTCACTAGCAAGGGAACAAAACTGGACACAGAATGAATTGACGAACTGACAGAAGTAGGCTTCAGAAGGTGGGTAATAACAAACTCCTCCGAGCTAAAGAAGCATGTTCTAACTCAATGCAAGGAAGCTAAGAACCTTGAAAAAAAAAAAAAAAAAAAGGTTAGATGAACTGCTAACTAGAATAACCAGTTTAGAGAAAAAGATAAATGACCTAACGGAGCTGAAAAACACAGCACGAGAACTTCGTAAAGCATACACAAGTATCAATAGCCAAATCGATCAAGCAAAAGAAAGGATATCATAGACTGAAGATCAACCTAATGAAATAAAGCCTGAAGACAAGATTAGAGAAAAAAGAATGAAAAGGAATGAACAAAGCCTCCAAGAAATATGGAACGATGTGAAAAGACCAAACCTACATTTGATTGGTTTATCTGAAAGTGGCAGGGAGAATGGAACCAAGTTGGAAAACATACTTCAGGATATTATCCAGGAGAACATCCCCAACCTAGCAAGAAAGGTCAACATTCAAATTCAGAAAATACAGAGAACATCACAAAGATACTCCTCAAGAAGAGTAACCCCAAGATATATAATCATCACATTCACCAAGATTGAAATGAAGGAAAAAAATGTTAAGGGCAGGCAGAAAGAAAGGTCGGGTTACCCACAAAGGGAAGCCCATCAAACTAACAGCAGATCTCTCGGCAGAAACCCTACAAGCCAGAAGAGAGTGAGGGGCCAATATTTAACAATTTTAAAGAAAAGAATTTTCAACCCAGACTTTCATATTCAGCCAAACTAAGCTTCATAAGGGAAGGAGAAATAAAATCCTTTACAGACAAGCAAATGCTGTGAGATTCTGTCAAAACTACAATGAGATACCATCTCACGCCAGTTAGAATGGCGATCATTAAAAAGTCAAGAAACAACAGATGCTGGAGAGAATGTGGAGAAATAGGAACACTTTTACACCGTCGGTGGGAGTGTAAATTAGTTCACCACTGTGGAAGACAGTGTGGTGATTCCTCACAGATCTAGAACCAGAAATACCATTTAACCTAGCAATCCCATTACTGGGTATATACCCAAAGTATTATAAGCCATGCTGCTATAAAGACACATGCACACGTATGTTTACTGCAGCACTATCCACCATAGCAAAGACTTGGAACCAACCCAAACGTCAATCAATGATAGACTGGATAAGGAAAATGTGGCACATATACACCATCGAAAACTATCCAGCCATAAAAAAGGATGAGTTCATGTCCTTTGCAGGGACATAGATGACACTGGAAGCCGCATCCTCAGCAAACTAACACAGGAACAGAAAACCACACACTGCATGTCCTCACTCATAAGTGGGAGTTGAACAATGAGAACACATGGACACAGGGAGGGGAATACCACACACCAGGGCCTGTTGGGGGATTGAGGGATAGGGGAGGGATAGCATTAGGAGAAATACCTAATGCAGATGACAGGTTGATGGGTGCAGCAAATCACCATGGCACGTGTATACCAATGTAACAAACCTGCACGTTCTGCATATGTATCCCAGAACTTAAAGTCTAATAAAAATAACAATAAAGTTAAGGAGAAACTGAATAAAAGAAACCACAGAGCAAGTGAGCTCAAAAAATCTACATATAAAGTATGCCCAGAGAAAAACAACATACTGCCGAGAGTCAAAGTAATCAACAGAACTAGACTTGGATACAACACAGATACTGAAGCTATCTGACAGCAAATTTAAACTAATTTTCATTAATATGTTAAAGCCTCTAATGGAAAAGGTGGAAGAAGGGAAAATCAAGCAGTTTTGCAGAGATGAAAACCATAAGAATAAAATGGAAATCCTAGCAATAAAAAACACAGTAACAAAAATGAAGAATGCCTTGAACAGGCTTGTCAATAGACTTGACAAAGGCAAGGAAAGAATCAACAAACCCGAAGGGAAGTCAAAAGAAATTACCCAAACTTAAACAAAAAGATAATAAAAAGATTTAAAAAAAAAATAGTATCCAAGAGCTATAGGACAATATATACAACAGTAATATCCTTATACTACCTGTGAAGCAGTATAATATTTGAAGGTAGGCTTTGATAAGTAAAGATGTATATTGTAAACACTAAAACAACCATAAGAAGTTTTTTCAAAAAAGTATAAATAAGTAAATAATCGAGACAAAATGGTATCATTAAAAATGAACAATTAATCGAAAAGAGAAAAAGGAAAAACCACACAGATGGAACAAAACAAATAGAAAATAATTTGCAAAATGGTAGATTTTAATCCAACAAATTAAATACGTATGGTCTAAACTTAACAGTTAAAAGACAGAAATTGTCAGACTGTTCAAAAAAGAACCAACTACATGATGTCTACAAGAAACTTACTTTAAATATACAGGCATAGATGGGCTAAAAGTAAAATGATACAAAAAGATATATCACATAAATACTAAGCAAAAGAAAGTTGGAATAGTTGCATTAATACTAGACAAAGAAGGCTTTAGAACCAGGAATAATGTCAGAACCAAAAAGGACATTATATAATTATAAAAGAAGCACTTCTCCAAGAACACAAGCATAAAGAATCTTAGATGTATATGCATCTTACTACAAGTTTCTATCTTTTTGCCTGAGGGAATTCTCCAATTCATCAATGGCTTTACCACAACAGAAAGCCATAGCTTTAGTGGCTTTCACAATACATGAAGCAAAACAAATAGAACTGAAAGGAGAAATAGACAAATCCACAATTATAGTTGGAGACTTCAATACTCCTTTCACAATGATCATAGAAAAAGTAGGCAACCAGCCTGGGCAAGGTGGCTAATGCCTGTAATCCAGCACTTTGGGGAGGCTGAGGTGGGAGGATCACGAGGTCAGGAGATCAAGATCATCCTGGCCAACATGGTGAAACTCTGTCTCTACTAAAAATACAAAAATTAGCCAGGAGTGGCAGCATGCAACTGTAGTCCCAGCTACTCGGGAGACTGAGGCAGGAGAACTGCTTGAACCTGGGAGGCAGAGGGTGCAGTGAGCCAAGACTGCACCACCGTACTCCAGCCTGGGCGACAGAGTGAGACTCCATGTCAAAAAAAAAAAAAGTAAAAAATAAAAAACAAAAGAAAAGAAAAGAAAAAGTAGGCCACTAAGGTTACAGAAGACCTGAAGAACACTATCAACCAAATCGACCTAATTGAAATTTATAGAATACTCCACCCATAAGGGCAGAATACACATTCTGTTCAAATACACAGAAAACACTCACTAAAACAGACCATATTCTTGGCCACAAAACAAACTTTAACAAATTTAAAAGAACAGAAACCATGTAAATTATGTTCTCAATTCATAAAGAAATTAAACTACAATTCAGTAAAAAAAAAAAAAAAAAGTATCTGAAAATTTTGCAAATACTTACAATCAGGCAACAAACGTCTAAATAACCTATGGGTCAGAGAAAGAGTCACAAGGGAAATTATAAAGTATATTGAATAGAATGAAAATGAAAACACAACATATTAAAATTTGTGGGATACAACTGCAGAAGTGCTTAGAGGACATTCACAGCATTAACAAATAAGTGATCTAAGTTTCCACCTTAAGAAACAAGAAAAAAAAGAGCAAAAAGGGCAAGAGAGTACTTTCTGGGTCGGGTGCGGTGGCTCACACCTATAATTCCAGCACTTTGGGAGGCCAAGGGGGCCGGATCATCTGAGGTCAGGAGCTCGAGACCAGCCTGACCAATATGGTGAAATCCCATCTCTACTAAAAATACAAAAATTAGTCACGTGTGGTGGCACCTACTTGTAATCCCAGCTTCTTGGGAGGCTGAGACAGAAGAATCACTTGAACCTGAGAGGTGGAGACTGCAGTGAGCCAAGATGGCGCCACTGCACTCCATCGTGGGTGACAGAGTGAGACTCTGTCTCAAAAAAAAAAAAAAAACACAGGAGTTACAGACGTGTTCTATATATTGACAGGATGTGAGCTACACCAGTGCAACAATATATATTGTCAACATTGTATAGTTAAGATTTGTGCATTTCCTCAGCTACTTGGGGGGCTGAGGAAGGAGGATTGCTTGAGCCCAGGAGTTTGACACCAGCCTGGGCAACATAGCAAGACCCTGTTTCTAAAACATAAAATTAAAGAAGACAACACAGAATTGGCTAATTCACTGTATATAGATCATAAAGAAAAGGCAGGCATCAAAATTTACTCCCTGGTTTCTGGCTTTAGCAAATGGGTGGGAGGTGACCGTTTTTATTCAGGTGTAGAAGAGTTGAAAAGAAAACCTCAAGAGTTCATTTACGGAGATGATAGGTTTCAGACGTCCATGAAACATCCAAGAGATATCAAATAAATAGTTGAATATATTAGCCTGGAGTTTAGAAGAGCAATATGAATTGAAGATATTAATTGTGTTGCTGGCCCAGACTTAGGATTGTAAATGCAAGCACTTAGAATGATGCATAGTATATAAGTGTTACAAAAGTTTTTCTGATTACTATCACTATCAATTGACATTATCATCATCCATTTTAAGTAATATAAATATGTCCTCACAATAGTAGGTATGACTTATACAATACACATGATTATCACTATTTAAAGAAAATGCAAACAAACCAACCAAAAAAAGAGAGAGAGAAAAACAGGCTCACCACTTGGAACTATGCCAGAATTAAAAGCAAGGTTGGACTATAAATTTTCAGTCACTAAAAAGTAATATATCTGTTAATCCCAAAAAAACAGTGCATGTATAAATAATGGAGAATCAATAAAGTTTTGTCAATTTAATTTTCACTCTAAGCTGAACTAAAAAAATAATTACACAACAAAGAATTACTTCTCAAATGTATCTCAAATTCAAAATGATTTATATATTATTAATTCTATTTCAGCCTTCAACAAACTCCAAAGTAATATGTCCTAGATCAAAATATAATTTAAAATCTAAAGATAGAAATCTCTAATATTTCCTTTAATAGCAAAAAGAATCACATTATCTTTGAAGATAGCTAAAATAATAACACCGACCAGAATGTTTGCAAGAAGCATCTTAGGGCTGCTGATTTCTGTAATAGCTCCATTTCACAGAAAGAATTTGAGCATGATCATAAGTGAATAAAATACAGATTAAAACTGCAAATTTCAAAGCATGATGTAGACTGATTTAAAAAAAACCAAAAAACTGCAAATTAAAATTGCTCTTCTGTCCGTTCCGAACCTTTTCTCATACATGATGAATAAAATTTTGTTTAGTATTATCTTAGTTTTATCTTTGAACTAAGTTATGGAAATATCAGCAGAGAGGGAAGAAGCAGGGGGAAGGGAGAAGGAGGGAGAAAACTCTTACTGAGATCCTACTATATATTAGGCACTATTCTACATCCTTTACATATATTAACAGATTAAATACTTACAATAATCTCATGAGGCAGGTAATATTATTCTTCCTGTTTATTTCACATGACGAAACTAAGTTAGGCAACTTGTCCAGGGTCACAACGCTGATAAATGATAGATCCAGGACTCCAAGCCAGGCAGTCTAACTCTGTAACAGGCACCCAGCACACAACTCCAACATAAACCACCCTATCTTCACCTCACCAATAGGTAAGTAAATAAATTTCTTATCTCATCCTGTCAGACATCCTGTCAGATTCTGATTTTTAAACTATTTTGGAGGGATATTAAGTGCCTTTTCCCCTGCTTTTTCCAAGTTTTCTGAATTCCATAAAAATTAAATTGAAATGAAACTTCATCTAGTTGAGATCTCATTCCTCTAGAGCTCATACATTATAAGACTATCAGATATAAGTGGGTATGCTTACTGGCAGATTTGGAAAATTATGTATGTTTTTGATCCTTGGTATGCTGGATACAGTATGATTTTTTTTATTATTTGGTTTATTTTTTAAAAATAAAAAGTAAAATGACTATGAAACTCACGTGCACAGAATAACAAAAGAACAAGGGAATAATTCCTGGTGCTGGAGACAGCATTTTAGTACTCGATCATCATTGTTCTCATCACTCAATCCATCTGCAAATTTAGTAAAGGCAACGGTCAATAAGTACCCTAGAAATGTGGGTGCCACAGAAATAATCTAGGCTGTATTTACAAAATGAAAATATCTACGAGATTTAAGGTAGTTAAGGTATGACACTATGATGGTGGACACACGTCATTACACATTTGTCCAAATCCACAGAGTGTACAAAGCCAAGAGTGAACCTAATGTAAACTATGTACTCAGAGTGATAATGATGTCAATGGAGGTTCATCAACTATAACAAAGGTACCACTCCAGCGAAGGATATTGATAATGGGGAAGCTATGCTTGTGTGGGGCAGGAAGTATGTGGGAAATCTTGTTGTCTTTTGTGCAATTTTCCCGTGAAACTAAAACTACTCTCAAAAACTCTATTAATAAATATATCTCAGCTGGGCATGGTGGCTCACGCCTGTAATCCCAGCACTTTGGGACGCCGAGGTGGGCAGATCACTTGAGGTCAGGAGTTCGAGACCAGCCTGGCCAACAAGGTAAAACCCCATCTCTACTAACAATACAAAACTTAGCCAGGCGTTGTGACAGGTGCCTGTAATCCCAGCTACTTGGAATCTGAGGCAGAAGAATCAGTTGAACCCAGGAGGCAGAGGTTGTAGTGAGCTGAGATCGTGCCACTGCACTCCACGCTGGACAACAGAGTGAGACGCCGTCTCAAAAAAAATTTTTTAAGTATATATACATATATGTATAAATATATACATATATAATAAATATATATAAGAAATACATATTTCATATATTTATTTTATACATGCATACAAAAGAAAGAAAAATTTTTAAATAAAAAAACAAGAAAGTAAAATAATTTTTACAAAACTGAATCTAGAATTTACATAGCATATAGTTGTGGACTTAATGTGGTTAGTTCACTATTAAAATGGTCTAGGATATGGCTATTAGCAAACTCAAAGGAAAGAAATGTGATCAGAAGGCTAAATGTCAGACTAGAAACCAAAAACCATGAATTCTATTATCAATTCAGTCACAGATTATAAGTAACTTAACATTTTCTCAGCTTAAGAAGTCTGTGAACTAATAAGCAACTGTTCTACCAGTAACTAAACTAGTTTCCTGTGTGCGCTCTCCCTTAATCTCTAAAGCAACACAATTAGAGATATACAGGAGAAGGAAATATGGGCCCTAGGAAGGTAACACGAAAAGTAATTCTTAACAACTGTTAATCAGTTGCTGACAGGGTACCCTCTGGCATTCTCTAAGCCTCAAAACATATAGCAAAAATTCAGTTTTTGTAAAAATAATGCAGGCCAGGTGGTCAGTGCCTGCAATCCCAACATTTTGAGAGGCTGAGGCAGAGGGATCGCTTGAAGTCAGCATTTCAAGATCAGCCTGGGCAACATGGCAAGACTCTGCCTCTACAAAAAAACAAGAAAATTAGCCAGGCTCGGTGGCACACTCCTGTAGTCCTGTAGTTCCAGCTACTCAAGAGGCTGAGGAGGGACAATCGCTTGAGCTTAGGAGTTCAAGTCTACAGTGAGCTATGATCATGTCACTGCACTCCAGTCTGGGTGACAGGATGAGACCTTGTCTCTAAAAAAATTAAGAACAAAATAATAATAATAATAATAATGCAATGTGTAGAAATTGGACTAAAGATAATGTTTCCCACAAGTCCATACACTACCTACCTGAGAACTCCCTAGAGTACTTATTAATAATACAGAATACAGAACCACACCCCAAATATATTTCTGGATAAGAATCTTTGAAGCCTGGACCCAGACACTAATTTAAGCTCTTGGCCTGTCTCTTATACATTAAAATTTAAGACATACCAGCCAATTAGTCTCAACCTTTTTCCCAGTTTATAATCATTTTTCTCTCAACTTCTGGCCTATATTACTTAGTCCTTGAATCCTTCAAATTAGAAAACTCATTCATTCATGCAATAAATATTTACATAGGGCTTAATTTGTGCCAGGTTCCCATGCTAACCAGATGGATATGCAAAGAAAAACTATTTAGGAGTTCATATTGGTGAAATCTAGACAGAGCTCAACTATATCAGGACATGAGTATGAGGAAGATATGATTAAATTTCTTGATGACCAGTGAGCCAGACAGAAATATATCACAGTAGCCAATTTCCCTTAAATTCAGAGGGTAAATGCCATGAATAGTGCAAAATGTGTAACTCAAAATCATTAGTTAACTTTAAACAATTCAATTCAGCAGATAAAAGGAGGCTTAAAAGTAACAGTGCACTGTTCTAAAAGTATCAAATTCAAGATTATCAGTAGTGCCACTTATTTCTAAGATATATGGAGCTGAAAAATAAACTGTAAGACTATTCATGAAATATTTAGTTATTCAACAAATACTTTTGAGCACCTGTACATGTACTGTTCAAAAGTGAACAAAATAAAGACTCTGGAAACAGACCAGTCTGGGTATGAATCCTTGTTTTCCCACTTACTAGATATGTATCCTCGGGCGAAGTTTCTAATCATGAGGAGTAAATGAGAACGTATATAAAGTATTTAGTCCAGTGTATGGCAATAGTGAATGCTTAAAAGTACCATGTATTTATTACTTAAGATTCAGCTTGGCCAGGCGCAGTGGCTCACATCTGTAATTCCAGCACTTTGGGAAGCTGAGGCGGACAGATCACTTGAGGTCAGGAGATCGAGACCAGCCTGACCAACATGGTGAAACCCCATCTCTAAAAAAATTTTTTAAAAATTAGCCAGGCATGGTGGCACATGCTTGTAATCCCAGTTACTCAGGAGGCTGAGGCAGGAGAATCGCTCACTTGAACCCGGGAGGCAGAGATTGCAGTGAGCTGAGATTACACCATTGCATTCCAGCCTGGGCAACAAGAGCAAAACTCCATCTCAAAAAAAAAAAAAAAAAAAAATTAAAGAGTCAGCTTAAATGGCACCTCAACATCAATGACCTCTACTCACACACAGAATAAAAAATTCAATACCTAATAGAATTTAACCTCCTCAACAACAGGGTTTCTCTTTCTCATTCACTGTTACAGGCCCAACACTTGGAACAGTGTCTGGTACAAATACTTGGCAAACAAATGAATCAATAAAAATACAATGAAAAATATAAAAATACAGACCAAATGTCTGATTGGGGGAGTGGCAGATAACTATTTGTTGCCTTTAATTATTTTTACCTTATTATAAAAAATATATAATTTTATTGGCCGGGCACAGTGGCTCACGCCTGTGAGCCGAGGGAGGATGAGGCAGGTGGATCACCTGAGGTCAGGAGTTCAAGACCAGCTTGGCCAACATGACAAATGCCATCTCTACTAAAAGTACAAAACTCAGCTGGGCGTGGTGGCTCACACCTGTAATCCTAGCTACTCTAGGAGGCTGAGGCATGAGAAGCGCTTGAAGGTGGAGGTAGGAGATGGAGGTTGCAGTGAGCTGAGATCACACCACTGCACTCCAGCCTGGGTGACAAAGCAAGACTCTGTCTTTTAATAAAAAAAAAAAAAAAAGCCAGGCATGGTGGCTCATGCCTGTAATCTTAGCACTTTGGGAGGCCAAGGCGGGTGGATCACCTAAGGTCAGGAGTTAGAGACCAGCCTGGCCAACATGGTGAAACTCTGTCTCTACTGAAAATATAAAAATTAGCCAAGCATGGTGGCGCACGCCTGTAATCCCAGCTACTCAGGAGGCTGAGGAAGAATCGTTTGAACCCAGGAGGTGGAGGTTGCAGTGAGCTGAGATCACGCCATTGCACTCCAACCTGTGTGATGGGAGCGAGACTCCATCTCAAAAAAAAACAAAAGTAATTAAAAATCTGGAAAATTCAGAAAACATAAAGAAAATCAAAATAACTGATAAACCCATCAGGTAAATATCACCTCTATTCATCACTAATAAGTATATATACATAATTAAATAAATTTAGAATTATACTTCACATATTTTTTAATCTTATGTTTGTTTTTATTTAAAATTATGTCATTAATGCTTTTCCAAATATAGTGTCCCCTCATATGGCTATAGGAATGTAACTTCTCCAAATGTTATACAGGTTGATGCTACTTTTTTGTTACATAAATAATGCTATAATGAACACTATTTATATAAATCACTGCCTGCATCTCTCACGTTTTTTAGGATACATTTCTAGAAAGACAGTTATTATCCTTAGGCTTATTCAAGCACATTGCTAAATATTGCTCTTCTAGAAAGTTACCAATTCATAGTCTCACAGCAGTGCAGTGCTGTGAATCTTCCTAGCGAGTTGGGAGAGAGTAACTTTCTAAACCTAGAAGAGATAAAAATAAATCAGATATTTTTAAAAAATGAGAGATGAGTCTTATCAATCTGTATGAGCCTTCCATATAATGAGCACAAGAGAATTATCACCTATTCTGACCATAAGCTATTAGGTAGTTTAACATATTAACCAATCTTCATAACCATTTTATGACATGGAATTTATTTCCTTTCATTTCATTTATTCAGTTTCTTCACCTTTAACTTTCCCCAGGTTATGCTATAAACCCAGGTTGATCATATTTCAAATCCTATGTTCCTCTCACTATAGTAGATAAATACTATATCAAATAAATATAATTTTGGAAATAGTTAAGGACAAGGCTAAAATTATAGTCAACTAAAGCTACTCGACATGGACCATCTTCACTCAAAATTCATAAGCATTATATCTGGAACATATTAAGAGCTAATAAATATTTGTTTAGATAATGAATGAATGGTAGAGACCCTTTTTCTTCAAAATTTTTAAGACTAAACAAAAATTTTAGACTAAAGTAATTCATCTTAAGATGAATCTAATCATGTTTTTTAAAGTCTTCTCATAGTTAATATTGGATTGGATTGGATCCATAATTGGATTGGATTGGATTCCTCTTAAGATGGATTCTTTCAAATCTTACAGTGAATATGGGTACAGTGGACAGTACAAATCCATGGTATTTAAAATAATGTAAGTTTACCTAAATAAATAATTCTGAGCTGGGAAGAAATGAATTCTTAAAGAATGAAATAAATCTTCTAAATATATGTATAAACTCCACTGAAATAAGTGTTCCTTTACATATAGATATTTTTCCAGCAAATTATATAAAACACAAAGAACATACTTAACTTCTAAGACTAAAGCAATTTTTAAATGATCTCATAGAAAAAAATTCAATGAGGGGAAAATCTATAAACCTTTACTGTAAAAACACCTCATTCATTATTACCGATTCTGACAAACCACAGGAAAACATCATCATCTCCATGGTACATTAACTGCATATGGTGATATTAACAGACTAGAAACCTAGATCACTTACAGACTGCATCACTCAGCGATAGTATTTTTTAAAAAGGAGTCCGAGATTCTGTGATGTAGACAAGTATGCATACACAACTATATAGTCACTATCTGTGAAATATAGACATAATGTAAGAACGTCTAGGAGAAGCAGAAAAATAAAAATCAAAGACTCCTAAACTAAGCCACAAACCATCACAATGCCCCTTCCATTTCACATTCCAATGGGTTTAAATGTTTTAAAAGTTTTATACCATTTCCCTCCAATAATGAGTCTGCAGCCAAACAAGTATTAATCAGGAGGCACCCTGAAAGAACAATACTTACAATGTTTTTGGGATGCAAGTTGTATTGATTGACCCCATAGCTTTCTATCTTGATTTCTGAGACTCTCATTGATGAAATGAACTGCAGGTATAGCTTTGTGCTGGGCATGTTTTAGTAGTTTTCCTTCCTTCATACGATCTAGCTCTTGCATAACGACCCAGGGAATTATTAACATAAGTTTTTCAAAACCTAAAAAATAAAAAGATTTCTTAGAATTTAACAAACATTTATTGAGCTACTAAATAGAATTGCTGTCCAAGAGGTGAAAGTTTTAAAGCACACAGTCCTCCCTACCTTTGAGAAATTCAGAATGAATTGAGAGACAATATATTAAAAAACAAAAATTAAAAAGAGAATAATGTGTCAAAAGAATGTTAAAAAAATAAGCACTCTTGGAGATCAAAAAAAGGGTGAGTTCAGATTGCCAGTTTAACCTGTAAAGGCTTTTTTTAAACTTATAACACTGAACATGCTTAATATATAGCATATCCAAATGGTGACATATTCATGAGAAAAAAAAGCCACATCACTGTTAATATAAAATATCAACTCAAGGAAGAAAATCAGAATCTTTAAATATGTTCTGTAAATACCTGGTACATCTGTTGCCTTCAGAATTCTAACAAATTTGAGATGATTCATCAGAATATTTGTGTCAATAACAATTAGAAGTTTTCTGTCTGAAGTATTATTTGCTAGAGAAAAAGAGCAAAGATTTCATGATATTTGATAATAGACTTATATAATGTCTAAAATTTTGATATCATAGAAGCATTGAAAATTCAATTGAATTTAAAACGCCTCTTTGTCTTGTTAACTATATCAGAGATTTACACAGTTGGCTAGACTCTCAAGTTGCTATCTATCTGGTCCGTATCTTTGTTGCCAAGTAAATTTCTCCCCAATCAGTTAAGGGTCCTCTGGATAGGAACTGCAACCACTGTTTGGAGAGGGAGTGGGGTGGAGAATCATCTAAGTCAAAGTGGGCAGAGAAGGTAAGGGTTGGCAAAGCAGAAATACACGGGAAACCTGGGGCCAAGACTGAAAAACCAGTCATGGAGAATGTTTTTGATAGCATTCTTAAGAGAAGTCCTTTAGATAATAAAAACAAAATTGCTTTTACTTCAATTCTTAAGAGAAAGAATAGTAATCAATGTTTAATCACCCACCAGCAGAACAGTATAAATTGCTTGTAGGTGGATTTTAAATTATGAACTGACTAGCTTGGGAAGTAATTATGTTCTAACTTCTGTCATGGATCACTGGTAGCTGTGCACTTAGTAATTATAAGCTAATTTTAACATATCCTGAGTAATTATAATCGAAAGATAAATATGTGTAAAAGAAAATACATGCCAGGTTTGGTGGCTCACGCCTGTAATCTCAGCACTTTGGGACGCCGAGGCGGGCGGATCACCTGAGGTCAGGAGTTCAAGATCAGCCTGGCCAACATAGTGAAACCCCATCTCTACTGAAAATACAAAAATTGGCCGGGCGCGGTGGCTCAAGCCTGTAATCCCAGCACTTTGGGAGGCCGAGACGGGCGGATCACGAGGTCAGGAGATCGAGACCATCCTGGCTAATACGGTGAAACCCCGTCTCTACTAAAAAAATACAAAAAACTAGCCGGGCGCGGTGGCGGGCGCCTGTAGTCCCAGCTACTCGGGAGGCTGAGGCAGGAGAATGGCGGGAACCCGGGAGGCGGAGCTTGCAGTGAGCTGAGATCTGGCCACTGCACTCCAGACTCCAGCCTGGGCGACAGCGCGAGACTCCGTCTCAAAAAAAAAAAAAAAAAAAAAAAAAGAAAATACAAAAATTAGCTAGGCATGGTGGCACACGCCTGTAGTCCCAGCTACTCGGGAGGCTGAGGCAGGAGAATGGCTTGAATGCAGGAGGCACAGGTTGCAGTAAGCAGAGAGAGCTCCGATGCACTTCAGCCTGGGCGACACAGGGAGACTCCGTCTCAAAAAAAACAAAACAAAAACAAAAACACAAACAAACAAAAAAAGAAAATACATAATAATACTAGCATTGTTATTGCATAGGATCATTTTAAGGTTCAGATAAGTTAACACACAGGAAAACACTTGAAAGATGAAAACTGCAATGTGAATGTAAAGGTAGCATTACTTTTTTTTTTTTTTTTGAGATGGAGTTTTGCTGTTGGTGCCCAGGCTGGAGTGCAGTAGCTCAATCTTGGCTCACTGCAACCTCTGCTTCCCGGGGTTCAAGCCATTCTCCTGTCTCAGCCTCCTGAGTAGCTGGGAATACAGGCATGGGTCACCATGCCCAGCTAATTTTTTCATATTTTCAGTAGAGATGGGGTTTCACCATGTTGGCCAGACTGGTCTCGAACTCCTGACCTCAGGTGATCCACTCGCCTCAGCCTCCCAAAGTGCTGGGATTACAGGTGTGAGCCAGTGTGCCTGGTCAGCATTACCATTTTTAAAAACAGAATTTGAAATAGTACACTGACAGATTTTGGATAATCTCTATCATTACCTTCTCCCAGTAGCAAAAAAAAAAAATCAAATTTTTACAACATGAACAAGAAATCAATAAATATAATACCTTCAAGCAATCTGCATTCTTTCTTTCTTTTTTTTTTTTTTTTTTTTTTGAGAGAGGGTCTTGTTCTGTCACCCAGGCTGGAATGCGGTGGCGCAATCTTGGCACACTGCAGCCTCAACCTCCCAGGCTCAAGCAATCCTCCCACCTCAGCCTCCTGAGTAGCTGAGACTACAGGCACATGCCATCATGCCTAGCTAACTTTAATTTCTGTAGACATGAATGAAGTCTCACTATGTCGCCCAGGCTGGCCTTGAACTCCTGGGTTTGGGCAATCCTCCCATCTCAGCCTTCCAAAATGCTGGAATTACAGGCATGAGCAACTGTACCAGCTATTCTGCATTATTTCTGATCAGTGCTTTACATAGCTGAAACCGTTAAAGTTATAACAGCAAGAAAAAAAGACAACTCATAATCCTAATTACTACCTCTTGACAGAAAAAGAGAAAATACATCTAACTATCTAATAATATGAAATATGTAAAACCAATAAGACAAATATTGGATCTAATTCCTGTAGCTAAAAAAATAAACTATTACTTTATCATTCATTTCAAGTGAGCATATTTTAACATTTTTCATCTAAATATTATAAAAACTGAATATTGGCACATTAATTTTTAGGAAAGCATAGGAGAGCATAAACATCAACATATAGGGTATACCAGAGGAAGAATGTACATCATCTTCTAAGTCAATTTCCATACTCATTAACTCTCCAGGTAAATCCACACTTTTTCCCACACGTGCAGCATGAAGCTCTTCTACTATCTGCATCTAAATTGTAAAAGACCCCAGTGAAATATTTTGAGTTACTTTGCAGATTGACAAGAGAAGAAAGCAATTAATTCTTAATTCACTTGAGATGGTTTATGGAAAGAAAAATTTTATAAAACTCTGAAGGCAGCATAGTAAAACAATAAAGATTAATAAACACACACATGGTTTTCAAAATAGTTTTCTTCTTACCTCCGCAACCTTATGCAAACAAATTATTTAACAACTTTGGATCTCAGTTTGTTAATTCACAAAATAGGAATCTTTAATATCTATTTCCTTTAGGATTTTTGTGAGGAACAAATGAAATAAGCTATGTGAAGCTCCTTGCACAGAGTCAAATACCTAGACATTAAAGTAAGTTCATTCTCATTCCAAGTCTCACTTCATTTTAGGAGTCAAAATTTTTTTATCTTGACAGTGAGCATTCTTCTTGAGATTTCTAAGATTATTTATGAATCATCATAAACTGAAATCTAGATCTTAAAACCATTCTCACTTCACAGAAATACTTCTCTGATGTTATTTTGACACAAAGAAATGAAATACAGTCTAGCTTTAGATCAGAGATGAGACATCTTTCTTCTATCAAGGAGCACCTCAAAACAGAAAAATATAATTGACTGTCACAAATAAAAATCAATTAATATAGTTTGAGAGTTTTTTGTTTTGTTTTGTTTTGAGACAGAGTCTTGCTCTGTCACCCAGGCCGAAGTGCAGAGGCACAATCTTGGCTCACTGCAACCTCCATCTCCCAGGCTCAAGTAAGTCTCCTGCCTCAGCCTCTTGAGTAGCTGGGATTATAGGCGTGCACCACCACGCCCAGCTAATTTTTGCATTTTTAGTAGAGACGCGGTTTCGCCATGTTGGCCAGGCTGGTCTCAAACTCCTGACCTCAGGTGATCCTCCCGCTTTGGCCTCCCAAAGTGCTGGGATTACAGGCTTCAGCCACCGTGCCCAGCCTGAAAGTCTTTAAATAGACAATTACAAAGTGTTCCACGAATCTCATCTTAACTTAGGACAAGTGAACATAAAAAGATCAGTCAGGGGACTCTGGTTGGGAAATGAAGCAACCTTTTTAGGTAAACACTCATGTACTCTCATTTTCATTGAATAATGTTTTCATCTTACGATTTTTAAAATGAAGTAAAAACATGTTAATATCCTACTGCATTTTGGCAACCCTAGGCATAAACAGGGAAAGTGTCATAAAATTAAATCAAAATTCAGATTACTTGTGGGCCACTGGTTTCATGCTCTTTGTTCACAACAGATAACCTTACTAGAAACAAAAGTAAAAAGTACTAAAGTATACTTTTCTGAATAGTTTTGCATGACTTCATAAAACCTTACATATTGATTTAAATAGAGACATCATTGTATTTTCATATTATCAAGGTTTCTACAGTCATTATTTTTTATTAAAAGTAGGAACTGTTCGCCTTAATTTCACTAAAAATTTCAAAGTAAATAAGAATATCAGTAACCTCTTGATCTGTATCCTGGATACTTTCAGATGACACTGAAGAACATGGTGCTTCAAAACTCTGAAATGAAAGTAATTTCATTAGCTAAGAATAAAGCGTAACCTAAATAGTGTTTTTCAACCTTGTCACTATTAACCTTGAGGGTCAGATAATTCACTTTAGGGGTTGCCCTGTGCATTGTAGGATGTTTAGCAGCATCAGTGACCTCTATCCTCCAGAATGTCAGCAGTACTACCCACCTACCCCTACTCCCAAACTTTTTTTTTTTAAAGACAGGGTCTCTGTCACCCAAACTGGAGTTCAATGGCATGATTACGGTTCACTGCAGCCTCAACCTCCTGGACTCAAGTGATCCTCCCACCTCAGCCACCTGAGTAGCTGGGACCACAGGCACACCAACACACCTGGCTAATTTTTGTATATTTTGTAAAGATGGGGTTTTGTCATGTTGCCCAGTCTGGTCTCGAAACTCCTGAGCTCAAGTGATCCACCCGCCTCAGCTTCCCAAAGTGCTGGGATTACAGGCCTGAGCCACAGTGCCATCCCCACCCTCAATCTTGACAATCAAAAATGTCTCCTGGCATTGCCAAATGTCTCCTGAGGGGCAAAACTGCCTCCAGATGAGAAAGTGCCCCTAGAACAGAGAAGCCCCATTCTATCAAGTCATGAAACATGGTAGAATTCTTCATATACAGATTCATAAAAATACTATATCCTAAGAATAAAATTACATGCCACCCTAAAAAAAGGGAAATAATGAATGCAAAAGTAAACAAGTTGGCCTTCAGTGGTGAAAAATTTCATCCAGGAGTAACTAAGCCAATTCTACAAGTGACATGATAAAACAACAGAAGGAACTTGAGGATTAAAATAAGGCTAAAAAGAAAAAGCTGAAAAATGCACAGTTATATTATATGTAATTAGAGCACCAGGGGTTTGTGTTTTATTTTTTGTCTTCAAACATAGTTTGAAAAATCTCTCTCCAAATTCCAATTTTCCACTGGCATTTCTTCCGAGTGGATGAGACCCACCTGACTCTACATACAGGTGACAGGAAGCTCAGCAAAAGAACAATTGAACTAAATAATCTTCTAAGAATTCTCCAAGATAACGCAAAACTAACATGTATTTTATGGAAAGCTATTTCTGCTATGAACTACAAACACTCTTCTTTTCTTTGTTAGAGACAGAGTCTCATTCTGTTGCCCAGGCTGTAGTGGCATGATCTCAGGTCACTACAACCTCCACCTCCTGGGTTCAAGATTCTTCTGCCTCAGCCTCCCAAGTAGCTGGGACTACAGGTGCCTGCCATCACACCCGGCTAATTTTTGTATTTTTAGTAGAGACAGAGTTTCACCATGTTGGCCAAGCTGGTCTCAAACTCCTGACCCCAAGTGATCTGCCCACCTCAGCCTCCCAAAGTGCTGGGATTATAGGCACAAGCCACTGTGCCCACACAAACATACATCATATGTAGAAATGTACATCATATGAGAAATCTCTGCAGCGTGTCGTATAGTTTCTTTTGGTCTCTATGTAGAATTACTACACAAACCAAAAGAGGTACATAGCAAGAATATTAAGTTGTATCATATGTAGAAATGCTTTACCGAGAATTCAGCTTCCACCCTAACTTTCCAGCTAAATGCTTTACTGGGAATTCAGCTTCCACCCAACATCAAACTTCACATGATATAATAACACACACTTCACAGACATAGGCTTATCATAGTTTTACTATTTCATGACCCTGAGATTCAGAATCCCCTTCTCCATATAACTTTAAATCTTACTGATCTTTAAAATTCTCTTTAAGAAGTGCCAAACAGTGCCAGGCGCGGTGGCTCACGCCTGTAATCCCAGCACTTTGGGAGGCCGAGACGGGCAGATCACTAGGTCAGGAGATCGAGACCATCCTCGCTAACACAGTGAAACCCCGTCTCTACTAAAAAAATACAAAAAACTAGCTGGGCGAGGTGGCGGGCGCCTGTAGTCCCAGCTACTCAGGAGGCTGAGGCAGGAGAATGGCGTGAACCCGGGAGGCGGAGCTTGCAGTGAGCTGAGATCTGGCCACTGCACTCCAGCCTGGGTGACAGAGCCAGACTCCATCTTAAAAAAAAAAAAAAAAAAAAAAAAAAAAAAACAAGAAGTGCCAAACAAGCCAGAGATTATTATCAGAACTTCTTGTGGTTTTTGACATTGTACATCTCTTTACTCTCTTCCTTTGGTTACTATTACCCTTTGCTTTCTCTGTTCATGGGCCACCTACAGTGACTTCAATGAATTTTCTACCACCAAACAATCCAGAAAAGTTCATGCATTTAACTGTTTGCCTCCCCCACCATGCCTTATTAAATACATAGGTTGGGATAAAGCCTTTCCTGAGGATGACAAAAGGGAAAACGGTAACGAAGATAATAATGGTTCTATCTACCAAAGTGATTAGAAATGGAAAACACAATTATATTATTTCCTTGACTGTGGTTCAGTGGCTGTCTTCCATCTACAAGACATGAGATAAAAACCAATCTTTCCCATGATACAAAATCATCCATTGTCTAGAGACCCTGGCTTTCTCTCCCAACTTGCTTTCCTACAGATTCTCTACCCATCTTGACTCTAGTCATACTGACAACCTATGTGCTCATGTACCTTCCTTCCATGCAATTTTACAACTCCGTGCCATTACACACACTGGCCCTCTACCCTAGCTGGACAGCACTTCTAGTCCTCACCTGACATGTCCTTCGAGACGAGGCTTTAGAACCACCACGTTAGTGAGCCCTTCTTTAATTCACCCGCAGATTTGTACTAACATCACACCCAGCTCTTAGGACTCTGATATTTACTTCACTATAGTACAATCATATTTTTGTACTTACTAGTCTGCCTCCCTGGGAACTTCCTGAGGCTAACAATCATCTTACTCATCTCTAAATCCCTAGTACCTAGAAAAATAATAGGTACCTTTAATAGATGTTTGATAAATGAACTCCTACTTTACAGTCTTGTAAGAATTAAATGTGATGTTTTTAAAAGTAGACCATAAACCATAAATCTCTAGGACATTAATTTTCAATGAGGGGGAGGTTTGCAATTTGAGAGGGGTCTGTATCAAAGAACTATAAAACCTAAGAAACAAAAGAAGTTTTTTTTTTCTTTAGAAAGCATAACAGAATTACTAAATCCAGAAAATACAATTATTTTCCTTGTAAAGTACACTCACTATTTTAGGAAAACAATTATCTATTGAGGAATTAGTGGGTAAAACATAAAAACAAACAGGGTATTAAGATGATTATCTGCTGTCAATAATATGCTGAAGATAATATACACAAGATAAGGATAATATTTACTTGCTGTTTCTGTGTCTAAATGACTTTAAGCCTGATAATACTGCTATCAGAGAACAGTTTTTAAAGAGTCTAAATTCCAATAACTGGAAAGTGGTTATGCAAAAACTGCTTCTTCTGCAACTTAATATTCTTGCTATGTACCTCCTTTGGTTTGTGTAGTAACTCTACATAGAGACCAAAAGAAACTACATGACACACTGCAGAGATTTCTCATACTATTCCTTAGATGCATAGCACAACAGGAAAACCAGACAATGACACAATGATGATCACTGAACATACTGGCAACTTCAAGTTCCTTTCTTTCATTCTACTCTAGAGAAATGGTTATAACACAAGAAGAAAAACTGGAGGTTTTTCCTTTAAGAAAGCAGTGAAAACAAACTCAATTCAAACTCAATTCTTGCCCTCTTGGGGCCCCTTCCAGTTCACTTAACCTAAAAATACTCATCCCCAAGCTCTTCTGGCCTCCTTAGTTATAACTCCTCCATTTTTCATAAGAAATAGCTTACCATTGCAATCCACACTTTTTTTTTTTTTTTTTTGAGACGGAGTCTTGCTCTGTCACCCAGGCTGGAGTGCAGTGGCGTAATCTCGGCTCACTGCAAGCGCCACCTCCCAGGTTCACGCCATTCTTCTGCCTCAACCTCCCAAGTAGCTGGGACTACAGGCGCCCGCCACCGCACCTGGCTAATTTTTTGTATTTTTAGTAAAGATGGGTTTCACTGTGTTAGCCAGGATGGTCTCAATCTCCTGACCTTGTAATGTGCCCACCTCGGCCTCCCAAAGTGCTAGGATTACAGGCGTGAGCCACCGGGCCTGGCCACAGTCCACAGTCTTAACACCTAAAAGCAGGTAGGCTTACCCATCCCTGTTTATCAGTGGTCTCTACCTATCAGAATTTCTGAAGTTCTAAAGTTCCAAGGTTCCATAGTTCTAAAAGTTCTCTTGAAGATAAGTAACTTTATTTGCCATAGAAACAAAATTATAGAGATTAGGTTCTCAAAGTAGTCCATAAATGCCAATTACATTACATAATTTTAAAGCAAAATAGATGTGCCAAGCTTTCTAGCCTAGATCCCTGCTCATGTAGCTCCCTCTGCCTAAAACATCCCTGCTTCTCCCATTCTACCTCACTTCACCTTCACCTTCACCTGAGTAACTTCTACTCATTCTTTAGGTCTGTTTAAATGTTACTCCCTCTAGCCTCCAGTAAACCTTTTTTTTTTTTTTTTTTTTTGAGACAAGGTCTCTTTCTGTCATCTAGGTTGGAGTGCAGTTGCACGATCGGCTCACCATAACCTTGAACTCCTGGGCTCAAGTGATCCTCCCACCTCAGTCACCTGGATAACTGGGACCACAGACTCACACCACCACACCCAGCTAATTTTTATTTTTTTGTAGAGACCCGACTCGGTATGTTGCCCAGGCTGGTCTTGAATTCCCGGCCTCAGACAATCTGCCTGCCTGGGCCTCCCAAAACACTGGAATTACAGGCGTGAGCCACTGTACCCAGTCCCTTCCAGTATACCTTTCTAAACTAATTCTTTCATGATGTACTAAAGCTATATTAATCCCCTGCTGTGTATTCTCTTAAGTGATAGGTATTTTACTTATCATATTTAAGGAAATTGCTTGTGTCTCTCTTCACTTGAATCAGTCCCTAGAAACAGACTGTGTTATCTCTTACAAGCTATTTTATTGCAGTACCTGGTACATGGTGACACTGAAAAAAATAATCTGTTTAAAGACTATTCAGGATATTGTCCCCTGAGTGTTCTCCAGCATACAATGTTTTCAAAGGACTATCTGTAACTGCTTCTCACCACATTTTTACACAATCCCTTCTATTATGAATCCTTGATACCTGCCAAAATATCTGTCTAAAAAAGTTGGAATTAAAGAGAGTAAAATAAAGGAACCAACATATATCTTCATGAATAAATTTGAATCAGCCATCTATGATTACCATCAGTAATAGAAACAACTAAAAAGGCCATGTGCAGTGGCTCACGTCTGTAATCCCTGCACTTTGGGAGGCTGACAAGGGGTGAACTGCTTCAGCCCAGGAGTTCAAGACCAGCCTAAGCAACATGGTGAAACCTCATCTCTACAAAAAACACCAAAGTTAGCCCAGTGTGGTGATATGTGCCTATCGTCCCAGCTACTAGGGAGGCTGAGGCAGGAGGATTGCTTGAACCCAGGAGGTCAAGGCTGCAATAAGCCAGGATCGTGCCACTGCACTCCAGCTTGGGCAACAGAGTGAGACCCTGTCTCAAAAACAAAAAACAAAAAAAGAAAAAATATAGAAATATAGAAAAAACTTAACTATATTAATAAACTCTCAGTTAAAACCTATATTCTTCATTTTTTACCACCTTACCTGGGTTAGGTTTTCACTAGAATGTGAATCATTACTTTCTTGATGGTCATAATGATGTTTTCGTTTCCACTCATGAACAGTCCGCTTATATGTGAAATCTGAAAGTAAATGTTCAGTTTTCTGCCTAGTTACATTTAATGAAACCTGGGAGCTTTCCAGGTATTCTTTTTCTTCTTGCTTAGTCTTCAACTTGTTAGAATCTAAATTGAAGACATTTTCCTCTACAAGTTTCTGGAGGGTGTCACGAGATTTTATAGGGATTTTGAAACTGATCTTCTGTCTTCTAGATTCCAAGGGTTCCTTCATTATCTTGTTGGAGTTATAATCCTGAGAAAATTGATTTCTCTTCCATTTCTCTAAGACACATTTTTCAGAATTGTCTCTAAATTTATTGTTTCTTTCTTTCTTGAGTTCTTTCATCTTCTCTCTCTGAACAAGTAAATGAGACCATTTATTTTCACTTGCCTGGCCTTCGGCTTTAAGTTTCACATCACTGGCAATCTTAGGACTACTAAGGCTTCTAATTCCATGGTCAAGCTTGCTCCTAGCATTTGTCAATTTGATATCTTTATGTTTAAAGTCTACACATTTATGTATGTCTTTTTTAGTTCCATTTGAAGAAGGACTCTGTGAAATAATTTGATTATCATTTGAATATGATGCTTCTTGGAGTTTAACAGGTCTTTGGGATGAAGAACTGATTTTTGGTCTCCTTCTGAGAGTGTCAATTTCTACACTCAATCTGTAAAGCAGCACAGAAACCTAGGTTAATTATAATTATACATAATGTTACACACTATCATTTTAGTTAGAATAACAGAATTGGGCTGACATTAAGCTTCATAAAAAGTAAGAAATAGCTACATGAAGAATAAAGTGGAAAGGATTACTCGCTTAATGGTGTTAGAATAATTAGTTTGCTATTTGCAAAAAAAAATTACAACTTTAAATAGTATCAAACAACATAAATTCCAAATGGATTAAATATTTAAGTGTAAAATAATTATTATCACAATAATTTTGTACTTCATATTAAACCCTTAAAAATCAGTGAGTTAAAACAGAATGTATGTTTGATTTCTTTTTTTTTTTTTTAGACAGGTTCTCACTCTGCTGCCTAGGCTAGAGTGCAGTGATGCAAACATGGCTCACTGCAGCTTCAACCTCCCAGGCTCAGGCAATCCTCCTACCTCCCAGACTACCACGTAACTGGGACTACAGGAGCATGCCACCATGCCTAGCTAATTTTGTAATTTTTTTGTAGCGACAAAGTTTTGCTATGTTGCCCAGGCTGGTCTCGAACTCCTGGGCCCAAGAGATCCACTTGCCTTGGCCTCCCAAGGCGCTGGGATTACAGGTGTGAGCCACTGTACCCCGGCCTATCCGATTTCTCTTTTTCTTTTTTTGAGACAGCATCTCACTTTGTCACCCAGGCTGGAGTGCAGTGGTGCGATCTCGGCTCACTCCAAACTCAACATACCAGGCTCAAGAGATCCTCCCGCCTCAGCCCCCTGAGTAGCTGGGGCTGTACAGGTGAACACTACCACATCTGGCTAATTTTTGTTTTTTTTTTTAATGTAGAGACAGGGTTTTGCCATGTTGCCCAGGCTGGTCGAACTCCTGGGCTCAAGCGATCTGTCCACCTTAGCCTCCCCAGTGTGCTGAGGCTATAGGCATGAGCCACTACGCCCAGCCTGATTTCTTAATAGAGAACTTCCCAAACTTAAAAACAGTGGGAGAAATAACAAAGGAAAACACTGATAATATGTGACTATTTACTTTAAAACCTTAGCATATTAAAAATTAATAAAAATGTTAAGAACTAGAAAATGGTATTTGTTAGATGTACTAACTTCTAGCAAAATAATATGTTAATAAGCTTACTAGCCTTAGTAAATAAAAAGTTTGTCAAAAACTACTAAGATTCTAGAATAGGGCATAAACAGAAAATTAATAAAAGAAAATGGCTAATAAACATTTTTTAAAAGTTTGACTCCTCTAATAATCACAGACATGCTAATAATAACAATAACATACCATTTTCTCCTTCTTTTTTTTTTTTTTTTTTTTTTTGAGACAGAGTCTCACTTTGTCACTAGGCCGGGTGCAGTGGTGCAATCTTGGCTTACCGCAACCTCTGCCTCCCAGGTTCAAGCGATTCCACTGCCTCAGCCTCCCAAGTAGCTGGGACTACAGGCACACACCAACACGCCAGGCTAGTTTTTTGTATTTTAGTAGAGACGGGGTTTCACCATGTTGGCCAGGATGGTCTCGATCTGACCTCGTGATCTGCCTACCTCGGCCTCCCAAAGTGCTTGGATTGGGTGTGAGCCACCACAGCTGGCCCATACCATTGCCTTCTACCAAATTAGCAAAGATCTTATAATAACATCAAATACTGACAAGGGGTTGTAAAATGGACACTCTCACATGTTGCTGGTAGAAATGTAAAACAACATAAGAGTCCCACAAAGAAATCTGAATATAAACTAAAAATTCCAAAAATGGTCATTTTTTTACGTCTGAAATTCCCATTTTAGAAACTTATACCAAGGTGAAAAAAATCAGAAATGAAAAAAATATTCAGGATTACTTATAACAGCAAAACAATCAGGTACAAAGTAACTGCTAAAATTTTGGAAATGACTTTAAAAAGTGATATATTCGTATGATGGAATACTATAGTTTTTTTAAAAGGATGTTTATGAAAAGTCTTCTGTGACATAAAACATACTGAAAATCAAAAACAAGCAGGATACAAATCTATACATATAATACGGTCTCAACACCTTAAACAAGCGTAGTAAAAACACCAGAGAGAAAGGTGCTAAAATGTTAGAAACAGCAATAGCTAGAGGTGATAATTATGTTTTCCTGCTTAATAAAAGTAGATATTACTTTGTAGTCAGAAAAAAAGGGGAAAAATATCAAACACAATCTATTAATTTATATCAGTAAATCTGTGCCTTTTCAGTGCCATCACTCTGGCAGGCACCCCAGAGGCAGTAGAGGACACAGCAGATAGAGTCTTTACCCTTAATTAGGTTACAGCCCAGTAAGAGTGATACACTTAACAAGTGACTTCTCAAATAATTAATTATGTAAGAGCAAACCATAAACAGGGTTTTTATAAGAGTTTCACCTGAGTTTCCATCATATATGCACACATGAATGTAAGTATGTCTTTGCTTGTTTGACAGAGTCTCAATCTATCACCCAGGCTGAAGTTCAGTGGTGGCATGCGACTGTGGTCCCAGTTACTTGGGAGGCTGAGGTGGGAGGATCACTTAAGCCCAGGAGTTGGAGGCTGCAGTGAGCCGAGATTGTGCCACTGCACTCCAGCCTAGGCAACAGAGTGAGACCCTGTCTCAAAAAAAAAAAAAAAAATGCCCTCTCTGCCTTCACTGCCACCATGGCACCCATGAAAAACCTTGTGGTAAAGGGGCGCCAAAAAAAAAAGAAGCAGGTTCCAAAGTTCCCTCTTGATTGCATCCACCCCATGGAAGATGGAATCATGGATGCTGCCAATTTTGAGCAGTTTTTGCAAGAGAGGATCAAAGTGAACAGAAAAGTTAGGAATGTCGGTGGAGGGGCTGTGATCAAAAGGAGCAAGGGCAAGATCACCATGACTTCCGAGATGCCTCTTCCTAAAAGGTATTTGAAATAAGAAATATTTGAAG
The DNA here is from genome assembly GCF_007565055.1 of Rhinopithecus roxellana. Classification (NCBI taxonomy): domain Eukaryota; kingdom Metazoa; phylum Chordata; class Mammalia; order Primates; family Cercopithecidae; genus Rhinopithecus; species Rhinopithecus roxellana. The sequence continues at coordinate 135,308,268 of NC_044556.1, read as the reverse complement.
AAGAACAATCTACGTGATTAGATGTGCGTAACTGCTAACAGCAAAAAGGGTTATGAATTACGTTACTTCCAAATTAACCAGGACGAACAAGAGGAGGAAGATGAGGATTAAAATTCATTTACGTGGAATATTTTATATGAGTTCTTGAATAAAACTTGGGAACCAAAATGGTGGTTCATCCTTGTATCTCTGCAGTATGGATTGAACAAAAAATTAGAAATCACAGTCAAAGGGCTTCATTTGGGCTGCCACACACTCATTTGTAACTAGATTTTTTTGTTTGTTTGAAAATTTCAATTCTCATGGTAATACCAGAATAGAAGGAGATGGTGACTTCAAGGGAACTGACAACCACTGGGCAGGTAGATAAGGGTGTGGAGACGTAGGCTGCAGGTAGTCACTGTTTTATTTTAAAAAGTGTGACTGTCAATTGTCTCTGGTGCTTTTCTCAAAAAAAATGATTCAGGAATACAAGTGGGCTTCTCTCATTACTTAAAAGAAAACAGGTGACATCTGTCTAAGATTCCCTGTGGAAAATGACGGTGTCAATAAAATGCAGGTTTCTGGGCCCTTCATCTTATTTTCATTTTTTTATTACAAATTTGTCTTGATGTACACAATTATGTATACTAATCCTTTTCTTCCTAAAGAAAGAAACTGTGCTCCTTCAGCACTGCTGCATAGTCCATCACCCACCATAAAAGGTTTGGAGAGAGACTGAAAAGTCCCAGGTTCTAAATTAAGTAAATATGTACAAGAATGAATTTACACATAATCTGTTTCTACAAGTCTTTGCAACCAACTGTCACTTTGGTTTCCAGCAGAGGGAGCCAGAGGAATAGAGCTTCCAGATGTGGCCTCCTGTGTGGGGCCCAGAGTTAGGGGCCCTTCAGGCCGAGAGCTCTGGAGGCTCTCCTGAATGGGGTGGCATGAAGAAGTGACTGGGAAACCTCCCATCCCAAGGAGACAGGAGGTGCCCAGGAAACAGTTGCTTCATGCTACTTAGGCCATGACTAGATTTAATGTCAGAAATCATTGTACAAATAGTGGTGTGCCTCAGTGCATGCAGAAGCTAGAGAACCACCAGAGGGAGCTACCAAAGTTAGGAAGACAGAATTGTTGCAGTGAGTGACTTTGAAAGAGACCCTGATGGCTTGTGGTGCCCTTCAGAAATCTGAACGATAACGCAGAAGTGTCTGCTCTGTTTTAGAATTTACGGTGTATAAAATTCATGTTTTTAAAAGAGCTTGCCTATAGTTAGTTTCCACACCTGAAATTGTTGTGCTCTGAGAGTTGCATAGCTGAAAATTCAATGTTCAAATTCTACCTTGGCTCCAATTTAACATTTGGTGCTTTGTGGATTGAGTTGAACATGCTGAGGCTTTACAATTTCACTTGTGGTAACAGCTCTAGCATTTTCTCTTTCTGTGCAAATTTCTTTGAAGCATAATTGCTTGCATATTTCTTCTCTGCCTTCAGAGAAGGCAATTTCTTTTAAACTTCACTGAGGCATCAATAGCTCTTTGGCAATGTTCCCCACCAAGATCATTAACTGTAAGTTTGTGCCTTGAGTTTACAAATTTTACTTGTGTGTTGCACTGACGCTCCCATGTAGTAATTTTTAGTTTAGTTGTAAAAAAAAAATTAATCCTGGGCTGAAAAATAAAAAAAGGAAAAAACAATGTGTGTGTGTAGAGATGGGGTCTCACTACATCGCCCAGGCTGGTCTCAAACTCCTGGCCTCAAGTCTTCCTCCCACCTCGGCCTCCCAAAGAGCTGGGAATACAAGTATGACCCACTGTGCCCAGCTTCTTGCACATATATATATATATATATACATATATATATATATATATATATATTTTTTTTTTTTTTTTTTTTTTTTTTTGAGACGGAGTCTTGCTGTGTCCCCCAGGCTGGAACGCAGTGGCGCAATCTCCGCTCACTGCAAGCACCGCCTTCTTGCTTTTATTTTTATTGCTAATACATTTCTATGTATTCAAACCACGGAACAGGAATTACAGTAATGGTGTGCTGTAACTGCCTTTCTCAATGATAAAATTATCTCTAATTTTTCATCTGTATTATGGCTTTCACTATTTGCACACCAATTTCAGAAACTTCTCTAGAGTTGAATTAACAGGGAGATTTCTACAAAACATTTTATATTTTACCCTCTTACGTATCAATATAATATCAAGGGCCAAAAAATGTGCCCTTAAACAAAAGGTAACTAGTTTGAAGTCAAATAGTGTTTTAGAAATTAAAATTTTTAAAAAAGAAGGATATCAGTGTAAAAGGCCTTAAAATAGTTCAAAAAATGTAGCAGGGGATAGTCAACATAATATGAAATTAGTGCAAGAATATACTTCAACAGAGAATAACACAGAAGCAAAGTATCACCAAAAAACAGGAGATGATTCAGAAGAAAAACTGAAGAAAATAGAGAGGCGAGTTGAATTTTTTTTGTTTTTGTTTTTTGTTTTTAGCAAACACTAACTGAGACTGTTGGGAGGCAGAACTTTTATTTATAATATTTAATGCTATCTTGTTTTCCCTTAACTTCTTATTTTTGGAGAAACCTTGATCTTACCAAGTTTTATCGCACGTTTATAACTTTGTATACTTATTTACCCCTATTAGCAGCAAGTACTTTCTGCACCAAAATTTCACTGAAATTTTTATCCAAAAAGTGCAGAAATTAAAGAATAATAATTTCCATTATTCTGACCATCATTCCCCAACTTCTCTAGCTATAACCACATACTGGTGAATAAACATGGTTTTAAAGCCATATCAATTCTGTAAGATACATACTCTCTTCATGGGTAATATGTGAAAATAATTTATCCAAAATCTCTAAATTAGCCTCATAACTTACTTCACTATCGTATGCAATGAAGTTATGCATCTTATAATCATGTGCCAAAATCAAATCACTTGAGATAAAAAATGTACATTTGAATGTCATTTACACAATAGTTTTCATAGACTTTTATTTCACCCAACTCTTTCTTAAATTTATAGTAATATTAAGAGAATTCTATAATCATAACCAGTGATATAGCTAGAGATATTTGCATGCAAAACAGTCCTCTTCAAAGTAAATTTAAAAATTTTTTAATCTGAATATTTAGTCTCATAATTCTAAACCAAAAGAGTAAAATTAAAAAGAAGAAATTTACCTTTTCTGTTCTTGTCTTCTTTTTATATTACAGTACAGAACATCTATATGATCTGATTTCTGAAATTTAAAAAAAAAAAGGTCTATCACTTAGGAAACATAAAATGTGCACTGGTACATATTTTTTCCCACAGTTTATAATAGTGAATAGGTTGACACAATACTTTTAATTAATCCTTCCAATATTTTGGTGAGACAGATATTATCATCATCCTCGTTTCACAAAACTCAAACAGAGGTAGGTATCTGCCTTAAAGTCACAGAGCAAGTCCACAGCAGAGCAGTTATCTGAAACTAGATCTGTCTGACTCTCTCTGCGCTACCATCCTGTCTCTCTACGTACTCTGAGGAAACAGGGCCAAGCACAAGAAAGATAAGAGAGACACAAAATATAATCCATGTCCTAAAGAGCTTAGAGCTTATGGTTTTACATAAAACAATAAAGACAAGAGAAGTCGAACATGTACAAATAACCTACTACAATGATGTAACTAAGTGTCGAAGCAGAAGAGTCAAAAGAGCTAAAACAGTTCAAAATATCAACCACCTAAAGAGGAAAGGTACCTAGGAAAACAGGTGGACAAAATAACCATAAATAATAAAGCTTGAGAGATGGGTAAAAGAAGAAGGCATTCTACGACACTGAGGATAACTGGTATAAATTCAGCAGAAAGAAAAAAACAGCCTAGAAAAGAGGGGCTCTTTCAAGGAAGAAGGGAAAACAACGACAAAAAAAACTGGATAGTTAAGGTACGAACAAATTTGAGAGAGCAGATTCGAATAGCAAACAGTGAGTAAAGATTTTCAGCAGAGGAGAAATGGGATGAAATCGGTGTTTTAAGAAGGTTAATGCTGCAAAAATAAATAGAAACCCAGCTTAATTATATGAAAACACGTAAACTCTTAAAACACAACTCTGCATCCCTGGAACTTCCACTACCTTATCTTATACCCACCACAACTACGTAGCTAAGCTGGATACGTACGTAACTTCAACTTGAATGTGGTAAGTACATTACCACTAACCTATGAATTAGTTTATTGTGTTTAACCTGCGTCACTGTTTCTAATTATTTGTATGACAGTGGAAAGAACTCTGGACTTGGTTCTGTTGCTGTACACAATTATGTGGCCTTGAAAAAGTCACTTAACCTTCTAGATTTCAGTTTCTGAATCTGAAAATGCAAACAATGTATCAGCCTCGGCTACCTCAAAAGGAGACAAATATAACCTTTTGGAGGCTGAGGCAGGCGGATCACTCAAGGTCAGGAGTTTGAGACCATCCTGGCCAACAAGGTAAAACCCTGTCTCTACTAAAAATACAAAAATTAGATAGGCGTGGCAGTGCACGCCTATAATCCCAGCTATTAAGGAGCCTGAGGCAGGAGAATCACTTGAACACGGGTGGTAGAGGTTGCAGTGAGCTGAGGTGGCACCACTGCACTCCAGTCCAGGGCAACACAGCAAGACTCTGTCTCAAAAAAAAAAAAAAAAAGACAAATATAACCATATATGTGAGAGGACTTAAAAACTGTCTAAATTGATAGCCATGTTGTCTTATCCCACATGGTAGGGCCTAACAGCACAAGAAATAAAACACTTGACAAATGGTTTGGTGAGAAGAAAGAAAACAACACTGACTTTCTATTGGCTATGAAAAAGTATAGGAGGAATTTATACCACAAATCCCCAACTGTCAATTAAAACTTCACTATAAATAACTTTTACTTAGTTATGGTATCTAAAAACTCACCCGTTTTCTCTTTTCTGATGAAACTGATCTTATAGAAGATGAACTAGTAGAACTTGCTGAGGTTTTTCTCTCTTTCTTGTCCTAAGAATGCCGTAAAGAAAACAAATTTTAAAAAGCACAAAATAAAGCACAGTATACACAGAACTATTTCATCACTAGTATTACGAATCAACATTGACATTCAATAATGAACTTTGGTGGGGAACAATGTTTACAGATACACAAACTTTGGTAAAAGGAAGGGGGATTCAACTAGAAGTCAGAACCCCTAAATGCTCACAAAATAGAGATGAGATAGGATACAGGTGTCAGAGCAGGAAGCCCGTTGACAGCTCAGATAAGGTTGTTGTGAGGTGGCACTGCTATGGTGAGAGTCAGTCTTCCACAACGCAAAACCACACATCCACTTATTTTTCACTGGATTCTGAATTCAACAGACCTAGGACAAACTTGTTTGAAGTACCTACCACATACCAAAGACATTCTAGACAGTGGAGAGAGATGAATGAAAAAATAGTAACAGTTCTTCATGAAGGTCAAAATCTAGTACAGGAATTTACAAATAAACAAGTAATATATTTAGTGTGTCAGGTGATGCTATGGAAAAAAATAAAGCAGAGAAAGGAAACAGAAAGGGCTGGGAGTCAGTAAAGCAGAGAAAGGAAACAGGCAAGGCTGGGAGTCAGGAGTGGGGAAGATACGCCATTTTAAACAGAGTAGTCAAACCCCACTTACGAGTTGACATATGAATGGAGACCTAAATGAAGTGAAGAAACAAACCATTAGAATATTGAGGGAGATCAAGAATCAAGATGGCCGAATAGGAACAACTCCAGTCTCTAACTCCCAGTGCGAGCGACACAGAAGACTGGTGATTTCTGCATTTTCAACTGAGGTACTGGGGTCATCTCACTAGGGAGTGCTGGACAATCGGTGCTGGTCAGCTGCTGCAGCCCGACCAGCGAGAGCTGAAGAAGGGCGAGGCATTGCCTCACCTGGGAAGCGCAAGGGGGAAGGGGAACCCTTTTCCTAGCCAGGGGAACTGAGACACACAACACCTGGAAAATCAGGTAATTCCCACCCCAATACTGCACTTTAAGCAAACGGGCACACCAGGAGATTATACCCACACCTGGCCGGGAGGGTCCCACGGCCACCGAGCCTCCCTCATTGCTAGCACAGCAGTCTGCGATCTAACCGAAAAGGCAGCAGCGAGGCTGGGGGAGGGGTGCCCGCCATTGCTGAGGCTTAAGTAGGTAAACAAAGCCGCTGGGAAGCTCGAACTGGGTGAAGCTCACAGCAGCTCAAGGAAACCTGCCTGTCTCTGTAGATTCCACCTCTGGGGACAGGGCACAGCTAAACAACAATAGGGGAAGCAGAAGAGGCCTGTGCAGACGCAAATGACTCTGTCTGACAGCTTTGAAGAGAGCAGTGGATCTCCCAACATGGAGGTTGAGATCTGAGAATGGACAGACTGCCTGCTCAAGTGGGTCCCTGACCCCTGAGTAGCCTAACTGGGAGACATCCCCCACTAGGGGCAGTCTGACACCCCACACCTCACAGCGTGGAGTACACCCCTGAGAGGAAGCTCCCAAAGTAAGAATCAGACAGGTACACTCGCTGTTCAGCAATATTCTATCTTCTGCAACCTCTGCTGCTGATACCCAGGCAAACAGGGTCTGGAGTGGACCTCAAGCAATCTCCAACACACCTACAGCTGAGGGTCCTGACTATTACAAGGAAAACTATCAAACAGGAAGAACACCTATACCAAAACCCCATCAGTACGTCACCATCATCAAAGACCAGAGGCAGATAAAACCACAAAGATGGGGAAGAAGCAGGGCAGAAAAGCTGGAAATGCAAAAAATAAGAATGCATCTCCCCCTGCAAAGGAGCACAGCTCATCGCCAGCAACGGATCAAAGCTGGTCAGAGAATGACTTTGACGAGATGAGAGAAGAAGGCTTCAGTCCATCAAACTTCTCAGAGCTAAAGGAGGAATTACGTACCCAGTGCAAAGAAACTAAAAATCTTGAAAAAAGAGTGGAAGAATTGATAGCTAGAATAATTAATGCAGAGAAGGTCATAAACGAAATGACAGAGATGAAAACCATGACACGAGAAATACGGGACAAATCCACAAGCTTCACTAATTGACTCTATCAACTGGAAGAAAGACTATCAGTGATTGAGGATCAAATGAATGAAATGAAGCGAGAAGAGAAACCAAAAGAAAAAAGAAGAAAAAGAAATGAACAAAGCCTGCAAGAAGTATGGGATTATGTAAAAAGACCAAATCTACGTCTGATTGGGGTGCCTGAAAGTGAGGGGGAAAATGGAACCAAGTTGGAAAACACTCTTCAGGATATCATCCAGGAGAACTTCCCCAACCTTGTAGGGCAGGCCAACATTCAAATTCAGGAAATACAGAGAACACCACAAAGATACTCCTCGAGAAGAGCAACTCCAAGACACATAATTGCCAGATTCACCAAAGTTGAAATGAAGGAAAAAATCTTAAGGGCAGCCAGAGAGAAAGGTCGGGTTACCCACAAAGGGAAGCCCATCAGACTAACAGCAGATCTCTCGGCAGAAACTCTACAAGCCAGAAGAGAGTGGGGGCCAATACTCAACATTCTTAAAGAAAAGAATTTTAAACCAAGAATTTCATATCCAGCCAAACTAAGTTTCATAAGTGAAGGAGAAATAAAATCCTTTACAGATAAGCAAATGCTTAGAGATTTTGTCACCACCAGGCCTGCCTTACAAGAGACCCTGAAGGAAGCCCTAAACATGGAAAGGAACAACAGCTACCAGCCATTGCAAAAACATGCCAAAATGTAAAGACCATCGAGGCTAGGAAGAAACTGCATCGACTAACGAGCAAAATAACCAGTTAATATCATAATGGCAGGATCAAGTTCACACATAACAATATTAACTTTAAACGTTAATGGACTAAATGCTCCAATTAAAAGACACAGACTGGCAAACTGGATAAAGAGTCAAGACCCATCAGTCTGCTGTATTCAGGAGACCCATCTCACACGCAGAGACATACATAGGCTCAAAATAAAGGGATGGAGGAGATCTACCAAGCAAATGGAGAACAAAAAAAAGCAGGGGTTGCAATCCTAGTCTCTGATAAAATAGACTTTAAACCATCAAAGATCAAAAGAGACAAAGAAGGCCATTACATAATGGTAAAGGGATCAATTCAACAGGAAGAGCTAACTATCCTAAATATATATGCACCCAATACAGGAGCACCCAGATTCATAAAGCAAGTCCTTAGAGACTTACAAAGAGACTTAGACTCCCATACAATAATAATGGGAGACTTCAACACTCCACTGTCAACATCAGACAGATTGACGAGACAGAAAGTTAACAAGGATATCCAGGAATTGAGCTCATCTCTGCACCAAGCGGACCTAACAGACATGTATAGAACTCTCCACCCCAAATCAACAGAATATACATTCTTCTCAGCACCACATCGCACTTATTCCAAAATCAACCACATAATTGGAAGTAAAGCACTCCTTAGCAAATGTGCAAGAACAGAAATTATAACAAACTGTCTCTCAGACCACAGTGCAATCAAACTAGAACTCAGGACTAAGAAACTCAATCAAAACCGCTCAACTACATGGAAACTGAACAACCTGCTCCTGAATGACTACTGGGTACATAACGAAATGAAGGCAGAAATAAAGATGTTCTTTGAAACCAATGAGAACAAAGATACAACATATCAGAATCTCTGGGACACATTTAAAGCAGTGTGTAGAGGGAAATGTATAGGACTAAATGCCCACAAGAGAAAGCAGGAAAGATCTAAAATTGACACTCTAACATCACAATTATAAAAGAACTGGAGAAGCAGGAGCAAACACATTCAAAAGCTAGCAGAAGGCAAGAAATAACTAAGATCAGAGCAGAACTGAAGGAGATAGAGACACAAAAAACCCTCCAAAAAAATCAATGAATCCAGGAGTTGGTTTCTTGAAAAAATCAACAAAATTGACAGACCGCTAGCAAGACTAATAAAGAAGAAAGAGAGAAGAATCAAATAGACGCAATAAAAAATGATAAAGGGGATATCACCACCGACCCCACAGAAATACAAACTACCATCAGAGAATACTATAAACACCTCTACGCAAATAAACTAGAAAATCCAGAAGAAATGGATAATTCCCTGGACACTTACACTCTTCCAAGACTAAACCAGGAAGAAGTTGAATCCCTGAATAGACCAATAGCAGGCTCTGAAATTCAGGCAATAATTAATGGCCTACCAACCAAAAAAAGTCCAGGACCAGATGGATTCACAGCTGAATTCTACCAGAGGTACAAGGAGGAGCTGGTACCATTCCTTCTGAACCTATTCCAATCAATTGAAAAAGAGGGAATCCTCCCTAACTCATTTATGAGGCCAACATCATCCTGATACCAAAGACTGGCAGAGACACAACAAAAAAAAGAGAATTTTAGACAATATCCCTGATGAACATCGATGCAAAAATCCTCAATAAAGTACGGGCAAACCGGATTCAGCAGCACATCAAAAAGCTTATCCACCATGATAAAGTGGGCTTCATCCCTGGGATGCAAGGCTGGTTCAACATTCGCAAATCAATAAACGTAATCCAGCATATAAACAGAACCAAAAACAAGAACCACATGATTATCTCAATAGATGCAGAAAAGGCCTCTGACAAAATTCAGCAGCCCTTCATGCTAAAAACGCTCAATAAATTCAGTATTGATGGAACGTACCTCAAAATAATAAGAGCTATTTATGACAAACCCACAGCCAATATCATACTGAATGGGCAAAAACTGGAAAAATTCCCTTTGAAAAGTGGCACAAGACATGGATGCCCTCTATCACCACTCCTATTCAACATAGTGTTGGAAGTTCTGGCTAGGGCAATCAGGCAAGAGAAAGAAATCAAGGGTATCCAGTTAGGAAAAGAAGAAGTCAAATTGTCCCTGTTTGCAGATGACATGATTGTATATTTAGAAAACCCCATTGTCTCAGCCCAAAATCTCCTTAAGCTGATAAGCAACTTCAGCAAAGTCTCAGGATACAAATTAATGTGCAAAAATCACAAGCATTCTTATACACCAGTAACAGATAAACAGAGAGCCAAATCATGAATGAACTTCCATTCACAATTGCTTCAAAGAGAAGAAAATACCTAGGAATCCAACTTACAAGGGATGTAAAGGACCTCTTCAAGGAGAACTACAAATCACTGCTCAGTGAAATCAAAGAGGACACAAACAAATGGAAGAACATACCATGCTCATGGATAGGAAGAATCAATATCGTGAAAATGGCCATACTGCCCAGGTTATTTATAGATTCAATGCCATCCCCATCAAGCTACCAATGAGTTTCTTCACAGAATTGGAAAAAACTGCTTTAAAGTTCATATGGAACCAAAAAAGAGCCCGCATTGCCAAGACAATCCTAAGTCAAAAGAACAAAGCTGGAGGCATCATGCTACCTGACTTCAAAACTATACTACAAGGCTACAGTAACCAAAACAGCATGGTACTGATACCAAAACAGAGATATAGACCAATGGAACAGAACAGAGTCCTCAGAAATAATACCACACATCTACAGCCATCTGATCTTTGACAAACCTGAGAGAAACAAGAAATGGGGAAAGGATTCCCTATTAATAAATGGTGCTGGGAAAATTGGCTAGCCATAAGTAGAAAGCTGAAACTGGATCCTTTCCTTACTCCTTATAGGAAAATTAATTCAAGATGGATTAGAGACTTAAATGTTAGACCTAATACCATAAAAACCCTAGAAGAAAACCTAGGTAGTACCATTCAGGACATAGGCATGGGCAAGGACTTCATGTCTAAAACACCAAAAGCAATGGCAGCAAAAGCCAAAATTGAACATGGGATCTAATTAAACTAAAGAGCTTCTGCACAGCAAAAGAAACTACCATCAGAGTGAACAGGCAACCTACAGAATGGGAGAAAATTTTTGCAATCTACTCATCTGACAAAGGGCTAATATCCAGAACCTACAAAGAACTCAAACAAATTTACAAGAAGAAAAGAAACAACCCCATCAAAAAGTGGGCAAAGGATATGAACAGACATTTCTCAAAAGAAGACTTTCATACAGCCAACAGACACATGAAAAATGCTCATCATCACTGGCCATCAGAGAAATGCAAATCAAAACCACAATGAGATACCATCTCACACCAGTTAGAATGGCAATCATTAAAAGTCAGGAAACAACAGGTGCTGGAGAGGATGTGGAGAAATAGGAACACTTTTACACTGTTGGTGGGATTGTAAACTAGTTCAACCATTATGGAAAACAGTATGGCGATCCCTCAAGGATCTAGAACTAGATGTACCATATGACCCAGCCATCCCACTACTGGGTATATACCCAAAGGATTATAAATCATGCTGCTATAAAGACACATGCACACGTATGTTTATTGCGGCACTATTCACAATAGCAAAGACTTGGAATCAACCCAAATGTCCATCTGTGACAGACTGGATTAAGAAAATGTGGCCACATATACACCATGGAATATTATGCAGCCATAAAAACGATGAGTTTGCGTCCTTTGTAGGGATATGGTTGCAGCTGGAAACCATCATTCTCAGCAAACTATCACAAGAACAGAAAACCAAACACCGCATGTTCTCACTCATAGGTGGGAACTAAACAATGACATCACTTGGACTCGAGAAGGGGAACATCACACATCGGGGCCTATCATGGGGAGGGGGGAGGGGGGAGGGATTCCATTGGGAGTTATACCTGATATAAATGACGAATTGATGGGTGCTGACGAGTTGATGGGTGCAGCACGCCAACATGGCACAAGTATACATATGTAACAAACCTGCACGTTATGCACATGTACCCTAGAACTTAAAGTATAATAATTAAAAAAAAAAAAAGATTAAAAAAAAAAAGAATATTGAGCGAAAGAATTTTGCAACTCAAAGGGAATGCCAGCAAGGGCAAAGTCCCAGAGGCAGAAACATGCCTGCCTTGTTGTAACAGCAGCAAGGAGGCCATGGAGCAGAAAAGCAAATTATGTCAGGAGAGTGTCAGGGGGATCGGATGGGGAGAGGAGGCAGCTTTGTCAACCCTGGTAAGGATTTTGGCTTTTATTCTGGATGAAGTGGAAAAAACACTGGAAAGTATTTAGCAGAGGAATAACATGATTGGACTTATATTTTAATAGGACCACATCAGCTAGTGTGTCGAGAAGACTATAAAGAAGCAAATGCAGAAGCAGGGAGGTCATTTGGAAACTATTATAATAATTTTAGGAAAACAAGGTGCTTGGATCATAGACATAACCAGTAAAGGAGGCAGTCAGACTCTGAACACCAGTATACTTCGTTTTATTGTGCCTTGCTTTATTGTACTTCATAGAAAATTGCATTATTTACAAATTGAAGGTTTGTGGCAAGTCCATTAGCACCATTTCTCCAACAGTATGTGCTCACTTCATGTCTCTGTGTCACACTTCGGTAATTCTCATAATATTTCAAATGTTTTCATTGTTGTTATATTGCTATGGGACCTGTGTTCAACGATCTTTAATGTTATTATAGTTGCTTTGGGGTGCCACAAACTGCCCATACGAGACGGCAAACTTCACTGATAAATGTTGCGTGTGTTCTGTTTCACCAATCACCCATTTGCCAGTCTCTCTCCCTCTCCTCAGGCCTCCTAGTCCCAGAGACACAAGAATATTGAAATTAAGCCTATTAACGACCCAACAATGACCTCTAAGTGTTCAAGTGAAAGGAAGAAGTATAAGTCTCTCACTTTAAATCAAAAGCTAGAACGGATTATGCTGACTGAGGAAGGTATGTCAAAAGCCAACGCAGGCTGAAGGCTAATCTGTGCCAAACAATTAGACAAGTTATGAATGCAAAGGGAAAGTTATTGAAGGAAATTAAAAGCACTACTCCAGTGAACAAATAAACGATAAGAAAGCAAAACAGCCCTATTACTGATATTGGGCAAGTTTTGAGTGGTTTGGATAGAAAATCAAACCAGCCACAATGTTCCCCTTTAACCAAAGCCTAATCCAGAGCTAGGCCCTAACTCTATTCAACACTATGAAGGCTGACAGATGTGAGGAAGCTTCGGAAGAAAAGTTGAAAGCTAGCAGAGGTTGGTTCCTGAGGTTTAAGGAATGAAGTAATCTCTGTAACATAAAAGTACAAGGTGAAACAGCAAGTGCTAATGTAGAAGCTACAGCAAGTTATCAAGAAAACCTAGTTGAGATCATTGATGAAGGTGGTTGCTACACTAAACAGATTTTCAACATAGACAAACAGTCTTATATTGAAAGATGATGCCATTTAGGACCTTTCATAGCTAGAGAGATGTCAATGCCTGGCTTCAACGGACAGGCTGACTCTGGTTAGGGGCTAATGCAATTGGTGACTTTCAGTTGAAGCCAATACTCATCATTCAGAAAATCCTAGGTACCTTAAGAATGATGTTAAATCTTGCTCTGCCTGTGTTTCTAGAAATGAAACAACAAAGCCTGGATGACAGCACATGTATTTACAGCATGATTTACTGAATACCTTAAGCTCACTGTTGAAATCTACTGTTCAGGAAAAAAAAAAAAAGATTCCTTTCAAAATATTACTGCTCACTGGTAATGCATCTGGTCACCCAAGAGCTCTGACGGAGATGTACAAAGAGATGAATGTTGTTTTCATGCCTGCTAATGCAACATCTATTCTGCAGTCCATATAAGATCAAGGAGTAACTTCAACTTTCACATCTTATTATTTAAAAATACATTTTGTAAGGCTATATAGCTGCCATAGACAGTGATTCCTCTGATGGATCCAGACAAAGTAAATTGAAAACCTTCCAGAAAGGATTCCCCATTCTAGATGTCATTTAGAACACTCAAGATTCATGGCAGTAGGTCAAATAGCAACATTAACAGGAGTTTGGAAAAGTCGATTCCAAACCTCATGAATGACTTTGAGCGATTAAGTCTTCAGCGGAGAAAATAACTGCACGAGAACTAGAATTTGAAGGAGAGGTTGAAAATGTGCCTGAATTGCTACTATCTCATGATAAAACTTTAAATGGGGGCCGGGTGAGGACGCTCACGCCTGTAATCTCAGCACTTTGGGAGGCCGAGTTGGGAGGATCACAAGGTCAGGAGTTCAAGACCAGCCTGGCCAAAACAGTGAAACCCCATCTCTACTAAAAATATAAAAAGTTAGCCAGGCATGGTGGCGGGTTGCCTGTAGTCCCATCTACTTGGGAGGCTGAGGCAGAGAATCGCCTGAACCCAGGAGGCGGAGGTTGCAGTGGGCCAAGATCGCGACACAGTAAGACTCTGTTTGAAAAAAAAAAAAAAAAAAGCTTTAATGGATTAGGAGTTGCTTCTATAAATGAGCAATGAAACTGGTTTTCTTGAGATTGATTTCTACTCCTGGTGAAGATGCTGTGCACACTGTGAAATGAGAACAAATGATTAGAATAATATTACATAAACTTAATTGATAAAGCAGTGGTAGGGTTTGAGAGATTAACTCCAATTTTGAAAGTTCTGCTGTGAGTAAAATGTTGTCAAACCAAATTGCATGCTACAGAGAAATCTTTTATGAAAGGAGAGTCAATGTGGCAAACTTCATCCACAGCACCCCATCCTTCAGTAATCACCACTCTGATCAGTCAGCAGCCATCAACATCAAGGCAAGTCCCTCTAGCAGCAAGATTATAACTCACTGAAGACTCAAATGATCGTTAGCATTTTTTTAGCAATGAAGTATTTTTTAAATTTATTATTACTACTTTTAGAGATGGGCTCTTGCTCTGTTGCTCAGGGTGATGTGCAGTCGCACGATTCTCAGGTAGGAGGATCCCTTGAGCTTCAAACTCTTGGGCTCAAGGGATCCTCCTGCTTGAGCCTATAGTATTTTTAAATTAACATATGCACTTTTTTTAGACATAATGCCATTGTACACTTAATAGACTACAGTACAGTATAAATGTAATTTTTATATGTACTGGGAAAACAAAAATTCATGTGACTCACTTTACTGCAATATTTGCTTTACTGCACTGGTCTGGAACTGAACCCAAAATATCTCCAAGGTATGCCTATTATAAAAACAAAGCTCATAGAATTTGCTGATAGGTGCAGGTAGAGCACAATCACAAGGATTTCAGCCTAAGCAACTCAAAGAATGGAATCACAATTTAGTAACTGGGAAAACAAAGCCTGGGTACCTGAAAGATTACAGTTTAATAAGATGAGGAGGAACTAGCAAAGGACACTGAGAAGCAGTCACCAATAAGGAGGAAAATCAGGAGAATATGGTACCTCTAAAGCCAGGTGAATTCCATAGCAGGCAGACTCAGAGAAAAACAAAAAGCTTCATGAAAGGTTTCGAGGAGAAGGTGTAATCAGCTACATCAAACACTGCTGATATGCCAAGTCAGATGAGATCTTAGAAATGACCGATGGATTTAGCAATACAGAAACCACTGCTATAGGAGTGATAGAAAAAGTCTGACTAGAGTAGGTTTAAGAGGGAATGAGGGGTTAATTGCAAACAGCATGCCAGTTAATAACGGCAAATGGAGATGGGAAGTATATAAATTACACAGAGTACTGTATGGCCATGCTTCAGGGTTACCTTTCCAACTACTGCTATACCTACGAGACCAAATTAGTAATCAGAAAGTTAGTAAGTAAGCAAGGAACAAACACCAAAAAGTACACCATCTGGAACTTCATCCAGGTCATGAAAAGTCATATGAACTAACCTGCTACCACAGAAATCACTTTTTTTGTGAATATTCACCTTTGCCAGATAGTCTCTCATCTTTGGATGTAACACAGCATCAACACTCTTTAATACTGATGATCAACTGTCCAGACCATTCAGAGAGTATATAATAAAACCGATTACATGGTTTTTTGTTTGTTTGCACTTTTGCTTCCTGGAGACAATACCCAGCTCATTTAATGAGATATCCTAAATTTCATCTACCAAACACTACTACCTTTTTTTCTTTCTTGAGAACAGGATCTCACTCTGTCAGCCAGACTGGAGTGCAGTGGTACGAACATAGCTCAATTCAGCCTTGGTCTCTGTGGCTCAAGCAATCCTCTTCCCACCTCAGCTTCCTGAGTAGCTGAGAACACAGGTGCACACCATCCCGTCTGATTTTTTTTTTTTTTTTTTTTTGAGAGACAGGGTCTCACCCCGTCGCCTAGGCTGGTCTTAAACTCCTGGGCTCAAGTGGTCCTCCTGCCTCCGCCTCCCAAAATCATACAGGTATGATTCACCACACTCAGCCCCCAAAACACTTCTTAAGGTAGTTTCTGAGAGACTAAAGACATGGTAAGTATGTCTTCCCCACTATTAGCCTCAGCCACATAGCGCTGACCGTTCTGACTGATGAGAATGCAATCCTAGCCAACGGTGAGGAAACTGAAAAAGGAGAAAACATGGAAAATGGTTTCAATGTCGAGTTATTGCTAAGAATGAGGGGGCTTAGAATTGAAGTCAGGAATACCTAAGCAAATTACTTATCTCTATATAACTACTCTCTAAGCCTCAGTTTCTTCATCTGTGTAATTGGAAATAATAGTACCCACCTCATACAGTTGTGAGGAATAATAAAACAATGCAAGTAAAAAACAGGAAAAGCAAATGACTTTTCCTGGATCAGCCGGGCAGAACAAAATATTTACATAAATCATTATAGTAGTAAGGCGTATTTTTCTTCATTAAACAAAAATAAATTGTTAAAAAAGAAATGTATCTCTAGGTCAGTAAATCAAAATTCTTACTTTTTCACCAAAATTGGGTGATGAAGTGGTGGTATCCTTCCTCTGAGACGTCTCTTTTTTCCCACAGGATTCTTTGCTGGACATCCTGAAAAGCTAACATAAACATTAAAAATACAGTATTTTTTTTGCAATAAAAAGAAAATAGAAATTTGTCTTCTTTCCGTTACATAAAGATTGGAGTTTTACAAAATGATCACTTTTTTTTTTTTTGAGATGCAGTCTCGCTCTGTCGCCCAGGCTGAAGTGCAGTGGCATGATCTCGGCTCACTGCAACCTCTGCCTACCGGGTTCAAGCAATTCTCCTGCCTCAGTCTCCTGAGTAGCTGAGATTACAGGCATGTGCCCCATGCCCTGCTAATTTTTGTATTTTAGTAGAGACGAGGTTTCACCATGTTGGTCAGGCTGGTCTCAACCTCCTGACCTTGTGATCCGCCCACCTCCCAAAGTGCTGGGATTACCGGTGTGAGCCACCACTTCCAGCACTATGATTACTATTTTTTAACCATTCCTAAAATGACAAGATTCTCTCACTGTTCCACTTTTCTTCACTTACATTCTCCTTCAAAATTACCCATTCCTCTCCTTCAGCTTCATCTATCACCTTTCCAGGAAGGAGTCTCAAACCATGCCTTGATCCCTGACTTCTCACATAAGCATCAGATCACCATTTTCAACTGACTCCAGGACCGCTGTATTCTGCACCACCTACATTTCAAAGCCAATTAGTCATACGTTTCATTTTCCTGAAACACCTTCAGTCATTCATTGCACAAGACTTTGGCAAATCACACACTTTTTTGAGCCTTGGTGTCATTACTCATAAAATAGATAACCCATTCTACGGGATTTTTGAGGCACTCAAACAATGGATGTAAAATATCTTGTGGCCGGGCACCTTGGCTCACTGTAATCCCAACACTTTGGGAGGCCAAGACAGGCAGATCACCTGAGGTCAGGAGTTCAACACCAGCATGGCCAACATCATGAAACCTCGTCTTTACTAAAAATACAAAATTAGCCAGGTGTGGTGGTGCATGCCTATAATCAGAGGCTGAGGGAGGTGAATCGCTTGAACCTGGGAGGTGGAGGTTGTAGTGAGTCGAGATCGCACCACTGCACTCCAGCCTGGGTGACAAGTGCAAAACTCCATCTCAAAATTTAAAAAACATAAATATATATATACATCTTGTATAAGTTGGTACACAGTAAGGTCTACATATATACTTGCTTGTATGATTGTCTTTCTACTAGACCCTGAGCTCCTTGAGTATGCTGTACCAAAAACTTAGGTGCTCATAAATGCCTACTGAGTGAATAAATGAGTGAATTCTTCTTCCTTGGAATATTAACTCTTTCATTCTGAACCACTTCCAATTCACTCACTGTAGTTCCTCTGTTCACTTCCCATCCCAGTCTCATTTTTCCAGCCCTGCTGTGGACCAAGTAAATACTGTCAGTGGATGACAGTATTGTGGGCTATCCCAGAAAAACACTTATGCTTATTCAGACAAATGTTTTATATTTGTACTAGTGTGAAACTCCTACTGATTTTATGCAAATCAAAACATAAACTAAATGAGGGGAGACTTCCTGTGCTGGCCAGTCTCCTGCTGCATGGCTCCTGATGATTCCTGATGCTTGGTAATCACACACTTACGTAATCCCCTACCACAATGAATAGGGGTGACCTGTGTAACCAATAAGATATTGCTACATAGTAGTATGTGGCTCAATCATATAAGACATCATCACTTCTACCTTGTCCTGTCTTGGACTGCTCACTCTAGGGAAAGCCAGAGTGTCATGAGGACACTCAAACAGCCCATGGAAAGGCTCACAAGGGAAGAACTACTGGCCTCTTGCCAACAACCAGAACCAACTAACGTCCAGGCACATGAGTGCACTACCTATGAAGCTGATGATCCTGCACCCCTAATCAAGTGACATGACAGCAACCCTGGCATACACCTTCACTGCAACCTCATGAGACCTAAAGCCAGATCAACCCAGAAAGTCGTTTCTGAGTTCCTGACCCACAGAAACTGTGGAGTAACAAATGTTTATTGTTGTTTTAAGCTACTATGTTTTGGTATAACTTATGCAGCAGCAATAGATGAATAACATTTTTTTTAAATTCTTCAAACATTGAAGATTCCTTCTTCAGGATGTCTTACAAGCAGAGACCATGCTTAGAAATTCTTAACAAAAAATCCCACAGAATCCACATACCAAAATCTAACCCTTT